>NW_026898033.1:0-416616 GCF_033153095.1 Gastrolobium bilobum | reverse complement strand
CTTACTAAGGAATGGGATGCAAAGACTTCGGCAATCTATGAAGCTAAAGACCTCTCTACAATGTCAATAGCTACCTTATTTGGAAAGCTTCAAGAATATGAGTTGGAGTTAAACAGAAGGGCTAACCGTGAGCTTAACAAGAAGAAACAAAAGGGAATAGCTCTCAAGGTATCATCATCTCATTCAAAGGAAAGTAAGGAAAGTACTGATACATCATCAAGTGATTCAAGCTCCGGTGAAGACGACGAAATGACAATGTTTGTGAAAAAATTTAACAAGTCATTCACCAATTTCTTCAACAAGAAGTTCAACAAAAGAAGAAGAAGAGATGTTGGCCAAAGAAGAAAAGACAACAATTCAAGCAATGCAAACTCAAACAATGCTTGTTTTGAGTGCGGAAAAGAAGGCCACTTCCAAAAGGATTGTCCTAATAAAAAGAATAAATATGACAACGGCAAGTTCAAGAAAGGTAAAGGCAAAACGAAAAAGAAGGCCTACATGGCATTCTCGGATGATTCATCAAGTTCATCAAGCTCTTCAAGTAGTGAAAAGGCAAACTTGTGCTTAATGGCAAATCTAGAGGATGAACATACCGAGGTATACTCTTGTCACTCTTCTAACTCTTTATGTGATAGTAGTTCATGTAATAATTCTAACTCTATGTGTGACACTAATTCATGTGATACTTCTTCTATGATTGGTCCATCTTATGATGATCTATTATATGCTTATAAATGTTTGCAAGTTGAGAATGAAAAATTAACCTCTAAGGTTGAGAAAATTAAAAAGGAGAAAAATAACTTGCAAAACAATGTTGATAGCTTAACAACCATTGTAAATGATCTAATGAAAGACAATGAAGATCTTAAAAATGAAAATCTTTTTATGAATTGTCTTGTTGGATCATGTGATGATGTGAATCCCCCTTCCACTATTCCATGTGCTAAATGTGTTGAATTATCTGATGTAAGTTGGATAGGAAGAGCACGAGTGGCACATGTCATTTGTTTGGAAACGCTTTAGTTTCTTGGCATAGTAAGAAGCAAGCTAGTGTAGCTCTATCCACTGCGGAAGCAGAGTATATAGCTGCAGGTAGTTGTGTTGCCCAAGTTCTTTGGATGAAGCAACAACTTCTGGACTATGGTTTGAAACTTGAGACTGTTCCCATCTTTTGTGATAACACAAGTGCTATTAACCTAACTAAGAATCCCATTCAGCATTCACGTACTAAACATATTGATATTCGTCATCATTTCATTCGTGATCATGTTAGTAAAAGAGATGTTGAAATTAATTTTGTTGATACAACTAAACAATTAGCGGATATTTTTACAAAGCCATTACCTAGAGATACCTATGAAAGATTGCGTATGGAATTAGGCTTATTTGATCCGTCTTCTTAATACATGCACATTCATGCCTTATAACATGTCTTTAGTCATTATGCCTTATAATATGCTTTGTTTTATCTCATGCTACTATTATTTTTGATAATGTCAAAGGGGGAGAAAATATGATAAAAGAATGTCAAATTGAGCTTATGCATATTGATAGGGGGAGCTTAATTAAATTTTAAAGTTGATATATTACATGTTATCTAACCTTTGCTACTAATCATTTTATTTGTCTCAATTTGAGTATATATTGCCATCATAAAAAAAGGGGGAGTATGTGATTACATGATTTAAATATCTTATGCTACTAACCCTTACTTGTTTCAATTTGAGTTTAAATTGCCATCATCAAAAAGGGGGAGATTGAAGACCTCCTATGCATTATGGAATATGGAATATATATTTTGATGATGACAAAGGATTTATAAGAAGTCTCAAATTGAAGATGGAGTGTGAAGATACAAGTGATTAGGTATTTTAGATTTTTTGTAACACATTAGATATATCATTAAGCATGATTCCAAGCTTCATTGCATGCCAATACATATTATTGCATATCATGCTAATTTCATAATAAATAATAATGATTTTGATTTTGATAAAAACATGTTTTAAAACTATAATAAAACTAAATCATTTAATATAACTAAAATGAAAAAGGACGTTAGCTTTTCGAAAAAGTAATAAGGAAAGCAATCAAGGAAAGCTATTTGGAAAAAGTAATAATGAAAGTATTCAGGTAAGGCTTTGCATTCACGTGGATTAGCTTTTCAAATTCAGTTTTCTTAAATATAATATAATAAGAAAAAGTGGCTTTACCAATTGAAAAGATATACGAAAACTTCACGTCACGTGGGTTCTCTTAAGAAGATACTAAGCAATATAAAAAGAGTGTAATAAAACAAAAAGAAAAAGCATCATCGTCACTCTTACAAATTTTCCTCCTCTCTCTCTCTCTGCGCAAAAACAAGATTTAGAAAGAAAAAGCAAGTTTCAGAAATCACAAACAGAGAGCGTCTCTGAACACGGTGAAAAGCGATTATGCATAGTTATCTTCTTCGTGCCTTTGAACCGGAGAAACTGAGATTTTGTGCGTGCATCTCCAAGAGTGAAAAATCTGCAAAAGCTAAAAGTCCATCAAGAATAAGACCTACACTTCTATGATTGATACTGAATGTTGGGGTTTTCTTGAGGGAGCAAATTAAACAAAATTTTTGGGGCTTCATTTTGGTAAACTCTAATCTACTCATATTCTTGGTTAATATTTCTATTTGAACCCTATATTCTGAAATCTTGAAGAATTTTGGTTAAGAATGTTAAATCTGAATTTCTGATTTCATTGAAGCATATTGTGTTTAATTCAGATTTTTGTTTGGGATTTATTGTTTAGAAACCTAATCTTGAATTGTTCTAGGAATTTTATTGTTGAAATATTAAATCTGAATTTTCTGTTTTAATTGAGATATATTTTGATTAAAACTCAGATTTCTTGTGGTTTATCAATAAAAGATTTATCTAGAACTGATTCTGAATTTTTTGTGAAATTTTGAGAGAAATTACAATTCTGATTTTTCTGAATATAATGTGATAATTTCTTTTTAAATCAGAATTTTTAGTGTCTATCATTTTGATACTTGATATAAATAAATACAAGTTCCTTATTGCTGAAAATTTATAGTTTGTGATACACATACTTGTGCTCTAAATTTTCTGCATACATCATATCATTTTTGGAGCTTGTTATTGTGCTTTATTTGATATATCAAGTGTGATAGGACATTGTAATAGGTTGAAAAATTTCCTGTTATAAATATGAGATATTGTATTGGTTGTTAAAGTGGAGTAGTTGTGTGCTGTAAATCTGTCCTAGGTGTGTGGGTGCAACCGAGTGGGTTGGCGACCTTGTGCTTGGCTTGAGAGTGTGTCTCAAGGCCTGAAGCCTCAAGAATCCACTAGGGAGAGTGGAGGTCTTGTGTGAGAGGAGTTGGTGAACTCCTTAGGTTCGGCTTGAGAGTATTCTCTGAGCTTGGAGCAGTGTAGGCACTAGGAAGATTTTTGATATCTTGTTTGATTGCATGTGTGACGAGTGTTTGTAAAACTGGTACACTTGTGATAAATAAAATATCTGCAGCTACTTCAGTCTGGACGTAGCACCCTACTTAGGCTTAGTGGGTGTGAACCAGGATATATCGTGTGTCCATTGTCTCTCATTTAATTTCCGAATATTTTGTTTATAGACTGACAGTTACACTAGTTCTATTATAATTGCTGCGTTTATACTCTATAAATTGCTAAGGTACGCTTTCTATTACTACATTGTTCTTAGCATTGCGAAAAACTATTTTGGGCATATAGGGATTGAAGAAAAATTGTGTAATTGTTTACTGAATTTAAAATGATTTTGAAAAAGTTTAGAACACCTATTCACCCCCTCTAGGTGTTCCGTAAGCGTCCTGTGTAAGAAGCCACTTGCCCAACAAGTGGTATCAGAGCTACGTGCTCTGAGTGATTGGCTATCTGCCAAAGAGTTAAAGATCCTATGGCTTCTTTCCATCAGGATATTCCTCTTGAGGGTGGTTCAACCAACCGTCCTCCATTTTTCAATGGGATTGATTATCCTTATTGGAAAACTCGGATGCAGATTTTTCTTGAGTCAGTAGATCTTAAAATTTGGTATAGTGTAGAGGAAGGATATCAGCCTCCAACCACACTAGATGACAATGGAAAAACTGTGCCTAAAAAACACACAGATTTTACTAGAGATGAATTAGAGAAAGCCCAATACAACTCAAAAGCAAAGAACTTAATAGTTAATGCACTTGGCAAAGACGAATACTACCGAGTATCTTCATGTAAGACCGCACGTGAGATGTGGCTTATTTTAGAAACAACTCATGAAGGTACTAGTGAAGTAAAGCGTTCTAAACAAAATGCATTATCTAGAGAGTTTGAGCTCTTTGAGATGCATGAGGGTGAATCTATATTTGACATGCAAAAACGTTTTATGCATATAGTTACTTCAATGAATGCTTTAAATATTTTCCATGATGATGAACTGTTAGTTAACAAAATTCTGAGATGTCTTACTAAGGAATGGGATGCAAAGACTTCGGCAATCTATGAAGCTAAAGACCTCTCTACAATGTCAATAGCTACCTTATTTGGAAAGCTTCAAGAATATGAGTTGGAGTTAAACAGAAGGGCTAACCGTGAGCTTAACAAGAAGAAACAAAAGGGAATAGCTCTCAAGGTATCATCATCTCATTCAAAGGAAAGTAAGGAAAGTACTGATACATCATCAAGTGATTCAAGCTCCGGTGAAGACGACGAAATGACAATGTTTGTGAAAAAATTTAACAAGTCATTCACCAATTTCTTCAACAAGAAGTTCAACAAAAGAAGAAGAAGAGATGTTGGCCAAAGAAGAAAAGACAACAATTCAAGCAATGCAAACTCAAACAATGCTTGTTTTGAGTGCGGAAAAGAAGGCCACTTCCAAAAGGATTGTCCTAATAAAAAGAATAAATATGACAACGGCAAGTTCAAGAAAGGTAAAGGCAAAACGAAAAAGAAGGCCTACATGGCATTCTCGGATGATTCATCAAGTTCATCAAGCTCTTCAAGTAGTGAAAAGGCAAACTTGTGCTTAATGGCAAATCTAGAGGATGAACATACCGAGGTATACTCTTGTCACTCTTCTAACTCTTTATGTGATAGTAGTTCATGTAATAATTCTAACTCTATGTGTGACACTAATTCATGTGATACTTCTTCTATGATTGGTCCATCTTATGATGATCTATTATATGCTTATAAATGTTTGCAAGTTGAGAATGAAAAATTAACCTCTAAGGTTGAGAAAATTAAAAAGGAGAAAAATAACTTGCAAAACAATGTTGATAGCTTAACAACCATTGTAAATGATCTAATGAAAGACAATGAAGATCTTAAAAATGAAAATCTTTTTATGAATTGTCTTGTTGGATCATGTGATGATGTGAATCCCCCTTCCACTATTCCATGTGCTAAATGTGTTGAATTATCTGATGTAAGTTGGATAGGAAGAGCACGAGTGGCACATGTCATTTGTTTGGAAACGCTTTAGTTTCTTGGCATAGTAAGAAGCAAGCTAGTGTAGCTCTATCCACTGCGGAAGCAGAGTATATAGCTGCAGGTAGTTGTGTTGCCCAAGTTCTTTGGATGAAGCAACAACTTCTGGACTATGGTTTGAAACTTGAGACTGTTCCCATCTTTTGTGATAACACAAGTGCTATTAACCTAACTAAGAATCCCATTCAGCATTCACGTACTAAACATATTGATATTCGTCATCATTTCATTCGTGATCATGTTAGTAAAAGAGATGTTGAAATTAATTTTGTTGATACAACTAAACAATTAGCGGATATTTTTACAAAGCCATTACCTAGAGATACCTATGAAAGATTGCGTATGGAATTAGGCTTATTTGATCCGTCTTCTTAATACATGCACATTCATGCCTTATAACATGTCTTTAGTCATTATGCCTTATAATATGCTTTGTTTTATCTCATGCTACTATTATTTTTGATAATGTCAAAGGGGGAGAAAATATGATAAAAGAATGTCAAATTGAGCTTATGCATATTGATAGGGGGAGCTTAATTAAATTTTAAAGTTGATATATTACATGTTATCTAACCTTTGCTACTAATCATTTTATTTGTCTCAATTTGAGTATATATTGCCATCATAAAAAAAGGGGGAGTATGTGATTACATGATTTAAATATCTTATGCTACTAACCCTTACTTGTTTCAATTTGAGTTTAAATTGCCATCATCAAAAAGGGGGAGATTGAAGACCTCCTATGCATTATGGAATATGGAATATATATTTTGATGATGACAAAGGATTTATAAGAAGTCTCAAATTGAAGATGGAGTGTGAAGATACAAGTGATTAGGTATTTTAGATTTTTTGTAACACATTAGATATATCATTAAGCATGATTCCAAGCTTCATTGCATGCCAATACATATTATTGCATATCATGCTAATTTCATAATAAATAATAATGATTTTGATTTTGATAAAAACATGTTTTAAAACTATAATAAAACTAAATCATTTAATATAACTAAAATGAAAAAGGACGTTAGCTTTTCGAAAAAGTAATAAGGAAAGCAATCAAGGAAAGCTATTTGGAAAAAGTAATAATGAAAGTATTCAGGTAAGGCTTTGCATTCACGTGGATTAGCTTTTCAAATTCAGTTTTCTTAAATATAATATAATAAGAAAAAGTGGCTTTACCAATTGAAAAGATATACGAAAACTTCACGTCACGTGGGTTCTCTTAAGAAGATACTAAGCAATATAAAAAGAGTGTAATAAAACAAAAAGAAAAAGCATCATCGTCACTCTTACAAATTTTCCTCCTCTCTCTCTCTGCGCAAAAACAAGATTTAGAAAGAAAAAGCAAGTTTCAGAAATCACAAACAGAGAGCGTCTCTGAACACGGTGAAAAGCGATTATGCATAGTTATCTTCTTCGTGCCTTTGAACCGGAGAAACTGAGATTTTGTGCGTGCATCTCCAAGAGTGAAAAATCTGCAAAAGCTAAAAGTCCATCAAGAATAAGACCTACACTTCTATGATTGATACTGAATGTTGGGGTTTTCTTGAGGGAGCAAATTAAACAAAATTTTTGGGGCTTCATTTTGGTAAACTCTAATCTACTCATATTCTTGGTTAATATTTCTATTTGAACCCTATATTCTGAAATCTTGAAGAATTTTGGTTAAGAATGTTAAATCTGAATTTCTGATTTCATTGAAGCATATTGTGTTTAATTCAGATTTTTGTTTGGGATTTATTGTTTAGAAACCTAATCTTGAATTGTTCTAGGAATTTTATTGTTGAAATATTAAATCTGAATTTTCTGTTTTAATTGAGATATATTTTGATTAAAACTCAGATTTCTTGTGGTTTATCAATAAAAGATTTATCTAGAACTGATTCTGAATTTTTTGTGAAATTTTGAGAGAAATTACAATTCTGATTTTTCTGAATATAATGTGATAATTTCTTTTTAAATCAGAATTTTTAGTGTCTATCATTTTGATACTTGATATAAATAAATACAAGTTCCTTATTGCTGAAAATTTATAGTTTGTGATACACATACTTGTGCTCTAAATTTTCTGCATACATCATATCATTTTTGGAGCTTGTTATTGTGCTTTATTTGATATATCAAGTGTGATAGGACATTGTAATAGGTTGAAAAATTTCCTGTTATAAATATGAGATATTGTATTGGTTGTTAAAGTGGAGTAGTTGTGTGCTGTAAATCTGTCCTAGGTGTGTGGGTGCAACCGAGTGGGTTGGCGACCTTGTGCTTGGCTTGAGAGTGTGTCTCAAGGCCTGAAGCCTCAAGAATCCACTAGGGAGAGTGGAGGTCTTGTGTGAGAGGAGTTGGTGAACTCCTTAGGTTCGGCTTGAGAGTATTCTCTGAGCTTGGAGCAGTGTAGGCACTAGGAAGATTTTTGATATCTTGTTTGATTGCATGTGTGACGAGTGTTTGTAAAACTGGTACACTTGTGATAAATAAAATATCTGCAGCTACTTCAGTCTGGACGTAGCACCCTACTTAGGCTTAGTGGGTGTGAACCAGGATATATCGTGTGTCCATTGTCTCTCATTTAATTTCCGAATATTTTGTTTATAGACTGACAGTTACACTAGTTCTATTATAATTGCTGCGTTTATACTCTATAAATTGCTAAGGTACGCTTTCTATTACTACATTGTTCTTAGCATTGCGAAAAACTATTTTGGGCATATAGGGATTGAAGAAAAATTGTGTAATTGTTTACTGAATTTAAAATGATTTTGAAAAAGTTTAGAACACCTATTCACCCCCTCTAGGTGTTCCGTAAGCGTCCTGTGTAAGAAGCCACTTGCCCAACAAAATATATGTCTCACTTCTTTCTTCCCTTCTTTCTTTTCTGTTTTGCAATTATGTGTATGATTATTCGGTCCCAACAATATCCACACTTGCTAAATTATTAAAAAGAAAAAATATATATTCTTAAATAAACGTAGGACTTAGTTTAAGAATAGAAAGCATATTAACGAGAGTATTCAAAAGAGTAAATATTTAATAATTTAACAATAGCTATTGCCATATTAAAAATGAAAATAAATAAAACTTATTTAACATTAAATTCAAATGGATAAATAGAGTAAATATAGTTAGATAAGTCATTTATTTTTTAATGTCATTAGATAAGGTAAAGTTTATCACCAAACACATAAATCAACTGAGTTATTCCTGCACTTTAACATTCTTTTAGTCTATCAGTAAGTGCTCAGCTCAATAAGAAGGATAAGAGTTAAGGACGGAAAGCTAATTTCCAAAAAGGCACAGATTGCTTAAAGTGGTGGGAGGGAGATTGTTAAAAACAAAGACTAATTGTACTCTAGACTGCGGATCAAGGTTTGCGTGTTGGTGAGATGAAATTTGCATTTGGCTTTTGGATTATTATCATGTTTGAGTAAGTTTAGTTTTTAAATTTTTATTCTTCAAGAACTCATTCTATAACTTTTTAACAACGTACTATTTTGAACACAAAATTAATTAATTAAAGGGAATTATTTTTCTTATGTTACATAAAAAAAAATTTATCTCCTACACTCACATTTTTCAAATGGGTCCCACAAGATTTTTCTTCTCTCACCTCCAACTTTTTTCTCTCTCCTAACTTTTGTTTGAGCATGAGATAATACTTCTCTTATGCAACATAACTATTACCCTTAATTAAAACACTTTTGTATAGTAAGAAAAAAAGAAAGAAAAGAATCTCAGTCTTTCACTTAGGAGGGAGCCAAAGCTGACACAGACTGCCCCACCACACAGTTGCTTCACGACATAAACACAGACTTTAGTGATCTATATGTTAATAATGTTGTCCAAAAAAGTGAGACACAAAAGGCTCGCATCCCCACTATTCCCATGCTGCGCTAACCAAACCTTCAAACTGCGTTGTTATTTTGTTTCACCCAACCAAGTAATAGATTAAACATTAAATATTCTTTTTGATCTTGACTAAATTTTTATAAGAGTAAATATTATTTTTGGTTCTCAACAAATTTTATGATATTCGTTTTAGTCCCTAATGAATAAAAAGGCACATCGTGGTCCCTAAAAAATTCAAAATGGACCCATTTTAGTCCTTTTAAGGACTAATATAGGTCTTTTTTGAATTTGTGAGGACCACGATTTCAACTGAATGGATCCATTTTGAATTTCTTAGGGAACACGATGTGCTTTTTTATTTGCTAGGGACTAAAGCGGGCATCATGAAATTTGTTGAGGACCAAAAAAGGTATTTACTCATTTTATGATGTCCTCTTTAGTCTCTAGCAAATAAAAAGGTTATTTGTGGTCTCTAAAAAATTCAAAGTTGATCCATTTTAGTCTTTTTAAGGAATTAATATGGTTTTTTTTTGAATTTGTGAGGAACCACGATTTTAACTAAATGGATCCATTTTGAATTTCTTAAAACTACAAATAACCTTTTTATTTGCTAGGAACTAAAGAGGACATCATAAAATTTGTTGAGACGAAAAAAGATATTTACTCTGGATTAAACAACTTGGTTCTAATTGCAAGCAATTAACAATGAAAAATCCATTATTATTATTTTCTTCTGATTAATTCATTATAACTTCAATCCAAGCAACTAAGCAGCTCTTTTTCTACTTATTGTATATGTACATGAGAAAAATTACCCTCATTATCTAAATGCATCCATGCTTAGTTCTTCAAACTTTGACACATCCACTTATTTTTCTTATTAACTTTTGATAAGTTGGAGATTAGCAGTGTATTAATTGGACGAAATTGTCAGTAAATAACTAAATATGCTTGACATTGCATGGACGCAGTTATCTACATGCTCGTATAATTGTACTAATATAAGCTGTCTACATATAACAGCTGGGCGGATAAAACTCTATCAAAGCCCAAAGGTAGTCAAAACACACGAACAATAATCATAAAAGCTCTTCTAATGTGTCTCCAAACATATATAGTTTGATTCTGATTTTTGTTATGATTAAGCTAGCATTTTCGTCAATTAATTGAGGACTTACTTCTTTACAAAGTCAATTCAATAATTTTTTGATTTGTCCAATCACTTTTCCAGCTGTGATTCACTCCATTCTTAGTCAATCTTGGATTCTGAATTCCCACTTAAATGGATAAATAATTGAGCATTGATTACAATCCCATTATTTTTTTTGTTGCTCTTAATCGGTGAGAGATCAGTGGTTGTTTTCCAACAAATTTTTTATCGGATTGTCTTTGGCAAATGGAGGAGAAGATAGTGACAAGTTGCCACTTGCCATCATGAGGGGGAATTCCAAGTAACTTGATCGCCAATAGTCTTACCGCCAACGAAACGTTAATGTTCGAAACGAAATTTGATAAGCTAATTCAAATGGTATGTCTAAACATAACAGAAAGGTAGTATTCTCAAGCTATGTCTAGTTCTATACAATTTACGTATATATAAATTAGCTTGATAGTATATATACTCACCTTTTATATGGAATAGATGCTCCCGTGTTAAAATTGCGCTCATGTAATTTTTTTTGTATTTATCCTATGAATTTTAACATAAAGGATTTATCCCCCCTTTGCCTATGTGTGCACGTGCAAATATAGCGGGTTAAGATTAACTCTTTATTTATGTAAGTGGGAAGAGAATATGTGTTCAATCTTTTTCAGTATCATTTTTTTGAGAGATTTAAAACCTTAATCCTAAATCGCCCCGAACAGGATTATCTCTTATGAAAAATACATGCGATTTTTAAAAAAAAAAAAAAAAAACTCTTCATTTATCACTTTTTACTTGATAGGCCATATATTTTATTAAAATCTTTAATTTTTTCTAAAAAATTGTTGATGAATTTTTTAAAAAATCTATTCATTTTATTTGAAAGCAAAAATATATTAAGAGAAAGTGCTAAAATAAAATTGCTGGATGACATTACCAAGGGCACAGTCCAGTTGTACCATGAACCCATTTGTTAGTGAATATATTTTTTTTTTTTCTGGGTTTTGTTTTTTTTTTAAATCTGGGTTTTAAATTAAGATAAATAGTCCTTGTACAGTACGATCATCGTTCTTTTCGTCTTCAAAAGAGTCTTTACTCTTGAAATAAATCATCCTTCTAAGTACGATAATTCTTTCTTTACGTCCTTACGAAATTGTCTTCCATTTCTTTAGTATTCTCACTATCCATTTCTTCACCAAACATGGTTTATTTTAACCACATTGTGAGTGTTCTTCTTTTGTTTCTCATACACGTAGTTTTGTATGGACTGAACATCCTAGCATGGAATGCTAGGAGAATAGATCAAGTTATCATACGTGAGGTTGGATTGTCATTCAAGGCATTCAAGATCATGTTTGTTAGTGAATATATGTTTTTTTTTCTGGGAATTGTTTTTTTAAAATATGGGTTTTAAATTAAAAAAATCGTCCTTGTACAGTACGATCATCATTCTTTTCATCTTCAAAAGAGTCTTTACTCTTAAAATAAATCATCCTTCTATGTACGGTCATTCTTTCTTTACGTCCTTACGAAACTGCCTTCCATTTCTCTAGTCTTCTCACTACCATTTCTTCACCAAACATGGTTTATTTTAACCAAATTGTGAGTGTTCTTCTTTTATTTGTCATACACTTAGTTGGGTATGGACTGAACATCCTAGCATGGAATACTAGGGCAATAGATCAAGTTATCATACGTGAGGTTGGATTGTCATTCAAGGCATTCAAGATCATGTTTGTTCTAGGGTTTATGTTTTTAAAATCTGAATTTTAAATTAAAATAAATCGTCCTTGTACAGTACGATGATCATTCTTTTCATCTTCAAAATAGTCTTTAGTCTTAAAATAAATCATTCTTCTAAGTACGACCATTCTTTCTTTACGTCTTTACAAAACTATCTTCCATTTCTCTAGTTTTCTCACTCCTCGTTTCTTCACCAAATATGGTTTATTTTAAGGGTAAAGTGTATATCATTTTAAAGGATGTAAAGTTGTGTCATTTCAAGCGAGAGAAAGAGATAGATAAAGGAGGAGAGAGAGTGAACAAAAAAAAATAAAGGTGTGGGTCCCACATCTTTGTGAGAGTGAAAGGATATAAGTTACGTCGTTTAGAAGGACAAACATTTTTCCCTTATTTTAATCACATTTTGAGTGTTGTTTTTTTGTTTCTCATACACTTAGTTGTGTATGGACATAACATCCTAGCATGGAATGCTAGAGGAAGAGATCAAGTTATCATACGTGAGGTTGAATTGTCATTCAAGATTATATTTGTTAGTGAATATATTTTTTTCTGGGTTTTTTTTTTAAATATTGGTTTTAAATTAAAACAAATCGTCCTTGTACAGTAAAATCTAAGTTTTAAATTAAAATAAATTATCGTTGTACAGCACGATCATCATCTTTTCGTCTTCAAAAGAGTCTTTACTCTTAAAATAAATCATCCTTCTATGTAGGGTCATTCTTTCGTTACGTCCTTACGAAACTGTCTTCCATTTCTGTAGTCTTCTCACTACCCATTTCTTCACCAAACATGGTTTATTTTAACCACATTACAAATGTTCTTCTTTTGTTTTTCATACACTTAGTTGTGTATAGACTGAACATCCTAGCGTGGAATCTAGGGGAATAGATCAAGTTACAATACGTGAGGTTGGATTGTTATTCAAGGAATTAAAAATCATAATTGTTAGTGAATATATATTTTTTTCTGGGTTTTGTTTTTTTAAAATCTGGGTTTTAAATTAAAATAAATTGTCCTTGTACAGTACGATCATCATTATTTTCATCTTCAAAAGAGTCTTTACTCTTAAAATAAATCATCCTTCTAAGTACAATCATTCTTTCGTTACGTCCTTACGAAGCTGGCTTCCATTTCTCTCGTCTTCTCACTACTCATTTCTTCAATAAACATGGTTTATTTTAACCACATTGTGAGTGTTCTTCTTTTGTTTCACATACACTTAGTTGTGTATGGACTGAACATCCTAGCATGGAATGCTAGGGCAATAGATCAAGTTATCATACGTGAGGTTGGATTGTCATTCAAGGCGTTCAAGATCATGTTTGTTAGTGAATATATGTTTTTTTTCTGGGTTTTGATTTTTTAAAATCTGGGTTTTAAATTAAAATAAACCGTCCTTGTACAGTGCGATTATCATTCTTTTCGTATTCAAAAGAGTCTTTACTCTTAAACTAAATCATCTTTCTAAGTACGGTCATTCTTTCTTTACGTCCTTACAAAGCAGTCTTCCATTTCTCTAGTCTTCTCGCTCCCCATTTCTTCACCAAACATGGTTTATTTTAACCACATTTTGAGGGTTCTTCTTTTGTTTCTCATACACTTAGTTGTGTATGGACTGAACATCCTAGCATGGAATGCTAGGGCAATAGATCAAGTTATCATACGTGAGGTTGGATTGTCATTCAAGGCATTCAAGATCATGTTTGTTAGTGAATATATGTTTTTTTTCTGGGTTTTGTTTTTTTTAAATCTGGGTTTTAAATTAAAATAAACCGTCCTTGTATAGTACGATCATCATTCTTTTCGTCTTCAAAAGAGTCTTTACTCTTAAACTAAATCATCTTTCTAAGTACGGTTATTCTTTTTTTACGTCCTGATGAAGCAGTCTTCCATTTCTCTAGTCTTATGGCTCCCCATTATAAAGCAGTCTTCCATTTCTCTAGTCTTATGGCTCCCCATTTCTTCACCAAACATGGTTTATTTTAACCACATTTTGAGTGTTATTCTTTTGTTTTCTCATACACTTATGAACTGAACATCCTAGCTTGGAATGCTAAGGCAATAGATCAAGCTATCATATGTGAGGTTGGATTGTCATTCAAGATCATGTTTTTTAGTGAATATATGATTTTTTTTATGGGTTCTATGTTTTTAAAATCTGGGTTTTAAATTAAAATAAAACGTCCTTCTACGGTACGATCATCATTTTTTTCATCTTCAAAAGAGTCTTTACTCTTAAATTAAATCATCCTTCTAAGTACGGTCATTCTTTCTTTACGTCCTTACGAAACTGTATTCCATTTCTCTAGTCTTCTCACTACCCATTTCTTCACCAAAAGTGATTTATTTTAACCACATTGTGAGTGTTCTTCTTTTGTTTCTCATACACTTAGTGGTGTATGGACTGAACATCCTAGCATGGAATGCTAGGGCAATAGATCAAGTTATCAGGTTGTTTGTTAGTGAATATATGTTTTTTTCTGGGTTTTATGTTTTTAAAATAAATCGTCCTTGTACAGTACGATGATCATTCTTTTCGTCTTCAAAAGAGTCTTTAGTCTTAAAATAAATCATCCTTCTAAGTACGGTCATTCTTTCTTTACGTCCTTACGAAACTGTGTTCCATTTCTCTAGCCTTCTCACTACCTATTTCTTCACCAAACATGGTTTATTTTAACCACATTGTGAGTGTTCTTCTTTTGTTTCTCATACACCTAATTGTGTATGGACTGAACATCCTAGCATGGAATGCTAGGGCAATAGATAAAGTTATCGAGGTTAGATTGTCATTCAATACATTCAAGATTATGTTTGTTAGTGAATATATGTTTTTTTCTGGGTTTTATTTTTTTAAATCTGAATTTTAAATTAAAATAAATCGTCCTTGTACAGTACGATCATCATTGTTTTCGTCTTCAAAAGAGTCTTTATTCTTAAAATAAATCATCCTTCTAAGTACGGTCATTCTTTCTTTACATCCTTACGAAGCTGTCTTCCATTTCTCTAGTCTTCTCACTTCTCATTTCTTCACCAAACATGATTTATTTTAATCACATTGTGAGTATTCTTCCTTTGTTTCTCATACACTTAGTTTTGTATAGACTGAACATCCTAGCATGGAATGCTAGGACAATAGATCAAGTTATCATACGTGAGGTTGGATTGTGATTCAAGGCATTCAAGATCATGTTTGCTATGACTTTTTTATAATGACTTCAATTGTCTTTTATTCTTGGATTATTATTTTTTTACCATGCATTACTCGGATCACGGGTTAAGTTGTTCAATGCTGTAAGTTTTTGCTTAACATTTACCCAATCTTTTGGTTCCCTGATCTCTCTTTCTCCTTCTACCTGGTCCATTGTATCTTTATCATTAAACCAGAGATTCTCTTCTCATCTGTTGCTGGTCAACAAGACACAAGCTAATCAGAAAGGTTTGGACTCCTCGATGAACAAAGATGCCAAAGGTAAAATGTTTTATGCTCTGCAGCTTCAAATTTTAGACATTAAAAAAAAAATATCCAAGTGAATAGGTCTGATAAACTTTTAGCCTCTGAACCAAGAAAAGAAAAACAAATCTCAGTTGTAGGATTTATTGTAAGTTTATATTATCTAGTTGGAAAATTGCGCTTTCACTCCAGCCAGCCCTGTTGCGTTGATAATGAATCAATGATAATCAGTTTGTTATTTATTTTTGGGTTTCCTTTTTTTCGTAGCATATAAGTTATTTCTATTGAGCACGATATTATTTTGGGTGCAAATTAAAATATTTTTGTAATTATAATTTATTTTAAGATTATAATAATTTTTATTATTATAATTTTTTAATCTTTCAACCCAAAACAATGTTGTTTTGAGTGTGAATAGATAGCATATTTGTATTTATTATAGAAATATTAAAGTCTTACTTTTTATATGACTAGATCATGATATCATGCCTCATGTATAAGTTAAAAACAACCATGATCTCATGCGTAAATTTTTAATTTGCTAGAATTTTTTCATTAGAGTAGGAACAAATTAATGCCCAATCACATTTCCAGTTTGCTGACCTTTCAAATTTCTGAAAGAAAAAAAAAAAGGCAAAACGTAACAGGCCACATACTCACAGCGTTTTTCTGATGGCCAAATCCCATCAGAAATGAGACTATCTTTCAGCGTTTTTCTTATCCTCTTGGTTTAATTATGCTACGTCAAATTTAGCTTCCTACTGTAGAAAATGGGCATAAAACTTCAAGATGATAAAATCTGTGATCTAGTGACCTTTCAACCTTATGTTATTCCAACTCCCATGGACATGCTTCATTTGGGACTGCAGTGATAATTGTTTTATATTTAAATTGCATATTACAGTGTTTAATTTATTAATAATTATTTACTACATAATAGCTTTCGTTCTAAGGTCCGTTTGGATGATTTTTTTTTCTTCTTCAAAAGCTGCTTTTTTTTTTTGAAAAAAGTACTTCTTATTTTTAATTTGTTTGGATGTATGCTTTTAAAAAAAGCAAAAAGTGAAAAAAAAAAAAAAAGGTCAAAAACATACTTTTTTTCAGAAGCTAAAAATTTTAACTTTTAAAAAAAGCAAAAGTCAAAAATCAAATATTCTTTTCAAAAACTAAATATTTTTATAAAAATATAAATAACTTTAATTTTTATAAAAAATACTTTTAAAATAAAAAAGTGATAAAAGTTACTTTTTGATAAGACGAAAGAAAAGGCTCTAAATATTGATACCTTTTTCATGTTAAGTCTAACATAGCTGATTAATATTGTTGTAAGTTAACCATCATTTTAGTCCAGTTCTGGGCCAAATTAACATTAATAAATCTGTACACTTGAGACTTGGCATTCTGTTCTCACTTCTGATCAGTAGCTTCTTCAGAGTTTGAATTGGTGAAAATTATATGATAATCACTAATCACATTTTCAGTGAGTTTAGCCATCAATCATCATGAAGGTGGTAGTCATGTATTCGGTCCAATTCTAACTACCGAGTTTATATATTATATATGCTTTCAGAGATTAAGAAAGGGAATCAAAGAAGCCTTTTTTTTAAGGTTAGACAAGCTATCACTGCCAGTCATTGGCACCGTTACCCCTTCTTCCCTGTTGGTGTCAGTGACTCATTCGAGACTGATTTTTTAAACAACTTGATGGTTACTTTGAAGGAGTGTTTTAAAAGTCGGATAGGACCAGCCAGATTGTTCAGTTCGGCTAGCTCTATTTGAATTGTTGTCTGGGCCCAAAAATCTGGATCATGGAACAAAAAAGGTCATAACTGCTGAAAACTGGGTCATAGGGGATTAAACTAAACCAGTTAATGTTAGGGAATAAAATAAAAGCATTGAAAATGCCATCACCTAACGCATTAAGGTTTTGGGTTGAAGTTGCGTTTAATATGTGACTATGAGGTCACGAGTTCGATCCTCACCGCCCTCACTTTCGGGTGAAATTAAAAAAAACACAGGGCAGACCAAAAAATGAGATTGTGCAGCACAAGACACACCAATAATGGGCTTGTGTTATATCTACGCTTCAAGCTCAAAGGGGTTTTGCGTGAGGGATTGTGTTAGAGAATATAATATAAATCATTAAAAAAGACCCTCACCCAACACCTTAAGGTTTTGAGTTGAAGTGGTTCTTAACATGGTATCAGAGCTTCAGTGACCATGAGGTCACGAGTTCGATATTCACCCCCATTTTCAGGTAAAATTAAAAAAAACATAAGGTAGACCAAAAAACGGGCTTGTGCGAGTGAGGAGGTGTGTTAGAGAGATACAAAATTAATAATTTAACTTCACCTAACACATTAAGATTTTGGGTTGATTGTTATAAAAAAAAAAAAAAAAAAGATTTTGGATTGAAATGATTCTTTACGTGGTATCAGAGTTTCAGGGACCACGATGTCACAAATTCGATTTTTACCGCCCTTGGTCACAAGTTCGATTCTCATCGCCCCCCACTTTCAGATGGAATTAAGAAAAGCATAAGGCAGACCGAAAAAATAGATTTGTGCAGCGTAGACCAAAAATGGGCTTGTGTCATATTCACGCTTCGAGCCCTTCTTTCAGGTGGAATTAAGAAAAGCATAAGGGAGACCAAAAAAATGGATTTGTGCAGCACAAGGCAGACCAAAGATGGGCTTGTGCCATATTCACGTTTCAAGCCCAAAGAGCTCTTGCGTGAGGGGATGTGTTAGAGAATAAAATAGGAGCATTAAAAAGGCCATCATCTAACGCCTTAAGATTTTGGGTTGAAGTGGTGTTTAACGTGGTATCAGAGCTTCAGTGACCATGAGGTCACAAGTTCGATCCTTACTGCCCCCAGTGAAATTAAGAAAAGCACAAGGCAGACCAGGATTTGTGCAGCACAAGACAGGCCTCTCTCTGTGAGACCCGAGCCATCAGTGAGATACCACTCTGGAAGAGCTAAAATTCTAACATTGTGCAAGAGACCAATAATGGACTTGCAAATTAATAAAAACTAGTGTCAACGGGAAGAAATAACAAATTATAAATTCTAGTTCATAAATTATATACATAATGTCACTTTCTTATTTGAAACCATGGTAAAACGTATCGCATGATCAATACAGAAAAAAAAAACCATGCTGGCCGAACCGCCGGTTCGGAACCGGAGCTGACTATGAATTGCTCCTTGAATCACGGGATTGTACGATTTTGTTTCATATCGCGAATTTTCAAAATCAAATAAGGATTGTTATCAAAAAAAAAAAAAAATCAAATAAGGATTTGCAATTCAAAACTCAATTTGATCTTGAAAAGAGGAACGACCAAAAAGTACCAGATTCAAATTTGTAGAATTTATTGTTACACAGAAGATTAAGAAATTTCCAAAATCCCCAATTCTATTTCTTCCTTTTCTCATCCGTGACTTTTTTTTTTCTCATCTTAACCAAGGGATCATTCATTCTTGATTATTCTTAATTCTTCATTCCTCTTCTTTCGTCCAAGTTAGAAATAGAGATGCTCGATATCAAAAAATGAGACATTATATATTTTGGTATTTAAATTTAATTTAGGGATAGGATATTGTGACACATAAATAATATTACGCACAATGTTACGACCACATCTTAACCTTTGATTTCCGTCAATCAACGGTTATCATTTATTGCGAATTAATAATTAATTAATGAGTTTGATTTGAAAAATGATAATCGTTGATTGACGGAAATCAACGGTTAAGATGTGGTCGTAACATTGTGCGTAACATTATTTATGTGTCACAATATCCTATCCCTTTAAATTTATATGATATTATATATTTTTGGTGTTTAGATTATTTTGAAATTTTATATACACAAAAAAAGATTATTTTGAAATTTGAATTTATATGATATTATATATTTTTAATTTATTTTTTATTATGTTTTTAAATCTTACAATTTAATATGATTCACAATTCACGATAAAAAAAAACTGCAAACTATTCACCATACTCACAGCCTTGTTTGAAATTATAAACTTACGAACTCTAAACTAGCTAGTATAATATTGTTAAAGTCTTTCCAAGTCTACACCCATTTATATATATATATATATATATATATATATATATATATATATATATATATATATATATATATTATATATATATATATATATATACCAATATAATGGTCAAACTAATTGAAGTATTGAACCCTAAACTGGTGATCTTATTTTATCAAATGTGTTAATTTATCCCAATTAATTAAGTTTAATTTTCAAACGACCCAAGAGAAAGAAATCCTTTACCTTCCAACCATCCAGGGACCAGGGATTCTTAATTAATTTGAAGTTTAGGTGTATAAAATAGATAAATAAAAAATATTTGTTGTTTTATCAGTCAAAGCTAAGTGCTCATTTATAATATTGATATAAAACAATTTTTTTACTTATTACCAAAAAATAAACAATTTTTTTACAATGAAATTTTTTATAAATTATCTTAATTTTCTCAACATTTTTTTATCGAAACAAACAGAATATTAATGTATGTGTGCACATATTTCAACAAAAGTCAGTTTGCATCACTAAGGTGTTTGGTAGGAGTATTATTTTCAAATGCATGGGAAAGTCACGGTGAGATTTCAAGACTCCCATGTTTGGTAGCAAATGCGAGAAAATTTTCCTACAATTATCATTTGCCTAGGAGTTCATTTTCAGTGTAAAATGAAAACAAAAATGCAACCCAAAAATATCACTAATGAGGTGTTTGGTTCAGGTTAATTTTTTTTACTAGAGAAATGTAATTAATAGGGATCTGCAGAAAAATTGAGTTAGATAGAAAAGTTTAAAAAAAGTTGTTTGGTTGGAAAAAAAAATTTAACAGGAAAATTGAGTAAAATTTCTGAACCTGTGTTTGGTTGAAGATAAAATATTGATGGGAAAATTTATTGAAATTACAAAATAACCCTTTTAAAAATATCCACATATCCACATAACCCTTTTGAAATTACAAGTAGGAAATATCTGTATCAGAACTCATCTAAAGATGGAACGAATGTGCCTGTTACTTCATCATCTACCGGCTCAGAAGAAATTTTTTTTGAACGAATGTCATAATGCAATTGCTTCAACTTTAAGTATGTCAGCTGAAGAACATACAAGGTCTAATTATCGTCCACAGGTAGAAGATTCAAATTTGGAGGATGCCACAAATTCTGAAATGGGAAATCCTCAACAAGTTAGTGAAAATGGAGATGCTGCAGCTTTAGTGGATGCTCTGCCTTCCACGATGGTGGCCTCTGAAGTCGATGCAAGTCCAAAGCTGAGGGTATTCTTGTCAACGTTTTGTACCCCAAAATAACTAATCTGATTTTCACAAAAAATACCACCTTCCTAGTTGCTTTCTTAAACAGTGTCGATGGCTAGGCAATTGGCATTGATGGGGAAAATTCATGAAATCAGTGAACCAAACATGGAGAATTGACAAAGCTGGAATCACTTTGCTGGGAAACAATGCAAAACTCCTGAACCAAACACTACCTAAGATATTGGTATTCCAATTTCGCTGGGGATACGGAGAACTAACGTTGGAAACTCCGACAAAAATAACCCGCTTGAGTATATCTTGGACCATTCAGTGTTGAAAAAAGGATAGGTAGGAGGCTAAAAAAAGCAGACAATATGCTTCATATTCAAATCAAAAAATAAAAACGTTAACAGGGTTAGTTTGATAATTTTATCATATTTTCCCATCAATATTTTATTTTTAACCAAATATAGACTCAGAAAATTTAGCCCAATTTTTCTGGTAATATTTTGGCCTACCAAATAACTTTTTTTTAACTTTCCTACTAAACTCATTTTCCCACAATATTCCTAGTAACTATATTTTTTTAATAAAAAAAAAATTCTCCTCTGTCAAATCCCCCTAAAGGCACAAGGATGCTACATTATTCGAATATCAAGACATACTTCAATAAAGATTTGACTCAAAGAATTGTTATAGTGGAAATAGAGCTTAGTTTGGGCAAGATTAATCAAACTCAAATAAAGTTTATGCATAATAATAATTAATTACACACTTCAGTAATAACAGTTGACTCACATAATTGTCCTTTGTCCATGAAAAGTGCTTGACTTAAATTCAAATTACGCAAAATCTTTTCTGTTTTTTTCCAAATGACCCGAGTTAAAACAAGGGGTTCACACTTTTGTTGGTGAGTTATATGAAAATCAGCTATAAGTACTCATTGAGCTAGGGAGTTCCCTTGGTCCTGAAGCCTAGCTACTAACTATTTCCTTAGCTTAAACTTTCAGGCACTTATTAAGGTAAATTACACGCACTGAAATTACGATTCTATATAGTACATGTTCTAAGAAACTGATTGGGATTCTAACAATCATAACACAAAGAGAATTTGAGCTAATTAAACTGACTATGTAGAATCCTTCTGCTAATGAAATTAACTATCGTGTGAGAGTTTTGTACTAATTAATAACCAAATTGAACACAAAGGAATAAATACTCCTTTTCTGCATCTCTTTGTTACCTGGTTGTGAGGTTGCTGTTATTATTATTATTTCGCATAGAAGTAAAATCAAAACAGAGACACACACATTAATTTGGCAAATCTAGAGTGTTTTGAGATAACAGGAGATAAATATATATCAAGCAGTGTGAGAAATATTTTTCTGATATATATAAAATTACTTTAGATAATTTTATCTAATATTTATCAAAATATATACATAAAAGTTTGTGAAACTCATATTTTCTTTTTTTTTTCTCTCTCTCTTCTTCACATGGGCATCATACATTTTTTTTGTGTATTTTGGTGAATATTAGATAAATTTATCTAAAGTAATCTTATAAACTTTAAACCTTATATATATATATATATATATATATATATATATATTTGTTAAAAAAATTATTAATAATTAGAATCTTTCACTTTTCTCTCTCAAGTAAATATCTCACTTAAAAAAATTAAATCCGAGTAAAACAATTTCAAATTAAATTCGCCATGTCATAAAAATGTAATCGGCCGCACTGAATAGCAGAAAAGAGTTGGGTTTAGTTGGGTTATTCCTTAACCTAGATCTAACTTATTTGCGACTATATATAACATACTGATTGGTACATATATAACATTGTACAACATATAGGATGCATGTTAGCACAAGCATGAAAAGCTCAATGGCGTGAGTGTGACAGACGTCAAACAATGTCAGAACTTAACATGCGTTTCTCTCGTCTATCACCGTAGTGACGACACCATGCACACACAACATAAATCCCTTCTTTTTTGTTTTTGTAAAAGGAGAGAGCAGTTAATAGTTGTTGGTTATGTTACATAATTAATTTAATTAAAAAAGTATGCCATTTGCACAAAAATTTATTGGACTAAAAATTTCATAATGTTTAATATAATAGCATGGAAACAGAGAGAATTGGAAAAATAATTATTTAACCTAAAAATTTAGTTGTTAAATATAAAGCATATAAACAATTGTATATTTCTGCCACTTTTTTTATATATATGTATAGTGGGTAGGGTAATAATTTTGTTATCTTGTATAAGAAAAGTATTATCTCCTACCAAAACAATAAATAGATAAAAGAAAAGAGTTGGAGGTAGAGAGAAAAAAATATGGTGTAGGAGATAATTTTTTTTATGCAACTTAAAAAAAGTATTACCTATATATATATATATATATATATATATATATATGTGTTTCTCATATCACATGAGATAAATTTATTTTTTGTCTTTCTGAAACAACATCGTTTTGGTGCTTAGGATTAAAAACAATGGGTGTTTTGGAGATTTTACTTTTCTCTTTGAATCATGCATTTTACTAAATTACCTATTATTTTTAATCTTTAAATGTCATCGTTTTGCGACTACATGATATATATATATATATATAGGGGAATATTAATCTTATGTTACATGAGAGTATTATCTCATGCTATAGAGAGAGTTTAAGTGGGGTCCACATTAAAAAGTAAAAAAGAAAAAGAAAAAAGAAGGGGTGTGATTTTCGATGTGAGATAAAATGAGATAACTACCTCATGTAAAATGAGAGTAGTATTTCCCATATATATATATATATATATATATATATATAGGAAGCCCATTGCCCTAAACTATACCAATCACATCAAGTGGTTTCGACACCATATCTTAACTTAAAACCTTAAGACATTATTAGGTTACCAACCAATGTAGGACTCCATCGCACTTGAATATCTTAATAATATTCTCCTCCTCCAGTGTGAAACCTCAAATTAGTATGCTCTCCCTCTATCGAATATCTCAGGCCTTAGTTACTCATTTCACCTCTAGCCAAAGATTAGGAGCCGTAACGAGGGACCACCACCTGTCTAAGCTACATTAACCGTAGTAAATGAGTCCGACACCATGTTTCAATCTAAAATTAGCATTGAACAACTTCACCTAACTCATTATCAATTAATACGAGACTTCATTATACTTAAATATCCTAATACTATGTCTAAGGTGTACTTGTGGTTTATCAACAAAAAAAAAAAGAGAATACTATTTTTAGTCCTCAGCAAATTTCACGATGTTCGCTTTAGTCCCTAACGAATGAAAAGGCTATTTGTGGTCCCTAAGAAATTCAAAATGGACCCATTTAGTTGAAATCATGGTCCCTCACAAATTCAAAAAAGATCCATATTAGTCCCTCAAAAGGACTAAAATGGGTCTACTTTGAATTTCTTAGGGACCACAAATAGTATATTTATTTGCTAAGGACTAAAATGTGCATCGTAAAATTTGCTGTTAACCGAAAAAGATATTTACTCAAAAAAAAATGTTTTTTTTTTTTTGTTACTTTAAAATTCAACTAATAGTTTTCATGGACCAAAAGTAAAAGTGGCTTACAGCTGTGAATGACAAAATATATAATTTGAATTTATATGATATTATATATTTTTAATTTAATTTTTATTATGTTTTTAAATCTTACAATTTAATATGATTCACAATTCATGATGAAAAAAACTGCAAACTATTCACCATACTCACAGCCTTGTTTGAAATTATAATCTTATGAACTCTAAACTAGCTAGTATAATATTGTTAAAGTCTTTCCAAGTCTACACCCATTTTTTTTTTTGTATATATATATATATATATATATATATATATATATACGAGGAAGGATATTGTGACAACCAAGTTGTGTTACTACCAAGTGACTACCAATCAACCTTACCGTTAGATCGATTATATTGATCCAACGGTTATATTTATTTCCATCTTTGTATGGTCATGATTCCCTATATTTAAAGTGAAAGCATTAAATATAGAAAATCATAACCATACAAAGGTGAAAATAAATATAAAGTATTAAATTTGGGGAATCATGACCATACAAAGATGGAAATAAATATAATCGTTGATCCACATAATCAATCTAACGGTGAAATTAATTGGTAGTCACTTGGTAGTAACACAACTTGGTTGTCATAATATCCTTCCCATATATATATGTGTGTGTGTGTGAAAAATATTTCTCAAGTTGCTTGAGACAATGTTATCTCCAGCCATCCCGAAACTACGTCGTTTTATTTATTTATTTTCTTATATTAATTTATTCACATTTGAATGGTTATGATTCCCCTTTTCTCTCTCTTCCTTTATCACCATTGATCCATCTTTGTACGGTTATGATTTAGTAACCAGAGATAACATTGTCTCAAGCAGTTTGAGAAATGATAAGCCATATATATATATATATATATGGGATAGGATCAACTTACACCAGTGTAAAAATAATAAATCTTACACTAAAGCTTAACTGTTGATTTCCGTGCATCTAACGGTTGAGATTTATTGGGAATTAAAATTAATTAATGAGTGAGACCTAATAAATATTAACCGTTAGATGAAGAAAATCAATGGTTAAGATTTGGTGTAAGACTTCTTATTCTTACACCGGTGTAAGATGATCCTGCCTCTATATGGGATAGGATCAACTTACACCAGTGTAAAAATAATAAATCTTACACTAAAGCTTAACTGTTGATTTCCGTGCATCTAACGGTTGAGATTTATTGGGAATTAAAATTAATTAATGAGTGAGACCTAATAAATATTAACCGTTAGATGAAGAAAATCAATGGTTAAGATTTGGTGTAAGACTTCTTATTCTTACACCGGTGTAAGATGATCCTGCCTCTATATATATATATATATCTGGGTCAGGATCATTTTACACTAGTGTAAGTTACACTCTCAATCTTGACCATTGATCTCACTTATATCTAAGAGCTCTAATTTTTTAGTAATGTGAACCATTGGATATAAGTGAATCAATGCTCAAGATTGAGTGTAAGACTTTTAACTCTTACACTGGTGTAAGAATATCCTGCCCCTATATATATATATATATATATATATATATATATATATATATATATATATATATATATATATATGATCAACTTACACCGGTGTAAGAATAATAAATCTTACATCAAATCTTAATCGTTGATTTCTGTGCATCCAATGGTTGAGATTTATTGAGAATTAAAAATTAATTAATGAGTGAGACCTAATAAATCTTAAGCGTTAGATGCAGAAAATCAATGATTTAAGATTTGGTGTAAGATTTATTATTCTTACACCGGTGTAAGTTGATCCTATCCTATATATATATATATTTTATCTGGTCGGACCAATATATATAATGGTCAAACTAATTGAAGTATTGAACCCTAAACTGGGGATCTTATTTTATCAAATGTGTTAACTTATCCCAATTAATTAAGTTTAATTTTCAAACGACCCAAGAGAAAGAAATCCTTTACCTTCCAACCATCCAGGGACCAGGGATTCTTAATTAATTTGAAGTTTAGGTGTATAAAATAGATAAATGAAAAATATTTGTTGTTTTATCAGTCAAAGCTAAGTGCTCATTTATAATATTGATATAAAACAATTTTTTTACAATGTAATTTTTTATAAATTATCTTAATTTTCTCAACATTTTTTTATCGAAATAAACAGAATATTAATGTATGTGTGCACATACTTCAACAAAAGTCAGTTTGCATTACTTAACTTAGGCACAGGGATGCTACATTATTCGAATATCAAGACATACTTCAAGAAAGATTTGACTCCGGAGATGTTTGATAGGAGTATTATTTTTAAATGCGTGGAAAAGTCAGGGTGAGATTTCAAGACTCTCATGTTTGATAGTAAATTTGAGAAAAAATTTCCACAATTATCATTTGTCTAGAGTCTATTTTCAATGTAAAATGAGAACAAAAATACAACTCAAAAATACCACTAAGATAGTGGTATTCCAATTTCACTGGGGATATGGAAAATAAATGTTAGAAATTTGACAAAAATAACCCGCTTAAATATATCTTGGACCATTCAGTGTTGAAAAAAGGATAGGTAGAAGGCTAAAAAAAGCAGACAGTATGCTTCGTATTCAAATCAAAAAATAAAAATGTTAACGGGTTAGTTTGATAATTTTATTCACATTAATATTTTACCTTCATTCAAATATAAACTCAGAAAATTTGACCTACCAAACAATTTTTTTTAAGAAGTTTGTAAGACCCATATTTTTTTTCTCTCTTCTCTTCATATGGGCCTCATATATTTTTTTGTGTATTTTGGTGAACATTAGATAAAGTTATCTAAAGTAATCTTATAAACTTTAAACCTTATATTATATATATATATAAATATATATTTGTTAAAAAAAATTATTAATAATTAGAATCTTTCACTTTTCTCTCAAGTAAATATCTCGCTTTAAAAAATTAAATCCGAGTAAAACAATTTCAAATTAAATTCGCCATGTCATAAAAATGTAATCGGCCGCACTGAATAGCAGAAAAGAGTTGGGTTTACTTGGGTTATTCCTTAACCTAGATCTAACTTATTTGCGACTATAATATACTGATTGGTACATATATAACATGTGATAGGATCTGTTTACAATTTTTTTTTATAAATTACATTAAGTATGATCGGTTGTACACTGCATTATTAAAGTATGACCGATCATACTTAGTGTAGTTTGTAAGAATTTATAAACAAAAAAAATTTGTAAATATAATCTATCTTATGTAACATTCTATAACATATAGGATGCATGTTAGCACAAACATGAAAAGCTCAATGGGGTGAGTGTGACAGACGTCAAACAATGTCAGAACTTAACATGCGTCTCTCTCGTCTATCACCATAGTGACGACACCATGCACACACAACATTTTTTTTAAAAGGAGAGAGCGCAGTTAATAGTTGTTGGTTATGTTAAATAATTAATTTAATTAACAAATTATGCCATTTGCACAAAAATTTATTGGACTAAAAATTTCATAATATTTAATTTAATAGCATGGAAACAGTGAGAATTGGAAAACTAATTATTTAACCTAAAAATTTAGTTGTTAAATATAAAGCATATAAACAATTGTATATTTCTGCCCCTTTTTTATATATATGTATAGTGGGAAGGGTAATAATTTTCTTATGTTATAGAATAAAAGTATTATCTCCTATCCAAACAATAAATAGATAAAAGAAAGGAGTTGGAGGTAGAGAGAAAAAATATTAGTATAGGAGATAATATTTTTTTATGCAACATAATAAAAAAAGTATTACCTATATATATATATATATGTTTCTCATATCACAGAAGATAAACTTATTTTTTGTCTTCCTAAAACAATATCGTTTTGGTGCTTAGGATTAAAAACAATGGGTGTTTTGGAGATTTTACTTTTCTCTTTGAATCATGCATTTTACTAAAATTGTGATTTTACTAAACTACCCATTATTTTTAATCTTTAATCCAAAAGCGTCATCGTTTTGCGGCTACATGATATATATATATATATAGGGTCAACGGAAGCCCATGGCATGAGATCACCACTAATGCGCTAAACTATACCAATCACACATCAAGTGGTTTCGACACCATATCTTAACTTAAAACCTTAAGGCATTATTAGGTTACCAACTAATGTAGGACTCCATCACACTTGAATATCTTAATAATATTATCCTCCTCCGGTGTGAAATCTCATATTAGTATGTTCTTCCTCTATCGAATATCCCAGGCCTTAGTTACTCAATTCGCCTCTAGCCAAAGATTAGGAGCTGTAGCGAGGGACCACCACTTGTCTAAGCTACATTAACCATAGTAAATGGGTCCGACCCCATGTTTCAATTCAAAATCGGCATTGAATTTATGGGTCATCCTACTTAAATGGA
This sequence comes from Gastrolobium bilobum, assembly GCF_033153095.1. Classification (NCBI taxonomy): domain Eukaryota; kingdom Viridiplantae; phylum Streptophyta; class Magnoliopsida; order Fabales; family Fabaceae; genus Gastrolobium; species Gastrolobium bilobum. The sequence continues at coordinate 387,639 of NW_026898033.1, read as the reverse complement.
CGGAATAGTGATCATTTTGCCACGTTTGGACAAAAAAATTACCAGACTGTCACGCCAACAGTAAATTTTGCCAAAATGCCACGCAGCATATTTTCGCTACACTGTGTAGTGAAATATGTTTGCAAGTAATTCGCTACACAATGTAGCAAAATATGCTACGTCAGAACCAAAAATGCCACATGTCAAATTTTGAGAAATTCGCTACCCTATGTAGCGAATTTCTCAAAATTTGACATGTGACATTTTTGGTTCTGTGCATTCTGACGTGGCATATTTCGCTACACTGTGTAGCGAACTACTTGCAAACATATTTCGCTACACAGTGTAGCGAAATATGTCGCGTGGTATTTTGACAAAATTTACTGTTAGCGTGACAGTCTGATAAATTTTTTTGCCAAACATAACAAAATGGTCACTCTTCCTAAATGGACGACTTCACCTAACTCATTATCAATTAATATGACACTTTATTTTACTTAAATATCCTAATACTATGCCTAAGGTGTACTTGCGGTTTATCCAGAAAAAAAAAAAGAATGATATTTTTTTAGGCAATTTTTTTTTTTTTTTGGTTACTTTAAAATTCAACTAATAGTTTTTATGGACCAAAAGTAAAAGTGGCTTACAGCTGTGAATGACAAAATCAAAGAAAAAGACAAGGCAAGTTTTGATAGAAGGGAATGTATTTGGAATCTAGATGGATGGATGGATCAAACTAGTGGCACTGAAGGGTATTATTATTCTTATTCAGCACACATGCCGAGGGGAATGTTTATGGGCCCCAAAGGAGCGAAGAAAAAGAAAAAAAGAAGATAGTAGGGTACATTGTGTGTCAGATCTTTGTCAATCTTTTTTTCTTTCAATTGGGTTAGACAAAGGAAGAAGTGGGACGTAAGCAATGATAATTGGCTCGCGTTAATGGTGGCAATGTGGGAGAGAGAGAGAGAGAGAGAGAATGAGTGAATTCTCACTCCTCACTCAACACTCTCAATTCCAAAACTCTCACTATTATGGAAGCCAGTAGGTGGGAGCTTTTCATTGAGGCAGCTTTATAATTTATGGTTATAATGGCTATAATTAATCAACATTTATCTACAAGACTACTTTAATGTAATGTCACGTGAAGATATCAGAAGTCTCACCTGGTTTTATTCTCCTCTAGCTAGTGTAACTTTGATTCATGGTGATGTTGCTGCTACTGACACCCCAAACCAAACCTGAATGTATTATAAACAGCACCACACGGAAAGAAAGAAAAAGAAAGGGAAGATAAAAACAAGAAAGAAAAAAAAAAAAACATTACATAGATATTAACAGCTAAAAACATACAAAATAATATAATATGTATTCTTGTTCTTATACATTATACATTTTTCGAATTGGGCAAGTGGACGGGCAATCAAACCAATGATGGCACAATGTATTGATTGTGGGTTGCCCTGCTCTGTGATAGAATAAATTACATGAAATATATAAAGACCACTACTTAATTTACCCAAATCCCCCCTTCTAGCTACTTGTTAACCCTAAAAAAATGGGGTTAAACTTGATCTCTTCTATCTTTAAACAATGTAAAGTAACCCTTGTTTTCTTAGTACTGAAGCCTGCCTAAAATAAACTTCATTTCGTGATTCCACCTTGGTCATGAAGAGAAGAGCAGCTAAGATATATAAGAAATTAACATGAGAAAGAAAACCCATGTATCAGCTGTTAGCTAGTTATGAAGAAATCCAAACAAGTTAAGCCCAGCATGATCTGAAGGAACTCATTAAATCCCAGAAATAGCTCTAAAGGAAATTAAGAGAATATTAATAGAAAACAAAGAGAAGAAAGTAAATAAATATATTTATGACTTTCTTTAATTACCATGATCCTCCACCTAACATTCCAGTCCAATACCCTGTTGAATCTCCTTGTTGCTCCTTATTATTCTGATCCATTGTAGTAGTGGTGTTAGAAACCTGTTTTAAGTCCTCAAAAGGAAACAAAAGCCTTCCACTTGTCTCTTGAACACCCTGGAGGCTTGTGTACCCACTTCCAATCCCATCTAAAGAAAAATTCAAAGTTGGCTTAAAATCTTGCAGAGCAAATCCACAAGTGTAAACATTATTTGGATCAGCTTGAACTGGCACAGGCATGAAACAATTCAAACCCCTTGAACTTGTAGTGATCCCAGTAAGAAGCTCCAATGCTGAAAGGTGAGAAGCTGAAGCTGTAGTAGTAACAGTAGTAGTAGTAGTTGAAGAAGAAGAAGAAGCTGAAGCAGACATATTGTTGTTGTTATTTTGTTGAACCAATTCAGAGATATTTCTAAAATCCCTGGTTGTGGCTGGGAAACCCAAGTTTAGATCTTGGCCTTGATGAATCTTAGGGTTTTGAGTGCAAGTTTGAGACAAACTTGGAGGTGTGACAAGATCAGGAAGCTTCTTGATGTTGGGTGAAGGTGATGAACAAGAAGCAGAAGATCTCTTGTTCTTCCTTGTGCCACCTCCTACAGGGATGTTTCTGAGGGATCCACCTTCAGTCCAATACCTTCTACAAGTTTTGCAGAAATATCGAGGCTGTGTGAGGCTGTAGTTGTTGTAATAGCAGAACTTTGTGTTTGTTGAATGACACCTTGGACAGTTAATAGCTTGTTCTTTCTGTGGCCTTGGCTTCCTCTCAGCTGAAGGCTTTGGACATGTATTTGTCACTATTATATCTTCTATTGGTTTCACCACGATCTCCTTCAAATCAAAATCAATATCATGCCTAAACAAATTAACTAATTAAAGGGAATCATATATAAAGCATATAGATGTGGAAGTTAATTTAATTGAACCCCATATATCTGTATGTGTCCTGATCAGGATCAAACAAACATCATCTCCAAAAGGGGGGGAAATTATGTACATAATTATGATTTATTTTTCAACTTGTTTATGGAAAAAGCATATGAAAAAGTAAGAAAGCGAAAGGTACATATGTTAAAGAAAATTGATCAGTGGTCACGTAGTTTCACTTGCACCAGGCACAAAAAGGGAAATTGAAAGAATCAAAAGGCAGCTACAAGCTAAGTATGTTAGATATAAGATGAAATCATGAAATTAACCCGTTATAAAAAATATTTAAGGAAGAAGAAGTATGAATTAATTACTTGTGGCCACTGAGCTGTGTCCATGGATGGATGAGTGAAGATGAAGTGGATCAAAGGATGAAGTTGAAGGCAACGCAAGCTAGCTGTCCTCAAATGAAGTTGAAAGAGGGAGTGAGAGAGAGGAATGATGCTGGCTTTTGTAAATTACTTGAAACTGTTGCAGAAGCAGAAAAAGGGAATGTTTTTTGAGAGGCTTGTGAGTGCGGGACGTTCTACATGAATGAATGGATTACCTTTTCCAACTTTATCAATTTAATATAGTCAGATAGAAGAGAAGATGGGTGGGTTATTCAATCAACGAGCAGGTTAAAAAAAATGGTTTACAATTATATATCATGGTGATGGATCCGTTTAAGTATTATTAATTATATATTTTTGATTGAAATATGATCGATCATAATTAATATAGTTTGTAGGAGTTTATAAACATAAAAGTTTATAAATATAACTTTTTTCATATATTATATATTATAAATAGTATATATTACTTAAGTATATATTATCTGTAATATATAATGTTGTTTATAAAAAAAATTGTAAATATAATCATACTTTTTAATTAAGTATAGTTTTATGTTTCAACTTCTCACCATACTATAAAATACAAATATAATTTTTAGGGAGAAATCATAGTTACACTTTTTTTTTTTTTTTACAACCTCTTACAACTATATATTATAACTGTTGATTTCCGTCAATCAACGGTTATGATTTTTATAAATTAAATTCATTAATTAATTATTAATTCATAATAAATAACAATTATTGATTAACAGAAATCAACAGTTATGATATATAATTATAAAAAATTGTAAAAAAAAACAATTGTAACTATAACATTTCTCTGATTTCTGTCTGTGAACATTGAGAATATGATATTCCAAGCACCGATAAGGGTGGCCCTAGGAATATATGTCTGCAAATTTAAATTTAATTAACTCGCTAGCTTAGCTGCAAAGGCCTCCCATTAAATTGCTATGTTTAAAATTAAACAACTATGTAAACAAATCTTTTTGATATGACCACTGCAGATTGCTCCATTCCATCCTCGTAAGTCGTAACGTCTTTTCTCTCTTCTTTGTCCCATTTCGACTTCGCTTAAAAGACCCCGCGCGAGGAATTAACATTCATTCAATTTTTGACTTTTAGTTAGTTTCTCGCTTAATTCTTAAGAGGACGTTTCGATAATAAATGTTTAGAATATTAGAGAAATGTAATTGATCGAGAAATGGTTGAAAAGTGAGTTTGGTAGAAAAATATAAAAAAAGTTGTTTGGTTAGAAAAAATTTTACTAGGCAAATTAGGTAAGATTTATAAAGTCTATGTTTGGTTTGAGGTAAAATATAGATGGAGAAATAACTTCAAATTATAAATATAATCCCATAAAAAAAAGTGAAACCTTGTACTTTAGAAGAGGGTATTTAAGTCTATTAATGGGTTGTTTTTTTGTCATTTAGCTAGCTAAATGTAAAATACCACCCTCAAGTTATCTTTCTAAACAGTAACTTTATCTTGCTTTCTATGAACAAATAAGGAATGCTATGCAAATACAATACTTAGGGAAATTTTGTAAAACCATCTACCAAACATTACTTTCTTACTTTGCCAATTTGATTTGCATAGATAAGTTTTAAGAAATCTTCAACCAAACACCACCTAAAGAGTTTTGAAAAGAGGTTTTAATTAGAGGTTATTATTTGTCATTTTAAATGACGCAAAATGATATTATTTTTAATAAAATTACATTTTTTTATATTTTTATATATATTTTTCTCCACTTTTTTTTAATTTTATAAAAAAAGAGAAAATGATAAAGTATATTAAAACGATGTAATTTTATTAAAAATGATATAATTTTGTATCATTTAAAATGACAAACAATTTTCTCTTTAATTAAAATTTCTTTTGTATAAAAAAAAAATATTTGGGTAAAAAGCGTAACCTAAATAAAATTAAGCCTGCGTATTTTGTAAGATCTGGCCTAGGTGTGGTTTAGATTTTCGTTTAATTTAGTCGCATTGCACTATTATAATAAGTAGGATACACATGTATTATAAACTAGTTATGAAATTAAATTATTTAATTATTTTATAATATTAATCACAAACTCATTATTTATTTATTAACTAATTTAAAAACTTAAAAAAGGTTATTTATACAACTTAATTATATTTCAAGCTATGCACGTTATTTCAAGTTAACATCAGTAGGTCAAAATCTTTCTTTCTTTTTATGTTACCATCAATTAATATATATATATATATATATATATATATATATATATATACTGAATTAATTTTAAACTTGTGAATTTTAAATTAAGATTTGATTGTTTAATTGATTATATCTGTAAAAAAATTATAATTAAATCGTAATTAAAGCAAAAGGATAGATTGAGATCTTAAAAAAATGTAAAGATTTGAATAGTAAAAAAGTATTTTTCTTGTGATAAGATTAAAATTGTAAACATAATTTAATAGATACAAATATTTGAAGTATCAACTGCATGCTCTCTTAGTTTTTTGTCATAAAAACTTTAAGAGTGAATACTTTTTTGGTTTTAGTAAATTTTTCGATAGTTCCTAGCAAATAAAAAAGTTCATCGTGGTCCCTAAGAAATTCAATATGGATCCATTTTAGTCCTTTTAGGGACTAATATGGGTCTTTTTTAAATTTGTGAGGGATCACGATTTCAACTAAATAGGTCCATTTTGAATTTCTTAGAGACCATGCTGGACCTTTTTATTTGTTAGGGACTAAAACAGACATTATAAAATTTGCTTAGAATCAAAAAGAATATTTACTCAAACCTTAAACCCTAACTTCAAGAGTATCTTGGTTTACTGGGTAATGTTCAGATAGAATATACAACTATTTCACGATCAGATCGATTTTATACATATATAAAGATTTCAGAGGAGAAATGAAAGAGAAATATAAGTAGGTAGGTTTTATAGCTGTTCGGTAGGGATGATCATGTTAATTGACTTTCGCGCTATCTAAGGGAGCGTCTTTCCCACTCTCATGCGGGCCGCTAGATATTCACCACATTTGTTTTCAAAGCATTTCCTTGTTCAACATATGTAATTATGACCAATGTGCATTCATCAGTCAATTTGGAAATCTGATTCGAAATTTATTCCTCAGTTTGACTTACGTACCCTCTAAATATACTAATAAGCCTAAATATTCAACTATATGGTTCTCTAGCTACCATTCTACAATTGGGCATAATGTGATCGCCAACGATAAGATCCGATTTTGTATGTTTCTTTGTCATTTTTTTCCCATAAAATTTTTATACCTTTGCATGGCTGGCACTCTTCTGTCATTAGAGTTATATGTTGAGATATATAGTCTCACATTGGTTGTATGTGCAACTAATGTGGAGTTTATAAGGCATTGGGCACTCCCACCTTTTGAGTTAGCTATTGGGGTGGTGTATCCTAAAGTTCTTTACACTATACATAATTATCATAATTTTTTTTGCATTTCTTGAAGTATTTGTAAATATTTTTGTGTATGAATTAATGTAGATAATTTTTTTTTAATTAATTAACATAAATTAATTAGTTTTATTATACAAATCTAATAGCAACCAATTTTCTTTGGGTTCTCTGAGATGGTAACAAAAAAGGAAAAAGTGTTTCTCTCAGACGATTATGTTTTACTGATACGCTAAAGCTATTTAGGCTTTTTTTCTGATATATATGTGGATCATTTCATCTCCATATATCGCACATGCATCGTTAGGCACAAGGATGGATGCATGGAATCATTAACTTAATGATTTTCAGTGAATATAAATGACAGACTAACATTAATATAGACTGCATCACAATTCATTTATTAAAGAATATTTAACTTTGAGAATATATGCACATTCATTGTATACTTAGAATATGTTTGGAGCACCTGATAAAAAAGATAGGATAGGATAACTTATTATATCTTATTTTTTTTTTTTTTATAACATTATATCTTACTTTTATCTCTTGTTTGGTGGGTCAATATATATGATATGATTAACTTATCCTATTGTCTCATTTTATCCTATCCAATACATGATTTATTATCCTATAGGTGGAGCTGGGTTAGGATTCAACAGGATAGGATACCAATATTGATTGGATACCCAATATATCCCCACGCCACCCAATATATTTATATTTATTGTATTATATTTTATTTTTTCTTTCTCCTTTCTCCTTTCTCCTTCTACATAATCTTATCAGATTATTAATCAGGTGCTCATCAAATATAGGACATGATATCGGCTTATCAGCTCCATATCATATCTTACCATTATCAGTCTCATATCATATCATACTCTTATTTTATCCTATTCACCAAAGGAGCCCGTATCATCTTATCTGTGTTTTTTTTACTTTTTAATTTTTGAACAGCGGCAGGTACGTGTTGTTAGAGATTGGATGTGAAAGAAAAGTAGTCGTCATTAATTTGAGCCTTGGATTAATTGCTGATTCAGCAATAAAATTAATCATGCATTTTTTACGAGCGTCATCACTTGTCATGAATGAAACTGACAACAAATTGTAAGGGTTCTTTGCTTCATTTGAAGACCGAGAATTTGTTGTTTTCTCAACATAGGTGGTAGTGATTAGTGAATGTTCTTCTATGGGCCAAGATCCCTTTGCGATTATGAAAGTAGGTACAACCCCACAAGTATTCACATGCGTAGCAGTTCCTAGTCATGAGTCACATGGCGCAGGTATATATGTCTATGATACGAGGAGAAATGCCCACTCCCCCCGGTGTCATAATGCTACGTTTGTCTATCCAATACCACCCACATTGGGAGATCCCAAAATCTCATTCACTGAAAATGAAAAGTATGTAACCTAATGTAACTCTAATAAATGTTTTAATAAGGTTAGTGGGGCCAGTTTCCTAGCTCCTTGTAATCATGGCCTTTGATTGATGAAATGGGACCCCCTCCGCCTTCACCTCCACCTCCTTACAATTATACATAGGCCCCACATAGGCATCTTTTTTCTGAATTTTGCACAAGCTGCTCTCCAGTCTCCTCTTTATCTTTCTTTATTTGCATCATTATAATTACCCACCTAACCAGGTTACAAATAGTCAAATATAGTAACAATCCCTCTGTTAATTACAGGTTCAAATCAAATACGAATTGGCGGGGCCCAAGCCAAATTAAACAGTGCTAATATACTATTATTGTAACTTAACATAACATATCAAATTAAACTATATTTCATAGGTCAAGGATTGATTCAGGAACCAAACTTAACTTGGGGCTCTCATTTAAATAATTATTAATTGGTGAATGCCTAGTCATAGACCTAGAGTGGGTGGTCCCATTCATCCATCTCGTCCCCTCTTGCTTAATTAAACACAAAGGTTTATTCACTCGAGAGAAAAAAAAATGCTATGTGCGTTTCAATGCAAATCCAAATGCGAGCTTTTTCATATGTATTTTTATATATGTTTATTTAATTAATAATTAAAGCAACTAAGAACAAGTTGGCGATGGGTGACTCGGTGAGTCTCATTTGAAGCGGGATGTGAATATTTGAGTTTGATTTAAATGGTGAAAATTTCACCCACAAAATAATTAAATATAACTAAGAAGCACATTTTATCAGAGTCTGTTTGGATGAGCTTTTTTCTCTTCAAAAGCTACTTTTTTTCTTAAAAAAAAAACACTTTTTCATTTTTAGTGCATTTGGATGTCTGCTTTTAGAAAAAGCACAAGTCACAAAAAAAAGTCAAAACTTACTTTTTTCAGAAGCTAAAAATTTTAACTTCTAAAAAAAAGTAAAAATCAAAAGCCAAATATTTTTATAAAAATATAAATAACTTTAATTTTTGTAAAAAAACACTTCTAAATTAAGAAAAGAAAGAGATAAAAATTATTTTTTCGAGAAGGCAAAATAAACGGACTCTTAGGTACGTTTGTATTGACTTTTTAAAAAAATCTTTTTTATCACTTCTTATTTTAAAAGTACTTTCTATAATAGTTACATCTATTTAGATTTTTTTTAAAAATATTTGATTTTCGAAAAAAATATTTAGCTTTTGACTTTGCTTTTTTTAAAAGCTAAAATTTTTACTTCCGAAAAAAGTAAGCTTTTAACTTTTTTTATGACTTCTGCATTTTTTAAAAATAGACATCCAAATAGACTTTTTCAACAAAAACTTTTTTTTCTTAAAAAAAAAAACTTTTGAAGAAAAAACAAAGTCCACCCAAACACACTCTTAATATAAATGTAGATGGTAGACGTAGGACAGTGATACATAGAAGCAAGAGTAACCGTACAATAGAAAGAATGGCGGCGATTCGAAGCCGTCAGATGTGAGGTATCCAACTTTGGAGGTAGGCCCCACCAAGAACATAAAAGTAAGCATTAGGGTCCGCTCTTTCGCCTAACATGGAAGTGATGCTGGCCGTTGCATTGTAAGTGGTAGGTCCAATCCACCCATCAACCGTTGGATTAAAAGAATAATGGGTGATACTGTCACGTGATTGGTTGGGTTGGACCGCATCGTATGCTGGTGTATTTGCCTCATTGGGTTAGTGCGCCAACACCGCAACCTTATCACAGCAACCACACAATCCACTTTACTATCATCTTCATCTCACAGATTCCTTTACTTCTAAACTATAATAACTGGAACAGTTTTGTAATATTAGATGGACCATACTGCATTGTACGTATTAGAAGTAACAAACCATCTTGGATTTCAGAGATTTGACAAACTAGACATCGTTTTCCATTTCCATCCAAACTAAACGACCAAATAGTGCTGAGTGAAGGGTAATTTTCAAACTTATATTTATACTTCAAATGGGAAATTATTCAAACGCACTCTAAAAAATGTTTACTATGAAATTCAAATCAATGGCTTAAGTTAACGCCTAAAAACCAAACCTACAAAATAAAAATTGCTAACAAGTACCCTGTAACTACTGGTTGAGAAAATAAATAAAATCAAAGTTTCTAGTATACATTTTAATTTTGATTTATTATTTAATATAATGATTCAATAATATATTGCTCCATTATTATATTATAATTTAAAATTATTTTCTATTGACAATACATATAAACTGAATTCTGATTATATTAAGAATATAAGAATATTATTTAAACTATTAAAAGTATTTAATAAGGAGCATTATATACTCCTTAATTGACCAAAGGCCTTAAAGATAGTTAATTAAAAAAAAAAGCCACAGAGAAGAATGAACGAGAAAATTTCATTGTTTTCATTAACTGAGAGATAACAGAAGAAATGTGTCTAAATATTACATCAAGAGATAGAAAATAACTCGTGCAAATTAGCCAAAACTAACTAACTATAAACTGAACTGCATAACAAATTCTTTAACTAAAAATACTCAGCAGCTGACGTGGCTAGGTCATTCTATCATGATTAGTTGCTTGCATCATGTGTCAGACACGCGATAGTCTTCTTCTCTGAAATTGGGCTATAGAACTTTGAGCTTGGGCTTCACCATTTTAAACTTGGGCCACAACATCTTTACTCTCTCAACGTGAAAACATATATATATATATATATATATATATATATGAAAAAAAATATTTCTACAGCCACTTTAGATAAGGTTATCTACAACTATCATTTTAAATTATGTTCTCCCGTGAGAACATAGTTATAACATTAAAATTGCTTTTTTTTCTCTCTCTCTCTACGTCAGCAAACAAGTTCTGAAAAGTAATTGAGGAGAGAAAAAAAGCAACATTAATATTATAACTATGTTCTCCCGGGAGAACATAGTTAAAAATGGTAGCTGTAGATAACCTTATCTAAAGTGACTGTAGAAATATTTACCACTATATATATATATATATATATATATATATTTGTAATATCTGCACTCGAATCTTACAAATATTAGGCGCTCAAATATTTAACTCTGAGAATATATGCATTCATTATATATATAACTTCCCCACTCCCACCTTGGTTGGTCACTCACTGCCTACAAATATTATGAAACTTTCACTTTTATTATTTATTGTCTTGGGGTTAATTTCCTTGTGTGCTCCACTGGGAGGAATAGTTGGAAGTGTGATTGATTGTAATATTTGCTATAACATGATCATGCATTATGAATTGAATTGTGTGATAATTGTATGAATAATATGCTATGTGTAATTGTGATCTATGGCCAGTAGATAATTATAAATGGAACCTTCCATGGGTATGGTAATGACCTTCGCAGTGGGTATGGCAAAATGACCTCCACGTGGGTATAGTAATGACCTCTATGAGTTGGTGTTTTGGCATGCGTATGGTAAAATGAAAGGAACTTCATTAATGGGTATGGTAGAAAGGAACAAAAGTGAGGACCATGTTTTCTACGCTGAGAAATATTCACGGTTAAACATGGAATGACTTTTTATGTACTTTTTTTTACTAAACAAATTATTTCTTTTCAAAATCATGTGTCTTTTTCTTTACTTTTACTATTATATTTAACATTTTTAACTCACTATAATTTTTTTTATTGTTGTAATAAATAAAATCTATTTAGATAATTTTTACATTTGCCTAATTAATTGCCATCAATTCCTCATTTATCTGTTTATCACTTATATATCCGCTTAACTAGATACTAAATTTCAACGCACAAGATTATGCAAATTATTATATCAAGTGTCATGTTCAAACAATCAATCTCTATATTTTAAATTATAATAAGAATAAAGTCTCTTTTGGGTCTCTAACAAAAAATATGGTCCACATTTTAGTCTCTAACAAAAAAAACAGAGTCCCTAAGAAATTCAAAGTGGACCCATTTAGTTGAAATCGTTGTCCCTCACAAATTAAAAAAAGACCCCACATTAGTCACTCAAAAGGATTAAAATTGGTCCACTTTGAATTTCATAGGGACCAGACGACTAATTTTTTTGTAAGGGACTAAAATAAGGATCATATTTTTTTGTTAAGGACCCAAAAGAGGCTTTACTCTTAATAAATCATCCTTGTAGAGTTTTGTTAAGGACCCAAAAGAGGCTTTACTCTTAATAAATCATCCTTGTAGAGTACGGTCATCATTCTTTTCTTCTTCGCTCAACAAAACATATTTTCAGATAGTAAAACCACTGTCATTCCATTTCCCTCATCTTCATTTCACTCCCTATTTCTTCACCGAACATGGTCTATTTTAATCACATTTTAAGTGTTCTTTTTTTTTTTCTCATACACTTAGTTGTGTATGAACTGAACATTCTAGCATGGAATGCTAGGGAATATATCAAGTTATCATACGTGAGGTTGGGTTGTCACTTACGACATTGAAGATCATATTTTGCATCTCAGGTATAGTTTCTCGTTCTTATCTGTTGCCTCTTACCTCCTGGGAGAAGTTGGATTTTATGTTGACTTAGTTGCTACTGCTCTTCTACCTCTACTTGTGGTGGTAAGTTTGTTAGTGAATATATGTTTTTTTTCTGGGTTATGTTTAAAAATTTGGGTTTTAAATTAAAATAAATCGTCCTTGTACAGTACGGTCATCATTCGCTCAACAGAACATATTTTCATATTGTAAAACCACTACCATTCCATTTCTCTCATCTCCATTTCACTCCTCATTTCTTCACCAAACATGGTCTATTTTAATCATATTTTGAGTGTTCTTTTTTTGTTTCCCAAACACTTAGTTGTGTATGGACTGAACATCCTAGCATGGAATGCTAGGGGAACAGATCAAGTTATCATATGTGAGGTTGGGTTGTCCCTTACGCATTCAAGATCATATTTTGCATCTCGGGTATAGCTTTTTCGTTGTTATCTGTTGCCTTCTACCTCCTATGAGAAGCTGGATTTTATGTTGACTTAGTTGCCACTGTTCTTCTACCTCTACTTATGGTGGTAAGTTAGTTAGTGAATTTATGTTTTTTTTGTGGGTTTTGTTTAAAAATTTGGGTTTTAAATTAAAATAAATCGTCCTTGCACAATACGGTCATCATTCGCTTAATGGAACATATTTTCAGATAGTAAAACCACTATCATTCCATTTCTCTGATCTCCATTTCACTCTCCATTTCTTCACCAAACATGATCTATTTTAATCACATTGAGAGTGTTCTTTTTTTGTTTCTCATACACTTAATTGCGTATAGACTGAACATCCTAGCATGGAATGCTAGGGGAATAGATCAAGTTATCATACGTGAGATTGGGTTGTCACTTACGGCATTCAAGATCATATTTTGCATCTTGGGTATAGCTTTCTTGTTGTTATATTTTGCCTCCTACCTCTTGAGAGAAGTAGAGTTTTATGTTGACTTAGTTGCCACTGTTTTTCTGCCTCTACTTGTGGTGGTAATCTTGTTAGCAAATATATGTTTTTTTTTCTGAGTTTTGTTTAAAAATCTAGGTTTTAAATAAAAATAACTCGTCCTTGTGCAGTATGACCATCATCAAAAGAACATATTTTCAAATAGTAAAACCACTGTCATTCCATTTCTCTCATCTACATTTCGCTCCACATTTCTTCACCAAACATGGTATATTTTAATCACATTTTGAGTGTTCTTTTTTTGTTTCCCATACACTTAGTTGTGTATGGACTGAACATCCTAGCATGAAATGCTAGGGGAACTTGTCAAGTTATCATACATGAGGTTGGGTTGTCCCTTACACATTCAAGATCATATTTTGCATCTCGGGTATAGCTTTCTTAACCAACCAACCAACATGGTCATCAATTTCCAAAATTGGTTGCCTAACATTTTTGGGGGCAGCTAAGTCAACATAAAGCTAAACTTCTCCAGTAGGTTGGACGCAGCAAATAACAACAAGAAAGTTGTACCCGAGATAAAAAAACATGATCTTGAATGCCTTGTATGACAACCCAATCTCATGTATGATAACTTGATCAATTGCCCTAGCATTCCATGCTAGGATGTTCAGTCTATAAACAACTAAGTGTATGAGAAATAAAAGAAGAACACTCACAATGTGGTTAAAATAAATCATGTTTGGTGAAGAAATGAGGAGTGAGAAGACTAGAGAAATGGAAGATAGCTTCGTAACGTGCAATTCTCAGCGTGTCTCAGCAGCATCACATTAAACTTGCTCGGTTGCAAGTTTTACTTTCATTGCACGCAATTGTTCTGTTGTTCGTTTCACTTTCACTATGTCGTTTTGACTGTTGTTTTGCTTCTGCGTTTCATTTTCATTTGTCGCGAGGACATAAAGAAAGAATTACCGTACTTAGAAGGACGATTTATTTAAAGAGGAAATTCTCTTTTGGGTTTCTAACAAAAAATGCGGTCCCCATTTTAGTCCCTTGCAAAAAAATTAGCCCCAAGATCCCTAAGAAATTAAGTGGACCTTTTTAGTTAAAATCGTGGTCCTAAATTCAAAAAACACCCATGTTAGTCCCTCAAAAGAATTAAAATGGGTCTACTTTGAATTTCATAGGGACCAGACGAACTAATTTTTTTTGTAAGGGACTAAAGTGAGGACCACATATTTTGTTAAGGGCCCAAAAGAGTCTTTACTCTTAAAAGAGATCATCCTTCTAAGTACGGTCATTCTTTCTTTACATCCTTGCAACAAATGAAAATGAAAGGCAGAAGCAAAACAACAGTGAAAATGACACGGTGAGAGTGAAACGAACAACTAATTGCGTGCAATGAAATAAAAACTTGCAACCAAGCAAGTATAGTGTGGTGCTGCTGAGACACGTTGAGAGTTGCACGTTACGAAGCTGTCTTAGTGACTTTAACCCTTTACTCTAATTAGAATCCTAATGTCTTAGTGATTCCTCTTAAAATAAGCATTAGAGAATTATGAAGTCTGCAACTCGAGCAAGCCTACGTCTAGATCATGCAAGAATTAGTATTCTGCCTTTAACACCTCGCAATTCTAAATTATATATAAATATTAAATTTGGATTAAAGGGAAGGATTAGGAAAAATCTTGAAAATTAGGTCAAAATACAAAGAAAGGGTGAAACGGTAATTAGCCAAACACGCAACCCTAGGAAGGTAAAATCGAGTAGGAGGTCTCAAATGATAAAAATAACCCTGGAAATGGATTCAGAACGAAAAATTGAGTGGTTAGGCAAGTTTCGGAAAATTTGGTGAATAGTATTTTTACCGAGTAAAAATACCGCGGTACAGTTGCACCGTAAAACGTATCGATTGAGTTTTGAGCTCTAGGGTTGGATATAAATTATAAATGGTGTATAGGACTAGGAAATATGATTTCTGATGAAAATTGACGGAAATTAGTGAGTTTGGGGAAGCATGCATACCGCGCGCGTAACAGCTTAAAACTGCGATTTCTCCAAACGACCGAAAAACTCCGGATTCATCTGATCAAGGGTAATTAAAGGACAATGGTTAATGTTAAAAATTAAAGTTTCTTAATAGGTTATAAAATTATGAACGTTTAGCAGAATAGGAGAGAAATTCAAATTAATTTGAAATCGCGTGAGGTGGCGGTGGGGCCCACCTCACTTAAGTGGACTTAGCCACTTGTCCCCTTCACTATTCATCATCACTTCCACCCCTTTTCTCTCTCTAAAATTTGTGCTTCCTCCCCCCTATATAACCATTTTGATTAAAAACTTCATCATCTCATAACTCACTCAATACTCAATCGAATCCAACAAAATTTGTCATCAAACTTCAAGTAAACGATGATTCGGACTCAATCATACCATCCACAAACCTTGAAATTCACTCATTTAAGAGGGAGGAGGTAAAATCAGCCACAAAAATTGGAGGGATTTTGTGATTTTGCGAGTTGTTTGCTCAAGCCATTGCTTGTGGATCACTTGGAGGAGTCTTGTAACTTGATTGTGGGTAAGTTTCAACACCTTTTATTGGTTAATTTGATGGATTGACTTCATGAACCCTAGAGCATGTTTGTGTGATTGATGTAGTTAGAGAGCTCAAATGGAAAATGTGTATTGGATAAAAGTGGCTTAGAATGATGTTTTAGAATGATAGAAACCATAAAAATTATTGAGGAAATGTATGCATAACTTAGGAAATTTTGATGTGAAAATTCCATGACTTTGTGATTTGGGTTGGTTGTAGGATTGTGTAATTAAGTTGTTAAATGATTGTATGGGTTATAGTAGGATTGTATGATGTGTGGAGTAGTTGAATTGAATTGAATAACCCTTGGAGGGAGGCTATGTACGATTCGGCCATAATGATTAAATTGGGAATTTGATGTTGTGAAATTGTGCAATGGATGTTGTGTGGTGTTAAATGGTATTTAGAGGTAGGGTGTGATAATTGGATGCATGAAAAATCAAAGGAAAAATAATTGGTTGTGTGGAACTTTAAATTGGACCTAACCTAGAGTGAAACAAATGAAAATTTAGGGTTGTGATGGTGTAGGATGGAAATTGGCACCTAAAATGGTGTTGTGGTAGCATAAGGATGATAACGAAAAATGAAAAGAAAATAAAGAAAAATAATTTGTATTTTAACACTCAAATGGTCGAACCTACCATGGTGTAGGGGAGGATTTTGATGTTTTTGGACTTTGGTGGATTCACCGTATATTAATGATCTGTATATGATCAATGTAGGTTGCCTTCCGCGGATTTGAACCTTGAACCGTGAGCTTGGTTGGTTGCCCTTGGTCCCGGACCAAAAGGGATTGTGGTAAGTATTTTGAATCATGCATTATGCTTTATAATTGGTATGTAATTGGTGAATGGAAATTAAATTGGGAATGTCCTATGTGTAGGCATTTATGTTGTACCTAGCTCGGAAAGTATTGCGTTGGAGCTTTGTGAAGGAGATTAGTAAGGTAACCCCTTGGTACTCGGGTTTGATCCCTTTGTGTGTTCCACCATGCCCGTTGAGGGTAATAATAGAAAATGTATGTAAATAATATAGGATAACATGTTCATGCATATTGTATGTGTGTTGGTACATAGGATGTACCGTGTCTCTGGCCAGTAGACTGTTTGTCTTCGGGTTTTACGGACTTCCACTGGATAGGTCTCCGTGAGGGAGTTTCAGTTGACCTGGGATTGTGGTGTGTGATCCGGATAGGAGCACACTTGGAAGTCTCGGGTGGATATGGATGGAGGGTGCCTTGGTTGATGTTCTGGGAACACGCCTTGGTTTGAAACCTGTAGGCTTATATGCCGAGCCAATAGGCTGAACGTTGCATGGTTTTGACATTAACCATTCCAGCTTCGTCGTATTTTATTTTCCTATGCTCCCCTATGCACTAAATCCCTTGCTTTATCCCGTTTTCAGATGTTATGTTGTATTATTTATATGCATCAAAGTGAGCCATTGGGCGGAGTATTCTCCAGAACCTCTGGGTTACTGAGATATATTTGAATATCTCACCCCTCTTTGAGGACTTTATTTCAGGAGGTAGCAGTGGTGTTGGAGCGGCGGGCAAGAAGCCCGTAGGCTGAGCTGGAGGATTTCTATGTATTTTGTATTTTGGTGGCCATTGGGCGTAGGGTAGATTTAGGGCATGAACATTGTATATGGATTTAGGATGAGGTATATTGTCATATTTGTTCATGCCATCTTTTGCCTAAGTGTAGTTGCATATGTATTATGTTTCATTTTGAGGTTATTTCATTATGTTGTATTTGGAGAATTGTAAATTGTAATATGTCATTTGGAGGAATTGTGAATTGTATATGAAGACTTGATGTAATATGAAAGTATGAGATGCCATTTTGAATAATTTAGGCGAACTTTGGGAGAGCATATCTCCCTCCACCAAAGTCCGATAAGGATGTTCCATACGCCATTTTGAAGCTTGAGATGCCCTTTACATCGTGTCAAAATTTGAGGGAAATCTGGGTTGGGCGTAGGCCTGTAGAAGGCAGAGAGCACGGACTGCTCTTATGGCCACTGAACATGTGGTTGATCTGGAGCGAGTTTGGGAAATTTATTCCCGCTTCGTTTCTTGGTCAAATTAGGTGTATGATATGTCAAATTGAATCTTAATGTATCTAGTTTGTTGTATAAAAATTTGAGAGCAATTGGTTGAGTGTATTTTCTAGAATAATTGATTAAGTGAAAGCTGTTTGGAGCCGTTTTGAGGTTGGCTGGCAGATTTGCTTGTCCAACTTCAAACGGCGATATCCGGAGCAAACGAGAACTTTATGACTCGTGTGATAACTTACTAGAAAGGTAATTAAGTCTAGAATAACATACTAAAAGATGAGAGACTTGTAGAATTCCACTCTTCTTGTATTAATATGCAGTAAGACATAATTAAATACCAAGATGCAAATAACTGGGGAGAAAAAGCACAAACCTTTGCTGCAGCATACTTCCAGTTCACGTAAAAGCGGTGTTTTTCACCCCAACCATTTGCTAATGGAAGGTTCATAATATTATCTTGAGCCCGCAAATTAAACAGTGTAAAGAAAGTAATTTATGCCGAATAAATGCACCCATGTTAACATACTTATGCACGCACATGTTCATATACATACACACAATATGTAGAATTGAAGCAAAGGTTTGTCGTATGAAAAAAAAGCTATAAATTCAGAACCAAGAGAAACAAGTTAGAGATCCCATAGGAAACTTGGGAATACAAGAATAAAACAAAAGGATCAATTGAGAAATACTTGAGACTAGTTAGTTACTTAGTTTCAAAATCCTTTTAAATGGAAACCAACAAATTCATCAACAGAACAGAGATCATGGTAATTAAGAAAATGTTATACAATGCAAATCCCAAAATAATTTGTTCCACAGGACACAATGATACCCATTATATTTGAAGAGATTAATAGTTCTGAGACTTCAAACAAACTTCTCTTTTATTATACAGATATCAAATTTGAAAATTTATATGGAAAAATAAAATTAGCAGTCAACATAGTTCTAAAAGCAAACCCAAGAATGCACTAGCCAACTGTGAAAAGAAGAGTAAGAAAAAGAAAATATGAATTTCACACATGCATCTAGAAAATAATTTTATCTTCTATATATAATATGAGAAATACTAACGAAAAAGACAACATTCATCTTATGAAGCCAGCCAACAGCCCAATCCCATGTTTGTATATATGGCAGGAAAGTTCACCTTTTTAGATCTTCCGATTTTATTTTATTTGTCATTGAATTACGAGGATGTTACGAAAAGAAGCAAATATATTCTCAAAATAATAATAATAAAATAAGAAATTAATTCAAATATAGAAACTACATCACACAGAAGCTCCATATCATATATTGCGATGTCTTAACAAACAACAATCATTGCCATATTACTATATCTCATACCTTTTTGTCACAAAGAACATAGCACGAGTGGACCTTTGTTGCAAGTAAACCTAACCCGCAACCCGAATTTGTGAACCCGAATAAGAGATGGATTAGTCAGCCTAAATATTACTCTTATTATGTACTGGGGCAGAAGCTATGTGGACTGGGCTGGTTATGATTCTCATTTATGTTTCGGCTTATGGATATTTTATTTTAGCTCAGTGATGTATAACCCTAATTATTTAAAGACCAAAATAATGAAGGTAGGGCAAGCGAAATTTCAAATCAATTCCCCTTCCATGACCATGACCGTGACTAGGGGTGTAAATGGGCCAGGCTGGCCCAGCCCAGCCTACGGTCCGGCCTACATTGAGCCCAGTCCAGGCCCGGCTTTTTAGAAAAGTAGAGTAGGCTTAGGCTTATAAAAAAGCTTTTTTAATAAATAGGTCATAGGTCAATTTTGTCAAGTCCGGCCTACAGCCTTGTAGGCTGGCCTATTTAATTTATTAAAATAAAATAATATTTATTTTATGTGACAAAGACACAAAGTACCAAATACCAATATCTCTTACTTTTTGTGCTATTTTATTTTATGAAAGGAAAACTTGTCTAATGTCTCCAAATTTTACATGCTGTTGCAGCTTAATACCATGGAGCAATGAGTATCTTGTTGTATTATGATGTTACTGATGAAGATCTTTCAATAATACTCTTCTTTCCCTTGTCTTGATGGTGGTTTAAAGATTTTTAGATGAATGACATTCTCTTGCAGACTTTATTTCAGCATCCAGTAATTGTATTTTTCTTATTTTTTCTATTTCTTTGACTCTATTCCTCTATGATATACATTCTAGAGCTGAGGTATTATGTTGACTCTTTCTTGTTTGTCATTTTTTTCTCATGAGAAGTATTAGTGCATGCATGAATGAAACTTTTTTTGCTCTATACAATTATTATTTTTGCTTAGTATATACAGTGGGAGGCCTACAAGGCCTGTAGGCCATGTCAGACTTTCTTATTTTTGAAAATTGGCCAGACTTGGCCTACAAATAAAGCCTTTAATAGGCTAGTAGGCCAGATAGGCTAAATTTTTTTTGACGTAGGCTTGGGCCAAGATGGCCAAAGCCCAGCCCAGCCCATTTACACCCCTAACCGTGACCGCATATGGCACACTCCCAATAACCTCGTATTCGGTTTCCACGGACACAGAGAATTTCCCATCGTGTTTGCAATGGGTGTACATCGGCAACTACATGATTTACTGGGAAATGTTTCTACTCGTCGGCAGCCCATCAAACCCAATCTCCATAATCGACCTAATCTTAATCATCGTGCACGTGGTCTCCTTAGCCATTTACATGGCTTTTACAATCTACTTCCATTACCTCCGACACGAATATCTCCTCGGCGAGCATAAAACCGACCTGGTCATGCTGGTCGGGATTCCGGTGGTACTCTTTCTGTACAAGTTTCTGATAGGTGCCATGCATACGAAATCCATCATCCTATTGCCCATGGCATTTGTTGGATGGTTGACGTTGATGATGTACGCCGTTCGCAGGAACTGGGAAGTAAGGAATTATAAGTTGTTGGAGCAAGAGAATTGTTTGCTGCTTATACTTGGAGGCTTTAGTTGTTTCTTGCCCTGCTGTATGGCCATTTTTGGCGATCCTGAATTCCGTTCTTATACTCCTTTTTCTTCACAGTTCCCATTTTAAATTTATTTTTATGCACAATTTTGTACATTATTTGAGTAAAATATTAATACAAAGCATGATTTATTATATTTAAAAAGCGAATATTTGGATTGGATATACCAAGAGCTAAATTATAACGGGTAAATCAGACGAAATCTTGTATGATTTTAATATCTTTATACTGATTATGAACTGCCATATTCAGATTTCCTTTTTGTAATGCTGTTGTATGTTGTTTTTATATTATACTTCATGCATGTATTACCAAATAAAAAAAAAATTAAACTTCATTCATGTACCCAAAAAAAAAATTTCGTCCACCCCATGCTCACCAAACAAGGCAACAAAGCCTCGACAGAGTCTCGACAACAAAATCATAATAATAACGTAAAGCATGTCAGCATCCAAGCATAACATAGAAACAGCATAAATCGAACTTAGCTCCGGCCTTCTGTTGCCCGAGGTCTCAACCCCCAAGTTACTTGAACCTGAAAATGGTGCCCCAAATGTGGGGTGAGATCTCTAAAAAGAAATCTCAGTAAGACAAGGGGTCCTCAAGGATCTTCCACCCCAAGCTCAGTTACATGTGCAATATAAATTCGAAAAAAGTTAAACAATATAAGTTCCAAAATCAGTGCAATGCAGCAGATAATCATGTCATGTCATGTGTGTCAAAACTATTCTACTGGCCAGAGAAATGCATGATATACGCATATGTCATACAAATAGTGCAAGATGCCACTTGCACCCACCCACAGTCTTACCATCTTGTATGACGCCATATACTCAGGCTTACCGTTTAAGTGGAACAACACATACATATTATAAGTCATTGCACATATCAGCTCAAAAGCATTTCAAGTATAAAAGCATGTAAACACAGCATGCATATAAACCATTCCCCATGGGGTATAGTGGAACCAACAATGGCTAATTGAGGACACAAAAGTTTACCTCGCAAGCTAAACTCTCCCTCACGACTCGATGTTCAAAGGGTCACAAGTAATAACAGTGTCCCGCAAGGTCACAGATCTGTTTCCATAACATTCATACTATCAGTAAACATATCTTAGCTTTTCAGATTTAAAACGAACATTATTTCTTTTTTTTGTTTCGCTTACTGCGGGCTCTTTTCGAAGCCACAGGCACTAAACTGTCTTTACCATTTTCAAGACTGCAATTTCATATCTTTACAAAAAAACACTAAGATATTACTATGTTAAACTAGACATCTTAAGGTTTCCAACGATATACTTTATGTCTCAATCGGAGTTGTATAACTCCGGTTATGTTTTTCGCAAAGTGACTGCTGCAAACTGAATTCTCAGCAACCAAGTCGCGACTTCAAACTAACACGGAGACCAATCCACTTATCCAGTGACTATGAAATTTTAAAATATTGTAGCCCTATGTGTTAGCTTCATCTAGGTCCAAACCTCACTCAATTTGGAGCTCTGTAGCTCGAGATATCGCAATTTCACTAAACTAGGTCGTTGCTGTCACATTTGCACTAGGTAATTGATTACCGTATAGTGGGTAATCGATTACCCTTCATGGTAATTGATTACCGATCAAAGGTAATCGATTACCACCTGTGCAGAAACATGAAAATGCAGATTATTCTGCATAATTCGAGACCCCAAAGCTTCCCCAAGCTCCCAAGTCCGGTTTTTCCTCAAAATAGATATTCCAAAGCATTAAACATGCATAGATTAACAATTTTCAACTTGATTAATCAAAGTAGTCTCTTTTCATGACATAAACAAGCTATTTTCATGAAATTTCAAAGGAAATGTTCAAGGTATACCTATAGGGTCCTTGAACTCAGAAAAAGAAGAGCCTTTGATGCTCAATGAAGTGCCCTAAGCCTCTGCCTTTGTGATGCATGAAAATCACTACACCAAGGTGAGTTCTTTCCCTCCAAAGCTTGGTTCTTTAAGCTCCCATGGAGGTGAAATGCACTCACACTCCCACAACCAAGGAGGCAACCCCCAACACTCAGAAAAACAGCACCTTGAGCTCACAAGAACACTCACCCCACTCCCCCAAAGCTTGTCACAAGCTCACCCAATGATGGAGAAGGGTTTTCAAGAAGGAAAGGTGGAGTCTTTGGCTTAAAAAAATGGGAAAAAACTCCAACTTTTGAAGGGAGAAGAAGGTGGCAGCCTATGCACCAGAAATCTCACGAAGAAGAGTGAATTTCTGACCTAGGAGTAGGGCTGTGCATGGGTCAGGTCGTATCAGGTTTTTGTCCGACTCGACCCAACTTAGTTTTTATAGGTCAGGTATTTTGACCCGACCCGCTTTAATTTGATCTAAGTCAGGTCTGACATGGATTGGATTTTGTTGAACTAGTTCAGAACCAGTTTGGATCTGACCTGACTTGGTTTCTGAAGTGGGTCTGACTTGGTTTCTGAACTGGGTCAAATCTGACCTGACCTGTTTTTTACTTGATTTTCTCACAAAATTTTGTCGAAATTTTTACGGTTCAAAAGAGGAAAATTTCGTCACAAAATTATTTTTTCGTCGAAATTTTTACAAAAAAAATTTTCTATTGAAATTTAGTTTCCGTCAACAGTTTTGACGAAAATGATTTCTTCCATCAAATGTTTTAAACGAAAAAAGAATTTTGTCAAAAAATTTGACGGAATATTTTTCGTTCAAAATTTCGATGGAAATGTGTTCTGACGAAAATTTTGACGAAAATTATTTCGAGGGAAATGTTTCATTTGAAACTTTCGACGAAATTTAGATTCTCTAAAGAATTTTGACAGAATATTTTTTTCTTCAAAATATTTTTTTTGTCAAAAGAATTTACGGAATTTTTTTATAGAAATGTGTTTCGTTGAAAATTTTGATGGAAATTTTTTATCAAAAAACTTGATGAAAATATTTAGTTGAAAATTTTCGATGGAAGTGTGTTTCGCTAAAAATTTCGACGAAATTTTTTTTTTGTCAAAAAATTTAACGTAAATTTTTTCGTCGAAAACTTTCACCGAAATTTAAAATTTGTAAACAATTTTGATGAATTTTTTTGCCGTCAAATTTTTTGATGACGAAAATGTTTCCGTCGAAAACTGTCGCCAAAATTTGAAATCTGTAAAGAATTTTGATGAAATTTTTTGCCGTCAAAATTTTTTGATGACGAAAATATTTCCGTCGAAAATTTTCGCCGAAATTTGAAATCTGTAAAGAATTTTGATGAAATTTTTTGTCGTCGATATTTTTTTCCGTCAAAATTTTTTGATGACGAAAATTTTTCTGTCGAAAACTTTCGCCGAAATTTGAAATCTGTAAAGAATTTTGATGAATTTTTTTGCCGTCAAAATTTTTTCATGACAAAAATATTTTCGTCGAAAACTTTCGCCGAAATTTGAAATCTGTAAAGAATTTTAATGAAATTTTTTGTCGTCGAAATTTTTTGATGGAAATGTGTTTCGTCGAAATTTTCAATGGAAATTGTTTTGAGGAAAATGTTTCATTTGAAACTTTCGACGAAATTTAGATTCTCTAAAGAATTTAGACAAAATATTTTTTCTGTCAAAATTTCTTATCGAAATATTTTTGTCAAAAAATTTTACGATTTTTTTTTTACAGAAATGTGTTCCGTTGAAAATTTTGATGGATATATTCTTTATTAAGAAACTTGACGAAAATATTTAGTCGAAATTTTTTGATAGAAATGTGTTTCGCTAAAAATTTCGACGAAATTTTTTGTTGTCCAAAAGTTTAACGAAAATATTTCCGTCGAAAACTTTCTCCGAAATTTGAAATCTGTAAAGAATTTTGACGAAATTTTTTTCCGTCAAAGAATTTCGACGAAAATGTGTTTCGTCAAAAGTTTTTCTGAATATATTTTTTTGTGAAATATTTTGACGAAATTTACCGTAAAAAAATTTGACAAAAAAAATATTCCGTCAAATTTTTTACTGATATGTTTGTAGTCACAAATTTTGATGAAAATATTTTTCGTCAAAAATTTTGACGTAATTGTTTTACGTTAAAACTTTTATTTTAATGTAATTGTGATTTTTTTTTCACATAATGGGTATGGGTCAAGTTTTGGGTCAGTGGGTCAATATTAAAACGAGTCAGGTCTAAAACTGACCCAAATAAAAGTGGGTCAGTATTTAAACCAGTTCAAAAAATATGGGTATTTATGGGTCGGGTCAAGGTCGGATCAAGGGCAGGGCAAGTGAACCAGTTTTTTTGCACACCCCTACCTAGGAGAGTGTGCCATTTAGTATTTATAATCCACTTAAAGTTAATCGCACAATATTAGCGTTAATAGGTACGCTTATCATTTTAATCTCAAACTTGAGATTCTGAACCTAGCCATTTTTCTAGGATTTGTGATATTTTTATATTAGTTTTTCGCAACACTTTTTCGGTACGCGTTTTAATACTGACAGTATTAGTTCTGACATCAATTCTCATTATTTTGACTTAAAGCTTGTTTTACCAATCCTATATATTATTCTAGTAATATTCTCACACTTATTATAATTTTTCGGGATACTTCATCGGTACGCATTTATACAGTGGAGCAGAACCGGTATCTGCACTTTTCATCAAAAAAGAGACTTTCAACATTATTAATTGTTTATCATAATTATTTAAGCATTCCCATAATTATTATGGTCAATTATAGAATTATCTCATTAATCTCATAATTATTTAATTAAATTATTTTCCTTAATTAACGGTGCGGGTTCTTACACATACTATTTGTCACCCTTGAATATTGAATACAGTTAACAACTATGAATATATCCTTTCATGTGAAAAAGTGGCCATGCAGTCATGTTATTTGATCACAACCACTCATTTAAAAATTATACATTTTTCTCTCTCTTGTCTCATTATCAATAAGTGATTGTGATCAAATAACATGTCCACTTTTTCACATGAGAAGATCCATTAATGTGAAAAAGATCAAAGTACAATGACATTCATTCCTCTAACAATGACCAAAAGTTGGATCCTCTCAAATAGGGATGTTAAAAATGTCCAAAAGAACCAAACCAATCCATAACCAAACCGCTCCATATTTTAAAAGTTGGTTATTTTCAAAAATCGATTTCACATGAAACAGCATTTTATTTTATAAACTAGTTATTTACCAAACCATAAAAATAATTGGTTATCCATAGCTAAACTGATCTACAATTAAAGAACAAATAAGTATTATTTTTTATCATGCCTATTATATTAGTCAATTGACTCAAACTTCCAAACAGTAAACTAGCATAAAAAGTTAAGCAGCTCAAGTAGAAAATATTTATTTTAAAAAAAATTACGCATAAATCGAAAGGTCGCATCCTAAGAAAGCACTTCTTATATTAAGTAACAACTTTTTTCCCAAAAAAAAAAAACACAAACAGGCCTTCGGCTAAACTCACAACTTGACAAGACGAAGCCTTTGAAATGACAAAGATGAAGTTAAAAAATCATAACAAAAAAGGCAACGAAATTAATCAATTGGCTTAACGTGTTTGAGATGTTTAAGATGATGAATCAGCGCCATTAAAAGGACAACTCACAACGAATTTACTTATTTGTTCTTTAATTGTAGAGCAGTTTGGTTATGGATAACCAATTATTTTTATGGGTTGGTAAATAACCAGTTTATAAAAATAAAATACAGTTTCATATGAAACCGATTTTTAAAAATAACCAATTTTTAAAATGTGGAGCAGTTTGGACATTTTGAACACCCCTACCCATACCTTCTTCCATCAGTTCAAATAAAACTCTTAGTAACATAAATCTTGAGAGAACGAAGAGCATTTTTTTTTATAATTTTAAAATAACTCAACTCTTCTTCTACCAATTACTTTCAAAACAACTTGAAACAATTTCTGTAAGAATCTTTTCGTCTGGAGAGTTCCAAAACAATGAAAATTCTTGCAAGAAATAGTTAGTCAACTACTTATAACCAGGAGAAACAAACGGCTACTTATAAAAATAGCACAATTAATCAAAAACCGATTTTGAATTTGTTAAAAAAATCGGTTTTGAACTTGATAACCGGTTTATGATTCATAATCAATTTTGAATTAAAATCAGTTTAAAACCGGTTTTATATCAAAACCAATTCTAAACCATAAATCGATTTTGGAACCGGTTTCAAACCGGTTTAAAAAATTAAAAACCGATCTTAAAAGAAGAAAATTAGTTCGGTTAAACGGTTCGATTCGATTTTTGTTAAAATCTGTTATGAATCGGTACACGCACACTCCCACTCTCAAATAACATTAACTACTTGTTTATCATCTTCATATACCTCTCGCAATGACCAAAATACAATGACACTTCTTTGCCATGCATTTATATACATCACTCTCCTTCAACAAAGACCAAACGACGAATGTAACTTACAATGTTCAAAACAACAAAAAAATAAAATAAAAAAGGAGGTGTTACTAAGTCACAAATGATTAGCTCTACGTGTCACACTTTTCCACCATTCAACATTTCCCAACTTCTTTGCCCACAACAACTGTTCCATCCACGTTTCGCCCAATAAATGGTTCCGCAACTTTGAAAACGGCAACATCACGTGCTGTCCCCGTCGCTTTCCTTCTTCGGAAATTCAAACCTTTCTTGCTTCTCTCTCTGTGTTGTGGGGTGGTAGCCACCGTCAAAGGTTGTTTCAACGGCTGAGCCTTACATCATCACCCCTCTCCGATGACGTCAAGTACAAGCGCACGTGGAAGACTCAGCAGCCTTGGACGGTGAGGCTATGTGATAAGATTAGTCGGTGGCAAAACAGCAACACAACAATCTTATATATGATGCTTGCTAATTTATATATGCTCCCTATATCAAGATATCAACTTCAATCACTCTTGAAACGTCAAATAAAAACAATATAAATTGATAAGACATATAACAAAATTATATTGCAAAAGAAAATATTTGGCATCTACTCGAACGACTATTACAACATGGTATCATAGAGATACCGAGTGCCAAGAATAAAATCAAATAGATCGTGTAACCAAAAAAAAATGTTGGGATCTCCTTATCTTGTGTGTTGTAACCTCCAACGTACGTAAGTCACTTACCTGATTGGATAGATCGTCTACCGTTTTTATAAAATGATATCAACAATCTCATCCAATGAAAATGTTTAATTAAATAATAAAATATTAAAAAATAATTTATTAAAAATGGATGGTCAGATTTGTAACTACATAATATACAGTTTTTTGTTTCAATATATATATATATATATATATATATATATATATATATATATATATATATATAGTTTTTTCTTTAACTCTTAAGAACTCAAATCCTACTTAATTGAATAGTCACCTCTTTCTCTTGTAACAGAGTTAGCTTTTTATTTAATTAATCAAATTAAGTAGGTGTAGGAGTAA
The DNA here is from genome assembly GCF_033153095.1 of Gastrolobium bilobum. Lineage (NCBI taxonomy): Eukaryota > Viridiplantae > Streptophyta > Magnoliopsida > Fabales > Fabaceae > Gastrolobium > Gastrolobium bilobum. Next base: position 359,168 of record NW_026898033.1, on the reverse strand, counting down.
TATTCTAATCTATACAAGTTATGTACGCTTATATATTGACATGTTGGAATATAAAAAAATAAATACACGAGTAATTTAAATATTTTTATAAGATATATGAGTATATAATTTGTGTTTCAATTAATAATAGTGAACAAAGGAGGGGTTAGGGGTGGAAGATCACCCCTCCAAGTACACATAAGCCTTAATTGTGATTAGTATTATTTTTTTTGTCATATAAATAATTATTGCCCCCCAAATTCACACAACTCTTTAGCTATGAGTAACATCTTTATTTTTTTTTATCATACAAGTAGCTGGAACTGAAGAATACACTTGTAATTTCTACCCCCACCCATCGTTTATTAAATTTTCTATCTTCACCATTGTCAATTACTATTTAATTAAATAGATTCCTATAATATTGAGAAATAATCCTTCTATTATGTGTTAGCAAAATCTATGACATCAAGTTTTGAAATTATTATCGGTGCTATTTTAAATTTTTTTATAATAAATTCAACGCTATTTTCAACGCTTCAAATATATGCCTAGATTTATATTCGGGGAAAAAGAAAGAAAAGAAGTATATATAATTCAATACCATAGGGAAAGTCAAAATGGAAAAATAAAGACAAGTAAGAATTGCATTGCAAATTAACTATATAGAATTTGGTATAATTCCATAAATCTTTATTTACAACATGGTAGAGCGAGAATATTTTGTAAGGGCGGAGGAATAAAATTGCAATGTGTATTATTCCTCTTCAATTATAATTATTTATATGACAAAAAAAAATTTACATTCATAATTAAAAATGTGTATAAACTTTTCGAAAGATGATCACTATCTATATAATAAAAAAAATAGAAATAACATTCATAACTAAATTCTAGAGGTTTGTATGAGTTTGGAACGATCGAGGACCACTAACACCAAGGTGGTGATCTCAAAATATTCATGCACAGTAGGTATGAAAATGAAAGGATCTAATCTGCTATATATGTCTCTGGTTACGTTCAAATATTACCTAATTTGGCCACTTGACGAATGGACTAGGTTTCACGCAGCTGGCATGGAAAACTAAATCATGAAGCACTTGCTCGCATGCAGCAAGAGTATGCATCATGCACTTTCAAACGCCAACGACAGGTAACATATTGAGAATTCTCTCAAATATCGATCCCGAGTTCCATATTAGTTTGTTTGGTTCTTCTTTCATGTCATTTTCTTTACGACATGACGTTATGTCAGTGTTTGTCTCGATCAGTCTAAAAGCTATGATGCACGGACATGGGACACGGGACACGACATGACACGCCGACACGTTAATTTTTAAAAATGACATATTTTGACACGTTGAGACACGTTTTGATATTAAATAATATTTTTAATATATATAATATAATTTATATTTAATAGATATAACAGTCCATAATAAGTCATATAACCAATCAAATATTCAAATTTCATAACATAACTATAAACAAAAATAATTTTTCGTACCTTGTTAATTTTTCATGTCAAATTTCATAACAGAAAAAAAATTAATTTATAAATAATTTTTTTTATTTTTAGTTAATAAAATAAATTAAGACTAAAAAAAACGTGTCCGAGCGTGTTCAAGAGTTGACCGCGTATCAGAAAAACGTGTCGAAGAGTTGACCGCGTGTCCTCAAATATCGAACGCGTATCGAATACATGTCGGAGCATGTCCATATCAGACACGCAAAATTTTCAAATTGTAGCGTGTCCGTGCTCGAGAGACTAAAAGTATATCACTGGCTCTTTTACTTGCATCAATTAATCTCACTTACTCTTGTCTTTATCTCGTTTAAGTGATTTCAATTTGATGAATTTTTAGGCATTATTAACATATAATTTATTTAATCTTTGAAGGAACTCGAGGAAATATGTATATCATCAAAACTAATATATCATACTCAAGACTGAAAAAATATAAAATAATAAATTAAATCTAAAGGAATATAATGGAAGAGCCAGAAGCTAAAGCCATGTATATTTATCATTCAATATAAATATATATAAATACCCAGTGCGTATGACTTATGAGTAAAAGAGAGAGAGCAACAGAAATAAATAAAAGCATATCCTTATGAAACTACGAAAGAAACTTGTCTAGGGTCTTGTCGGGCCAAAAACATTTGTCACGTCTATCCTTAATATTTATACACGTGTAGAAGATATTTTTGTACACAAGTATATTTGACGTTTATATTGATGTAATTTTGTTAAATAATTAAAGACAGCTCAAATGGTGGGATCAAACTTAATCACTCGATCTATATTCTTGCTAGGACTTGGATGACATGCCCTAACCACATAACTGGATAACTTTTTCCTTGGCTAGATTTCTTTTGTTAAAAATAATTAATTAAAATAATTGCTTTAATACATAAGGGGGCGTTTAGTTAAGGAGAATTTTTTTGAATACTAAGAAAATATAATTGACAGGAAAATAGTTGGAAAGTAGGTTTAGTAGAAAAATGTAAAAAAAGTTGTTTGGTTGGAAAAAATTTAACCGGACAAATTAGGTAAGATTTATAAAGTCTATGTTTGGTTTGAGATAAAATATAGATGGAGAAATAAGTGACAATTACGAAAATGTCCCTATTTTTAAAATAACTGTAAAGTCTATGTACCGTCCAATATTTAGTCATTTTTACAAACACCTCGTGAACATATATTATCCAGCAACTGAACATGTTTAATCACTTTCGACATCATCTTCAATTTGTTGCAAATTCAAAGAAGGAGAGCAGAGAGACAGAGAAGGATGCGTGGGAGGTTAATATAAAAGGAAATGAAAAAAAAAAAAGAATTGTCGGTCAATACTCAGTGTCAGCACCAAAGATCCAAAATGATAAGAAACAAAAAAAAAGAAAGCCAAGGTCACCATCCTGAAGCACAATGCGCACATTCGCTTCCTCCTTTTCACATCAGGGCCTGCAGGGCATGTAAGTGGTTCCAAAGCATTCTTGTTAAAATTGAAAAGGATCAATTTGTTGTGGGGTATAATGGTCTGATTTGTTGTGGGGCCATGTGGTTTAGCCGGCTAACATAATAAAATCACTTCAAACAATGCTTTTTAAACAGTGCCAAAGTCTAGTATTCTTTCACAAAATTGAAAATGCTATGCATCATGCTTGCCTGGGTATTCAGCCCTTTCTCTGTCAACCAAACAAGTACTTTCCAGAATGCCAACTTCATTTGCATGGGATAATTTTAAAAACCCCTCAACCAAACACTACCTAAAAGATTCTCACGCTGCCGAAAGTATAAGAACGAAAATAAACTTTAAGGCTAACATTTCAATAAGGGACTAATATTATTAACTACGTAAAAATATATAAAATCTAAGGTTGACAGTTTAAGTTTGTAAAACAGAGACACCTTATTATTTCCTCGTGCAGTCATGCTACTATGCGTATTAGTAGCATGCTAATATATCAATTGGTTATTCATTTTATAAGATACAAAGTCCCTTAAAATAACTATTCTTAATCACAAACTAACTTATACAGCTAACGTGATTTAGCCAGATAAATGAAATTTAGGGAATTAGAAGGTGTAACATCCCGGGCACTGATGAAGACGAGGAGTGATCGCCGGTGCGAAAGGACATGGACAAGGAGCGGCTCCTGGCAGGCTTCCAGCGACGTGGGTACATGAATGAATCGAATCAACATCCGAAAGAGAGGGATTTCATAGACTGTGCTAGTATGGGACGGTACAGTTGGGAATAACTTATAAGAATTAATTCATACAACCTATACTAACAAGATGCATCTACTTTTTGGTAGCCCGGAACGAAAGAACTCCATAGTTAAGTATGCTTGACTTGAGGGAATTCTGGGATGGGTGACCTCCTGAGAAGTTTTCCCGGGAAGTGTGCGAGTGAGGACAAAGCACACTGAAAAGTCTCGTGTTAATGTATGGGGACAGTCGTTGAGCCTTGCAAGTTGTCAGGTGTTACAAGTGATATCAGAGGAGGGCCTCTCTTCCAGTACGGTGTGGTTTGAGGATGAATTAGGCGAAAGCTGGTGGGCATGTAACATCCCGGGCGCTGACGAGGGCGGAAAGTGATCGCCGGTGCGAAAGGGCATGGACAAGGAGCGTTAATTGGTACTATCTATACTAACAATATGCATCTACTTTTCGGTAGCCCGGAGCGGAAGAACTCCATAGTTAAGCGTGCTTGACTTGGGGCAATTCTGGGATGAGTGACCTCCTGGAAAGTTTTCCCGAGAAGTGTACGAGTGAGGACAAAGCAAGCTGAAAAGTCTCGTGTTAGTGTGTGGGGACAGTCGTTGATCCTTGCAAGTTGTCAGGCGTTACAGAAGGTATCACAAGAAGGAACAACCAAAATAAAACATTTCTACGAATTTTGTTTTAAAGCTAAGAGGAAGGGATTTAATTTTTTCTAGTTCCAAAATAATATAATATTAGAGCCATCATGCACATCTAGAATTTTAATTTATTTTATTTTTTTTATATATTTCTCTATCAGTAGTACAAGGATGACAAGTTTCTACATTATTATTGTTGGATATTCAAGTACGATGAGTCTCACATTGATTGGTAATGAGTTAAGTGAAAAGTGAAGTGCATATAAGTGAGAGGACATATGAACTCAATGTCTTAAGGTTTTGGATTTAGACATGATGTCAGACCCACTTGCTACGGTTGGAGTAACTTAGCCTATTGCTGGTGGTCACAGCCATGGGCTTCCTCTGTACTTGCCTGAGAGTGGTATCAGAGTCTGGTTGGGTTCGGGCTAGCCAAGTGTTTGGCTAGGAGACGGGTTGAGTACCTAGACCCTTGGGTACTCGGTTGAAGGGGAGCATATCAATGTTGGGTTTCACACTTGAGGAAAAAGATTATTGAGATATTCAAGTGTGATAAGTTCCACATTAGCTGATGATGGGCTAAGTTGAAGTGTATATAAGTAGGAGGACCCATGAACCCAATACCTTAAAAGTTTTGGGTTAAAACATGGTGTCGGGCCCACTCACTACACTTGATGTGGTTGGGCTTGCTTAGCCCATTGGTGGTGGTCCTCCGCTATGGGTTTCCTCTGGACCCACTTTATAGTGGTATCAGAGCCGGGTTGAGCTCGGGCTAGCTAGGTGTTTGGCTAAGAGGCTAGTTAAGTACCTAGATCCTTGGATAATCAGTTAAAGGGGAGCATATCAATGTTGCGTTTTTAATTTGATGGGGAGATTATTGGGATATTAAGTGTGATAAGTCCCACGTTTGTTGGTAATGGGCTAAGTGAAATGTATATAAGGGCATGTTTGGCACATAGTATAGGATAAAACCTGATAGTATAAGATCTGATAGTATAAGACATGATTGTATAAGACCTGATTAAATTTTAATATTATCCAGCGTTTGACATGATATTGTATAAGATAATATCATTCAATGTTTGGTAATACACTGTATAATACTAGATAGGTTAAAAATAAATATTTTTGTCAAAAATACCTTTTAATAATGAATTTACATAAATCTTCCAAATATATCAGTGCGCCCAAAAAATATATTAATTTTTATAAAAATAAAAATCTCCAATATTTTAAAAAATTATATATCGAAAAATTACTTTATTTTAGTATACTAATATTAAAATAGGGTTCATCTTTTCTACAGTCAATGTAGATAAGTTATTTACATTGAGCTCAAAATGACTTCGTTTTGAGGCGGAAATAAAGGTATTTTTGTAATTATATTTATTTCATGATTATAATAGTATTTTTCATTATAATTTTTTTCAACCCAAAACGACGTTGTTTTGGGAGTGAATGTAGATAACTTATCTACATTTATGGTAGAAACATTAAAGCCATTAAAATAATATATTAATTATTGAGAATTACATTGGTTAATACATCAACCTCTTATCATGCTTAATCCTATCCTTTTAGGCATGATTAAGTTATACATTATTTTAATGTATAAAGGGATTCTGCTATATAAGCTTATACTATACGATAGTCACACCAAACAACTAAAAATGTTATAGCGTATAATATAAACTTATACCATTAGCCTAAATGTTAAACAGACTAGTACCTAATAAGTAATGTGGGAAATTGTAACTAATAAAAAAAAATTCTCATCAAATTGTGGGACAAACCTGAAACATTGCAACGAAAGAAACAAAAGACAATTTTTTATTTTTATTTTGTTTGCTGGAAAATGCGGGCCCACGTACGTTGGCACATTTAACGTCAACTTGCTTTCATATACTTATGAAGCGATGCTGCTCCGTTACTTCATGATATTCAAATTTTGACAAAATTATATTGCTGGAAGCCCTGTGATCCAGGGAAGTAACATAAGAACTTGTTTCTTGTTGGATAAACTGACAGTAACCCAAGAGTTTCAAGTCACAATATTGAGCAAATTAAAGCTAGTTTTTTACCTATAACTACTGTAGCTTTCTCGTTAGCTAAGGAAAAAGAATTTATTGAGTAATTGAAATAATAAAAATTAGAGTAAACACTTTTTTTGATCCCTGGTAATATCTACGAAATTCTTTTCAGTCCTTGGCAATAAAAAAGGACCAAATTGGTCCCTAACAGTATGTAAAAAGGGTCACGTTAACGTGGCCCTTTTTACATACTGTTAGGGACCAATTTGGTCTTTTTTTATTGCCAGAGACTAAAAAAGATTTCGTAGATATTGCCAGGGACCAAAAAAGTGTTTACTCTAAAAATTAAGTTTGATTATTAAAGAAGATGATGCTGTTATGTACTTATGTGATTACTTTAATTTTTTTGTTAATAGATTTGTTTTTGTTCAATCAACGAGTGTGGATGTAAATTTTTTATTCCTGTTCTGTCCTTGAGACAGAGATGTCTAGCCCAGCTAGACTAGTACGTTAATATTGGATCTGATGCCCTCTCTAAGGTATCTATGAGGGAGATACCCTTGAGTCAAGGAGATCACTGTGCACAGAATTCTATAACGACGTTAGCCAATGGAGTGTGTGCGTGCATAACAATAAGAGAGAGAATGTGTGTACCTTTAGGATTTGTCCTTGTATTTATAGAGGTTACCTATAAGTAGTGTGGATAGCTATGTTGACACATTAAGATTAGTATGATTGATTAACATCAATCCATATCTTGGATTGCCCTTTGTTGAGTTTACCACTTAATGGACCCATTATACGGATCCATAACAATTCCAAAAGAAGTACTTCTAAACCATAAGAGGTATGACTAGTTTAACTAAGATTTCAAAATTAGTTTTCTTAATGCAAATTTAAAGACAATATATTTTGTGTTTGTATGAGTGTTAACTATGTATTATTCTTGTCATCATTATTATGATTTTTTATTTTTCTGACTATGCTTGGCGTTGGTGGGTGGCCTACTACCAACTCCCTAACTTGAAAAAGCATTGACGAATTTTGAAGAAACAATCATAGAGGGAGATAGAAAGAGAGACACAAATAATATTTTTACCAACCTTAATTATATTTTTGAAGTTAATTGAGATATTTTCATAAATTTCAACTCTTTAAATCAATTATAAAATTAATTTTAAATTAAAGCTTAGTCACAATTAAAATTCTTAATTTATCCCTCTCAAAATATATTTGAGGTGAATTGAATACTATGTTTTTTTTTCCACTCTATTAAGCAGTAAAGTGAGTTACATCCATCGGGGTTAGGTTGGACACTTTAAATTCACCGACATGAGCAATATTGTGCTTTGAATTTTGATTCATGCATTTCCTTCTAGGCAGAAATAAGTCAGGATATGTCAGTGACATCACTACTGTGAACATACATGTGTCTTGCACCAAAATGGGTGCTTGAGGAAGTGGTGGCAAAAAGTTACAAGATTCTTGTTTAGAAACCTGGGTATGGATCTTTTCATGTGAAAATTCACATGATCATATCATGTGTAGAATTATAACTATATAAAAGTGGAGAGAAAAAAAATATTAAAATAAATAATTACGAAATCATAACCGTTGATTTACTTTGTATGGTTGTAATCTTTCCACAGCACATGTTTTTTTTTTCACATGATAGCATGATATTGGCCATCCTCAAACGTAGGCACTTTTGGTACCGACCATTTAAGGCTACAGCATTATTAATTTGATAGCCAGGTAAGGAAAATCAGGATATCAATTCTATCAAGGCACGCTAGATAATTACAAGGACATAGATGCATAATAGTAGTAATAACAGTAGCCGGGGAGCCTTGTTCTAAAGGATCTATCGTGTTTATATCGTGTTTATTAACTTATTGGGTATACAATTTTGAGGTATAGTTATGTAAGTGAAGAGACAAAAATAAGAACGATACTTCTTAAGATTATTTCTTTTGTCTACTCTCTTACAAATATAATGTTAGCGGAAATATCTTTATAATTGTAAATCAAATACGTTAAAATTATATTTTTCGTGTTTTGTGATAAATATATTAATAGCATAGCTTTTTATTTATTTATTATATAATTTAGAGGTTGATTATTACATTAAGAGTTTTGACGCGATTATGATTCAATTTCGATCTTTGGTTGAGCTGAAATTTTGTCCATAAATTCTTGGCGTTATTTTCTTTAAGATTAGTATATAACTATGGTTTAAATTTTGATGTGAGAATTTTGCTAATATGTCAAGGGTACCACGATTAGGCTCGCATACAAATTATTTGTATTATTTTCTCAAAGGCTTATATAGCAACTGTAATTTAAATCTTGGTGTAAGAATTTTGTCAATTTTTTTTTGTAGATACGATAATTCTGCTCGTTTCGACATCCCATGATATCGGATAAGAAATTAACTTTATATATCTGATTGAATTTTTTGATGTTATGGACTCATATACGAGGCTCATTCATTGATAAGTCCAATAAGGGACAATTCTAGATATTAATCAGATACAATTAACGAAGGATATTTCTTAAAGATATCAATCCTAATACGACAACATGACATATGAGCTTGGGCCGTCATCAGAAGCACTAAAGGTCCACAATCCATTACCTACTGGTAAACTCTATAAATAAGAGGTAGAACCTATAGGTACATGACGCTCCCTGTTACAGTTATGTTGTCACTGTGCATACACACACCACCTTGGCAAAGCCGTTTATAGTTTTTCTGTGCACAGTGATCTACTTGACTCAAGATATCTATTTCATAGATACCTTGGAGATGACACTTAGATCCAAAAGCAACATACTAGTTCATTGAACTAGACATCTCTATCTCCATGACAGAACATACACACGCATATATATATATATATATATATATATATATATATATATATATATATATATATATATATATAATGGTAGATTTTGTAAGATCAAAGAGATTAATATGTAAAATTTTCAAGACTTAATTGCTTAAAACAAAAAGTTTTCAAGACTCTAAAATTGAGACAATATTTTCTTTTTAATAAACGCTAGATGTTGTTTGTTTGTTTTTCTTGACATGAAATAAATTACAAATAAAAGTAAGTTAAATGAGGTTTTCTTTGTTTTTTTTTTTCCTTTTTAAAAAAAGGATTCTTATCCGGTTTAGCCAAATTTCAGCATACTTCAGAGCCACTGGCGGACGCACTTGCGGGCATTGCCCACAAGTGCGGACATAAAATTTTTATTTTAATTTTTTTTTACAGGTCTTTATTTGTCTTTTGATTCAATATATATTAGGAATAAATATCTTTTTAAGTTTCTAACAAAAAAATATGGTCCCCATATTAGTCCCTTATAAAAAAAAAATTAGTCTCGAGGTCCCTAAAAAATTTAAAGTTGATCAATTTAGTTAGAATCGTGGTCTCTCACAAATTCAAAAAAGACCTACATTAATCCCTCAAAAAGATCAAAATGTGTCCACTTTGAATTTCATAGAGACCATGTGACTAATTATTTTTTATAATGGACTAAACTGGGAATCAAATTTTTTGTTAGAGACCAAAAATGATATTTATTTTTATATTAGTTAACAACGTAGCAACGTACGGAGATGATTAAAACAACATAGTAACGCAAATTGATTAGAGAGAAAACTTATTCTTCCTCCCTTGTCACGTACCCATTCCCATGCTCTTTTCATTTTTTGTTTCCTTTTTCATTTTTATAAAAAGAGAGGATTGATGGCAGGTCTGACATTTTCAAATAAGTTAATATCTAGAGACGAGACCTTCACTGTGATTTTGTTTGTCTTCTGTACAGGTAGTGTTGACTTTTTTATTCACCACTATAAAATAGAGTGATAATGTATGGATGTACTGGAGTATATTCTCATATTTTTTTTAGAGGATTTGTAAGATTTAAGAGAGGAAATAATTGGTCAAACTATTGCCTGCAGCTTGTTATGGAAGCAACTAGATTATGAGCGGGTTCAAGCGTTGATTTAAACTTTCTTTACAAAAAAAAAAATTTCGGGGACGCTGCCCTCGAACCCCCGCCACTAAATGTGCGGACATAAAAAAAATTTCTTGAGTCCGCCACTGTTCAGGGCTTTTAGGTTAAGGAAAGGAAAATGTTTACCAATGAATGTCAACTACATATTGTTAGCAATAAATTTATCTGTGAAAGTAACAATAAATGACAGTCAAAGAATAATTTTTTGATATCACAAATGATACATATGCCACAATCAGTATATCATTTGATCACATTGCTCAGTCTATCTTATGGGATTTTGATTTTGAATTTCATATATATATATTTGATAAATCGCATGTATCCTTCATGGAAGGCAATTTTGTTCAGGATGGGTCTAAAATTAAGGCTTTAAATCCCTCACAATAATTATACTAGAAATGATTAAACACATTCTTATCTTCATATATTCAGCTCTCATGTGCTAGCTAAACTATTACCATTTGGTATTGTTTATACTCTTTTTTTTTTTTTTTCCTTTTTTAAGAATTGTATACTCTTTTTTAGTTACTTGATAGTACCAGGCTATGTAGCACTAATACTGACACGGGACACATGACACGACACGACACGACATGACACTCCGATACGTTAATTTAACAAAATGATAGATTTCGACACGTTAGGACACGTTTTGATATTAAATAATATTTTTAATTTATATAATGTATATTATATTTAATATTCAATAATTTAACAAAAAAATGAAACTAAACTTATAACATTCATCAATTTTGCAAAAAAACATAAGGTATCTCAAATATTTATATTAAACTCAATAAAATGGTAATCGAAATCTAACGAATCTAATAGTTGGAACTAAAAATTCAACGCAACGCAACTTTTGAACCTTTTTTTTGAATTTCTATAATGCGTGTTAGAGTGTCGGAGAGTGTCGAGAAGTGTCGGACATGACACGTCAGGATTTTTGAAGTGTCGGCGCTTCATAGGTACCAGGTATAGTACTTGTGACATAAAAAATTAGACATATTCAAAAATCAAATAGAAAGGAAAAGAGATCGAAAGACACCTTCAATAGTCCAACTGTTAGAGAATATAATATAAATCATTAAAAATGCTCTCACCCATCATCTTAAGGTTTTCTGTTGAAATAGTTCTTTAATATGGTATCAGAGCTTCAGTGACCATGAGATCACGAGTTCGATCCTCACCGTCCCCACTTTCAGGTGGAATTAAGCAGCACAAAACAAACCAATAATGGGCTTGTGCCATATTTACGCTTCAAACCCAAAGGACTATTGCGTGAGAGAGAGTGTTACAGAATATAATATAAATCATTAAAAAGGCCCTCACCTAACACCTTAAGATTTTGAGTTAGTGGTTCTTTAACACCAATAAATTCAGGAAATGCATACGATATAAAATTTATCTATAACATTTCGTCGTCTTAAACTTGAGTCTAATAATGTGGAAATGATTCACATGCTTTTTAATGCTAAGTTGGCAAAACATGATGCTCACAATTGGCACTCCTTAATTTACTGACGGCTGTCATAATTTTTAGGAGTTAATTTTTTTTATCTTACATAAAAAATGTTATACATACATTATTGTAAGTACAGGGAAAATATAATTTTATCTTTTAAATTAAAATGAATATTTCGTTAGAAAAAAGCTAAAAAAAACTTCCTTATAGTTTTTCTTTGAATCATTCACCCGCGATATATATGAGAATGATATTGTAACAACTAAATTGTGTTATTATTATGTTACTACTAATCAATCTCACCGTTAGATCGATTATATTAATCCAACGGTTATATTTATTTCAATTTCATCAAAATAGAACGAGAATATTAGAACGAGTAAAACAAGAAAAGAATTTCCAAACTTAATATATGAAGGCCATGACCGCTAATATTCAAAATAGAACTCCTAAAGAACTAAAATTAAAAAGCTCGACTAATTTATTAAAGATGTAACTCTTTCGGGAAGCAGAAATTTTTTACAAGAATGATAAAATGCACACAAAGGAAAAATCATTTTGTGACCAAAGAGGATCAATTTGAAAACGAAAACTATTGTAAAAAAAATATAGCCCAATAAAAAAGATTAGTAATTTATGAAAATACATTTCCCCTCCCTTTAGGATCCTATATATAACTACATTAAGATGATTATTATGACGCAAGGAGAATTGGAAAAATCACCAATGGCAAAAAATAAGCAAAAGTACACAATTACATTTTTTTCTTTAGCTTATCATAAACAAGGGCCTTTATTTAATTATCTAAATTAGATGGGGTATCCATTGTGATTATGCAGTGTCATTTCAAGCATTGAATCCATTCCTGATCCCCTGCTTCCATTATAAGTGGTCATCTTAATGCTTGCAACATTATACTTAATGATTCAAATTGTGAGTGTCAATATAATAAATAAAGCATATAAATTATGACATACTAGCAGGACTAAAAGTTCTTAAATGCTGGCTGGGATGAATAATTTGGCAGAGGTTCCCACAATTCACAAAGTCATAAATGTATATTTATCTATTAATTGCAGAAAACAAATTTCATCATAGAGAAGGGGGAAAGAAAGAAATTTTTTTACTTTATTGTAGACATCTCAAAATTCTTTTTTTGAAATCGGTAAATTTCATTGTATTGTTTGATCAATAGAAACCCTTGCAAAGCTGTAGAACGAAATAATAGAAGTGTCAAAATGAAATAAAACTCGTGGGGCAGCGGTTAAGTTTTATATTTGATCCTAATTTATTAGAATTTTTTTTGTGATAGAGTCTTTTTCGACTCGAGCTCTCACAACCTATAATTTAATGAGTTGGGTTAGCGCAAACTCGTGGGTTAAACTTTTTTCTTTATTAAAATTTTTATTATTTAAAAATATAAAAATATAAAAATATAAAAATTTAAATATTTATTAATATTTAATAAATTATAAACATAATATAAATAAAAATAAATTTTTCAACAATAATATGTTTCAATATAGAGTTTTTTTTTTTTTTTTTTTTGTACAAGCAATATAGATTTTCTATATGTACATCTTTGTGGATAATAATAAGTAAAAATATTTTTGCAAAAGTAGTAATTAAAGAAAATCAATGGTTTAACTTTTTAAATATATAACATACCGAGAGTAGTTAAGATCAATTTTTCATAACTATTTTTAATTTTTCACTAGAGTTGCTTTATTCTTCTATGACTCCTTAGGAAAAAATCTTCGTTTGATGATATCCCTTAACAATGAATTTAGTAAATATACTAACTAAATTTTTTTTATATTAAAATTTTGTTTATATTTTCACTTTTATATGTGTACAGATATTATTTTATTAACAAATAAATTATAATTTTTTTATAATTTGTATAAAATATTTTAAGAAAGTGTTAAATATTTATTTGTTAAAATAATTTTTAATGTTTTGAAGATAAAAAAAATTAAGTTTTATTAAATTATAATTTTAGATGTTCCGCATATTGCCCCTAACCCATAGGGCTTTTGTCCCATGCGAACCTTTATTATTGAGGGCCATTTGATCTTACTGGTTTTTTTGGCCCTAATCCATGAGCTAGGGTCTAATGAGATAGGCTAACTCATTTTAACAACTTTGCAAAATAATACATAAAATAAGTGAAATGTTTTTGTAAAAAGAGAAATAAATAAATTTACAAATTTTTAACAAAATTAAAAATAAATTAGATATTAAAGATTATAGTGATAAAAAAACAAGGGATAATTAATTTAAAAGTAACCACATGGTTGCTTACCAAAAAAACAAAAAGTAACCACATGGTTTTTTTCTTATCCTTTTATAAAAAAAATTATTAACGAGGAATGATGAAAACAAATCGAACATTTATTGGTTTTAAAAAATATTAATGCTGTTTATGTTTTAGGAAATAATTTTATCTCTTATATATATATATATAAAAGTAAAAGTACGTCGAGTTCATATTTTTTTTCTCTTCTCTATGTTCCTATATGAGTCAGGATCATTTTACACCAGTGTAAGTTACACTCTTAATCTTGTCCGTTGATTTCATTTTTATCTAAGGGCTCAAATTTTTTAATGATGTGAGCCATTGGATATAAGTGAATCAATGGTTAAGATTGAGTGTAAGACTTCTAACTCTTACACCGGTGTAAAAAAATATATATATATATATATATATATATATATATATATATATATGTGTCAGGATCATTTTACACCAGTGTAAGTTATACTCTCAATCTTGTCCGTTAATCCCACTTATATCTAAGGGCTCTAATTTTTTAATAATGCGAGCCATTGGATACAAGTGGATCAATGGTCAAGATCGAGTGTAAGACTTCTAACGCTTACACCGGTGTAAGAATATCCTGCCCCTATATATATATATATAGGGCTCTAATTTTTTAATAATGTGAGCTATTGGATACAAGTGGATCAATGGTCAAGATCGAGTGTAAGACTTCTAACTCTTACACTGGTGTAAGAATATCCTGCCCCTATATATATATATATATATATATAAAAGATATAATTATATCTGATAACACGAAAAACATTAATGACTATTAAAAAAAACATGGAGCTGTTGGGAAATGAAACAGATCAGGATCAGCTATTGGATTTATGACCTCACACTTAATGCAATTCAAATTCCTGCTGACCTAATATTTGTACTATCCACTTGTAAGTTTTAAATTAACTATTTATTTATTTTATTTCTAGAAGGAAAAAAAAAAAGGCCTAGACGGCAAGCAACCCCATCGCTTGTGCTCTGTATAGTGTTGGAATTGCCAGTGCTGTGCGGTGACTTGGTACTCACAAAGATAAGAAGGCTTTTGTGGAGGCGTATATTTTTATGCATATGTTTATGAATTAAAATAGTATTTATTATTTAATTTAATTGGTTGAAGAATAAAGTAGTACATATTTTCTTAATTTAATAATTTTTATTTAATTCATATCTTAAGACACACGATAATAAAGATAGTTATAAAAGTAAAAAAGAGTAACTTGGAGCCACAAACAGAAAGACAGAGAATCCATGGAGGCTTTAAAAAGATGGGGTTTTGCAAAATGGGCGCCATGTAAGCGCAATTAGTAATATAATAATATTATTAGTATTAATTATATAAAGCCGCCTAATGCTAATGCCATATTCTAGCATAAGCTGTGTTTGTGTTATAACTTTGGAGGCAGTGTCATACATATCATATGTATAAAATATAAATAACCAATATCATAATGTTCCGCAGTAATTAAAATATAATTATAATTTTGTTCTCAAAGAAAGACTCTCTGTCTCTATTCCTCTCTCTCCCTCCCTCTCTCTCTCTCTGAACTTAGAATCACATTCTTTTCAATTTTAGTTTTTGTTTCTGCGATCTTCAGCCTCAAGGCTACTGTGCTTCTGGGCACCTCTTAAGTTCTCTGCATTTTTTAGGGTTCTTTTGATTCTGAATTGGATTACAACTCTGCTTTGCTAAATTGCTGGCACTCTATCAGTTCATGGTAAGACTCATTAGCATGTGATTCTGAATTGGATTATGGGGTGGAGTTTTTTTCTTTCTTTCTTGGAAATGATAAATTCAAGTGTAGAAATTGATCTTCTTCTTATTAAAAAAAAAAAAAAAAATGCTTTTCTGGGTTGGGTACTGCTTTCGATTATACCATATTGGAAAATCAGCTAAACCCAGTTCAACTTATGTGTTGGGATGAATTCTGACAAGGTCTTTCTTATTTTTTTTATTTTTTATTTTATTTTATTTTTGGTATTTAATCCCAACTTTGAAATCCAAGGTTCTGTGTGTTTTTTCATCAGCCCAATGGAGCATTTTTCTCGTTACTTTAAAAAAGTTTTGAACTTCAAACTTGTGTTATCCACTCCTGGAACATTATTGGTTTTCTGGGGCATTACCGTTTTCCTGATTTATCGGTGTCTTTAGTTGGAGTGATTTGAAGCCGTCACAAGACACGCTGTTTCATCAATTAGTGCAAGGAAGAGATAAAACAATGCAAATATTGCTTTGCGTATCTGCAATTGTTGCTTGTCTTGATTTCTTTGGAAATCCTTTACTCAAGAGTCATAATTCTCATTCTTTGCTGAAAATTTCAGCTGCTTTTTTCTTCAATTTTATGATCCAAAACCTTTTGCTTGAAGCTACTACTTAACCTTGAGGAAGTTCTCATTATCGTGTTGGGTTTCTGTTGTTGGTGTAACGGGGTGCACGGGAAATGCTACCTTTTTGTTTTAGCACCATGCATGCCTGATGTAATCTTTTGAAACCTTTTCTCTTGTTATTATAGTGAAAGTTGACACGGACCGCTCTTGTCATGTCTCATGCCGTTCTTGTGATGTAGTTGATTTTATATCCATATCTTTCTAACCTCAAGTCTCTCCCTGTGAATTTTTGGCGCAGAGAATACCAAAAGTTTTGACCTGACCAGTGAACTGCCAAAGTAAAGGACAAGGTTAGTTAGATATATCTTTGGTGCTTATTTTTAATTATGACTAAAGAGTATGAAATGGGGAAGTAAAATAAAGAAGTGAGAATCATTTATACTCCTGATAAAGGGCCAAAATAAAATAAAATAAAGGTAAAATTAATGCTGCCGAATAAAATATGTCAATTTTAAAATAATATTGAGAGTTCTAGTACAACTTAATTGTAATGCTGCTCGTGAGTAACCTACTACCACACTTCTTTGTTGGCTGACATTTAATTAGTCATGTTGATGGCTTTTTTACTGTTAGTTTATCTTCAAGTTGTAAGTGTCTCTAAACTCTTTTAACTTTAGTTGATGAATCATCATCTTTGTCACTCGAATATATTTGTGGGACTGTTATCCCCATTACTTTGTTCTTAAGTTTGTGCATCTTGATGTCAGAGACAATAGAAACTCATTTTATGTACAGAAACACTAGTTTCTTTGAGTTAATTCACTGTAACTTCTTTGAATCAGCAGGTATAGTACTCAGGACATGGGCTGTCTGGTGTCCACTCCAAAGGATTCTGGTGGAAATAGAAGGAGACCAGGGAGTATCGGGGAAGTTTCTGTCTATGTTCCCGGTCTAAGAATTCCTAAACCAGTTGATTTTGCACAGTCACTTGGTGATTACTTGTCCAAGAATACAGTGGAACGTCTATCTGCTCTTAGAACTCGTATAGTTGTAATGGCTAGCCAAGAAGGTCCGACAATTACAAGAACAAAAAGAAAAAGTGCCACCCAACATGGTTAGTGTTAGCAAGGATGAATCATTTTATAATAAATAAGTTGCTCAAATTTATTGATGCATCACACGGTTTCAACCTCAGGAGGTTCAACACTGTCTGATCTTCAGCAGGCTCTTGAAGACTACTTGCCAGTACTTTTGGGATTAGTCAAAGATGGTAAAGCATGTTTTATTTAGTCCATTTATGCTTGATGCATGTTATTTCCACGTGCCTAGATTAATTGCTTATCTTTTTTATGCAGGAAGCCATTTACAATACAAAGTACAATTTGTTTGGGTGAATCAGGAGGATGATGCAGAGGTAATTGCCAATTTGTTTTGTTTTGTTTAATGTGTACGTGTTTACACCTTGATTTGAATATCTATTTCTATACACAAGCATGCTGATCATCTTTTTTCTCTTTCCTTCACTTTTATTTTTTGGATGGGATTGACACTTTTTTGCAGGAAACAGCCATGTCTAATGCTTGGTATGAAGTGTTGTCAGTTTTGCACTTGATGGCAATGCTATTGCTATCACAAGCTAATTTATTACTTCTTCCTAGAACATCTACTGATGGTAATCAGCCAAAAGTATCAGAAGGTGAGTAATACTGAAATTTTTTTTGCTTCTTTGTTACTTGCCCCATAATCTTATTGCTTATTATACCAAGCAACAGAATAGTTTAGGCTTCTAATTGGAGACTCCAACTCAATGCTGTTTTGAAAACTAACTAATGACACAAGTAGAATAGTCTTGAGGTTTTCAATTAATCTTTCTTTGTGTCCCAACTAGTTTGGGATAAAGGTGATGTTGATGTTTCTTCTTTGTGTATGTGTGATTTTGTGATTACTTGGACCTGTTGCTTATAATTTAAATTACCATTTTATTTGATTCATGGACCAAAAATATGGCTAAAAGGGTGCTTTAATTACCATTAACTTCTCGTTTTTCACGTATCTTATTGAACTTTGAAGAAAGATATGTATTTTTTTTGGGTTCTTTCTTTTACCTGTCATGGTTGGTGGAAACTTCTTGTCAGTAAGTCCTGACAGGCATGCATAGCATATGTAGTAACACATTCTCTGTGTTTTCATGTCTATCTGTAATTGGGAATGGAAATTTTATCTTGTTATTGACAGAACAGAATAATATAATTTGCTGTAATTTTTCTCACCTGTTGGTTATATATTCTGGTAGCTGATTAAGTGGAAAACATATTCTTTGTTGTCTTATATACTGCAGTACTTTGTTTTTAACGATGCCGCTTCCTTGATGCCCTTTTATATATTTTTCCTGCTATGAAGTTTGAACTTTTGGTAATTACTAATTACTGACAGAAAGCAGACGAGCTTCTGTTGATATCTTTTTAAAGGCGGCTGGGTTTCTGGATTGTGCTGTCAGGAATGTTCTTCCACAGTTGCCTGCTGAACTCAGGTATGTACATGGGCAATGCAATGGATTCACTGTCACACTGTTCTGTGTAATCTAAACAACCATCTTCATTGTTTTTTATTACTCTTCTCACTATTGGTTCTAATTTAGGAGAAACTTACCAGTAGACCTTGCAGAAGGAGTTCTTCGAGCACTCTGTCTACAAGCATTGGGACAGGTAGTAATGTTTTTTTGGATGGACCTACCAAATGAATTGTCATGTGTCTTGTAGTTCATTGTGCATGCTTCAATTGGAAGATACCTAGCAGAGAATTAAGAACTGAAAACCTATCATATTTAGTGGCTAAATCCAATGTGTCTTGTAACTCTATTTAATGTGGCCAACTTCTTGTCCAATATTCTTCTCCCAAATCTATGTTGCATATTCAAGCAAATGACTAATAGAATTGGCTTTCCTAGGGTGTATTTATGTATCTACTATTACAATTGAGAATGGACTATGCCTACTCAACGCAAAAAGCTAGCTCAAAGGAGGATTATTGCTCAATGCACAAGTGTGGACAATGGCTGACTAATAGTTTTGTACTTTTTATAACTCTAACATGCCCTATCATGCAAGACTCCATTGGACTTGAAGTGTGGACAATGCACAAGCCTATCTTTTCTTGTACGAAAAATTAACTTTTATTTAGAAGAATGGGATTGGGAAGGATCGAACTCTAGATTACTTGGTCATAAAGGCTCTTTATACCATTTAAACCAATTGGGTCTAAACCATGATAGAACTGAGAACAGACTAGGCCTAATTCAACCCCAAAGGCTAGCTCAATGAGGGAGGATTGCCGTTATACCGAGTCAATATGGGATCTTGACACACTCTCCTCTTGCCCTGGACTATACATCTAGAGCATGAAGTTTGCAAGACTAGAAATCAATGGGTGGCCCAACATCAAGGGTGTGAGCGGCTCTAATACCAGATTATGAGCTAACTATCCTAGAATTCTAAGCTATTAGATGAAGGCATATGAATGGTTTTTAAACTTTTATATCTCTTAAATCTACCATGAAATTACACTGATTATTTATTTAAAATTTCAAAAGACTCAGATAAATTAATAATAATGCTACAATTCAAGGAAAAAAAAATCTTTTCTATGACTAATGGTTTTGACTGCATGTCACGTTAATCAATATACTTTGTGTAAAGAGAATACAAGGACAAGCAGATTCAGGTAGCTTTCATCTTAAAAAGTTTAAAGAAATTTTCTGAGTAAGCGGATACAAATAAGTTTGGCTCAGAAGGCTAGCAAAAGAAAATTTTTATTGCATGTTGAATTTAAATCTGAGAACAACGTATTGGACTTTTAAGTATCTTATTACTTGATTTTGTTGCTCTAATTAAGAAAAGAATGAATAGATAAGGTCTATAAGGATGGAATGAAAAACAGTATTTACACTAAATTTCAAGTCAAATTCATATCTTAGTTCTATTGGCATATAAATTGTAAATTTTATGAATTGAGGGTGAAAATTAAAGCTATGAAGGGATTAAAAGGGGGACATTGTCTGCTGATTGCAATCATTTTGATTTAACTCATTATGCATAAATTCCTATAGATTTTGTTTTAGTTAACATATTAGCCATGGAGTTTTGGGTCCAATAGTGCACTGTTTCCATTACGAATGTGTGATTCAAAACCATCGGACTTTTGTATATATTTCTCTCGATCTGGAGTGGGGAATGTCATGTAAAATGGTACTAATATTGAATGGAAAACTGAAAAGGGGGAATTTTCACTATATAGATACCTTTTCGTTCTCTCTCTCTCTCTCTCATCTATTTTGGATATACTTGTTTGTTTATTCCATGGTTTAATAGGGTGTGGATATCCAACTTGGAATGGCAATTGATAGTACCAAAGCCACTCTTGCAGTGAAGCGTAGACTTGCATGTGAGATGGTGAAATATTGGCAACAGGTACAAGTGATAAGCTTTTAATTGTTTTAATGACTATAAAAAATTGATAGGCATATCTAATGGGATTGTGGGAACTGTCATTTTACTGCTGGTGCATTCTTCTGTTTGCTTTTAGTACTATGTTGACTGCTAATTTTATTTTTCCATATAAATTTTCAAATTTGATCTCTGTAGAATAAAAGAGAAGTTTGTTTGAAGTATCAGAACTATTAATCACTTCAAATATATTGCGTATCATTGTGTCCTATGGAACAAATTATTTTGGGATTTGCATTGTTTAAGTGTTTTTTAGCATGATCTCTGTAATGTTGATGAATTTGTTGGTTTCCATTTAAAAGGATTTTGAAACTAAGTAACTAACTAGTCTCAGTTATTTCTCAATTGATCCTTTGTTTTATTTGTGTATTCCCGAGTTTCCTATGGGATCTCTAACTTGTTTCTCTTGGTTCTTAATTTATGGCATTTTTTTCCTAATACAAAACTTTGTTCCAATTCTATATACTGTGTGTATGTATATGGTGCATAAGTATGTTAACATGGGTGCATTTATTCAGCATAAATTACTTTGTTTACATTGTTTAATTTGCAGGCTCAAGATAATATTATGAACCTTCCGTTAGCAAATGGTTGGGGTGAAAAACACCGCCTTTATGTGAAATGGAAGTATGCTGAAGCAAAGGTTTGTGCTTTTTCTCCCCAGTTATTTGCATCTTGGTATTTAATTATTTCTTACTCCATAGTAATACAAGTAGTGTGGAATTCTCTGGTTTACTAATTGCCTTGGGCCAATGAATGCAGATGAAGTATAAATTGACTCAAATAATGGATTGTCCAAGATAAAATATGGAGTTGGTGTCGAAACTTGAGATTCAATCTGTTTCTTAGGAGATCAAGTTTAGTTGGAATTGGCTATAGGGACATATGGTTAACTGTGCATAACTGATCTACTTTTGGGTAGTGACTGAAATCTGAAATACTTGCTCAGGTTGATGCTAAAGGCTTTATTGAAGAATAGAAGAGAATCATTAAATCTTTTCTAAATTCTAATGATAAAGGATCCAAAATGCCTTGAAATCCCTGGACCATAATGTTATAATTGCAAACCTTTATTACATTCTAGTTATATTTGGTAGATGAATTAAGAGTGCCCTTGAATGTTGTGTATGTTATGCTGTACAATTGGATCATTGGTTTTCTTGTTTTGTCTACTGCCTATTGTTTGTAGTTTTTCCCCTTAAAAGTTCTTTGCATTTTTTCTTATTTCTTTCTTTCTTTTGGTTTTTGGGGGTGGGTAAACAACATTTTTTAGAAGAAAGATATTGTCCATTTGGTTGTGGTTTCAGCTTCATTAATGAAATGTGAACTGTTTCTAGACTCTTGACGATATTATGCTGAAGTCATTTGATTTATTCTTATTTTTAATACCCTTAATCTTACTTGATGAGACCTAGAGCAGCACCTCAGCTACTGGCCTATATAGTTTCTTTTGTTTTCAAAATATTCATGTATAATTCAGGAACTAGTATAGAAGGTGCATTCAGCAGAAACAAGTGATGTGAAGTTGTTCACATGTTTATTATTTTGATTTACCAGGCTGCAGCATATTATTATCATGGTTTGATTCTTGATGAGGGAAATACAGAGAAATCACATGGGATGGCTGTAGCTGCTTTGCAAGCAGCGGATGAATATTTCAAAGAAAGTAAGAAGCTGTGCGAGGCGTTCAATGCAGCAACTCCATTGTCAAGGTTATCCATTATATTCCCTTGTACACACTGATGATATGCTGTTATGTTGGGTGTTTGTTTGAATGTTTTTGTTTTTCAAAATTGTTTTGAATATAAATTTTGAAAATTGATTTTGAAAGTAAAAGAACAATAAAACTTGTTTGAGTATAATTAGATTTAAAGTTATAAAGAAATTGTAATTATTTACAAAAATGTCATTAATGAAATTTCATAATTACAAGATTGCCACTGTAAAGTAATTTAAAATTAAAAAGAAATTAAATTTATTTACAAAATGCCATTAATAAATTCTTATATTTACAAAATTGCCACCGCAAAAACAGAAAAATCAAAAAACAACTTTTGAAAACATCCCTATGTTCTGCTTTTTTAGTTTTTAAAATAAAAAATAAAAAATCATTGTTTTCAGAATCATTTTTTAAAACAACCTTTTCCAAACAGTTTTTTTATTTTTTTGTTTTAAAAACTCAAAAACTGTTTTTGAGAATAGAAGTTAATCAGGCCCGTATTTCACTCAGAAAAGATGTTTTTACTTTTAATTTTCGAAAGCTCCTTCAGCCAACGGTTAATACTTGAGTCGTGTGTTCTATATAATGTGATAGCATCCTTAATTATATTGACCCCATGTGTGGAACTGGTAATGAGTACTTGTTATGTTATGTATGTTCCAATTTCCATTAACCACGCAGTCATTTTTACTTATTGTATTAATGTGCATGGCCCAAGCACAGATGTTAAGATTAAAAGAAATGTTTAGAATAAATGGAATGAACATGATACCTTTGTGATTGTGGGTGGGCCAATGACCTTAATTTAATACCTCATTCTTTTGAGAGATTGGCAAGTGTTTCTGATAGGATGCTGCTAAAGGTATAAGCTAGGATGAGTTACAGGGGATTATTGGAGATGGAAAATGTTGTTAGTGAGAATATTCTAGAAGGTTGAGTCTGTTAGAGGAGAGAAGGAAATAATGCTGAGGTGGCAAAGCTGTTAGAGGAAATAAAAGGTGAAGAGTGGCGTGAGCATGAGGAGGCTGGAAAATTGGGAGTTCTTGGGAGAGATCAGTGCCTCTTTAATTGCACTGAACCAGCCTCTGGAATTACTGTAGTTGATGTTCTTATTTTAATTCTGCATTTATCATTCTGTCATAAACAACCTTGTTATTGTATTGTTTCCTTTGATTAATATACAGAAAATCCAGATTTCTGGGCCAAAAGTCTTGTGTTGCTGCGTTTATTTCTCTGATTAATTTGTCAGATCCTATCAATTGTTTCTCATGACACTTTTGGCATGTCAAGTTCTTATTCCTTTAGCAAATGAAATTTGTTCTACTAAAATTGCTTAGCTGGTCATATATATATATATATATATAAATGCCTGTTTGAAAGTTTGAGCGGCTAACCGAGTAGTACGAAGCTTGGGTCTTTGGTGAGGTTTGGTTTCTGACTGTTGTTTATGTGCATGGCTAAACTTCAGACATTTACTTCCACTTTAGGAATGTTTTGACTCTCAGAGTTCAGTTTGTTAAGTGTTTGTTTCATTGCTATCTAATCTATCAAATTTTTGTTCCTTCTTTTTGTTTCAAAGAACAATGAACTATAATAATCCATTGCATTTCTGTGCCCTTGAATCTTTGAAATTGTGAAAGTGAAACAGCTTAATTTGGCATCCTTGTGATTCTTGAGTTTCTTCCAGTATCTTATACCTTTGAAAGTTTGATCTTTGTTTCACCTCTGAAAGTAAAATGGTTTTTTGCCCTGAATTATGGAAATTATTAAAATGATGATGATGAATAAAAATTGGAAACTATGGGCTAATCTCTCATTGTCTGTTGACGATATATATATATATATACACACACACACACAAAACAACCTTACAATATTTTAGCAATATTCTCTGGTTTATTTATTTTATTTTAATAAACTTTGGGAAAATTATTAGGATTCTCAAAGAAATTATCCACTCCCCTTTTGTTTCCCTTGAATGTAATGCAGCACATTGGGAATGGCCAATATCATATACCCTCAAAAAGTAGTAGTTTTCTACGCCTATTTCTTATCCAAGGACAGGGTCACCACTAGGTTAAAGGCCTAATGACCTCATAGCTGAGGTTATTTCATGTACATATGTTCAACTCTTTGATATGAACATTTAATTTTTGTTAAGAGCATTTTCAGGCACTATTCTCGTTGCTTTATTCATGAGTTGAACCTAATCATTGAGATCCTCAGATTACCATGGTTTTGATTTATTAATCATATTTTTTTTTGCATATATTTACTGGTTCATTGATTATCCGATTAATTTAGATACTTCTCTTGAAGAAAAATAGCACCTTTTTTGGTTATATGTTTTTTTATGGTCCATCTGACTGGCAGTCATGGTGCAGAAATCCACCACTTTGGGGGACCATGAAATATCTCTGTGAAAAAATTCCTAAGGATACTTCAAGCAAGGTGCGGATAAACCGCGATCTGTACTCTTATGAGAGGTAAACTTTACGGGTTGCATGAGTAAATTGTTGCCTAACTGTAATTTCATAATTATTCTTGCTTCATGAAAAGAAGCACAATGACTAATTAAATCATGTTTTTTCTTGTTAATGTTTATTACAGAATCATGGAGACAGCACCAACATTGCCTGATTTTGCCTTGGCCTTGAAACCAGATGACTATCAACTTCCTCCGGTGGATCCCTCTTGGAGAACAGAAAACGTGAATGGGGGACAAACCGGTGCCCCCAACCATCTCAAGGGATGATAAATGATAAAACCTTACCAATTTGAAGACCTCAGAAATGCCAGCTTATCTTAAACAAGGATGTTAGTCAACTTCAAGCTTCAAGCTAAGAAGGGTGGTTTTTCAATGCTTGTCAATATGAGAAGAAAATTTAACTATTTCTGACTTTTTCTCTACGGTTTGCCTCTTTTCTTCTTAGATTAATTTCCTTCCTTCATCCAAATATTTGAAAAAAAAGGGCCTGCAACTGGAAATAGAGCTTCAAGTTGTGTTCAATGTAAATTGTCAACTGGGGGAAATGAAAGGGTTTCCTTGCCAATACCCAAATAATAAGATTGCTGTTTTGTTTCATAGTACAGGCAGTCAAATCCTCCATTTTTAAACCAAGTTGTTTAAGTGATCGTGTGTAAAATTGACTTGTGCATTGCAGAGAAAGAATGATTTCCATTAGGTTGCGTTAAAATTCGAAAGAATTTGAAGTGGACGGGAATTTAGGACATTTTAAACAATAGTGTACCATGACAATTAAACCCTCTAAGTAAATACTGTATTTTGTTCATGGCGTAAGATAATATTTCAGTTTCTGCAGACAGCAACATTACCGTAACATGCCGCGAAACTTATTGAAATGCGTATCTCATTCTCATGCAAGATTATTTTTGCTACAATTTTTTTTTGGTATGTGTAAGATTAATTTCACTTGAAAATAATTTGACTTATATCTTATTGTAGTGAAAAAAAGATACTACTTTAAATAGGAATAATCTC
Source organism: Gastrolobium bilobum (assembly GCF_033153095.1). Classification (NCBI taxonomy): domain Eukaryota; kingdom Viridiplantae; phylum Streptophyta; class Magnoliopsida; order Fabales; family Fabaceae; genus Gastrolobium; species Gastrolobium bilobum. The sequence continues at coordinate 332,916 of NW_026898033.1, read as the reverse complement.
AAGTCTTGTTAAAGATCAGGATAGTTCTATTCTACACCATACAAATTTCCGTTTGAAGTCTGTTTGAAAATTTTAATATCACATGTAGTTTCATAAGGCCCACTTATGCTGCTGAAAATTTCCAAACTATACCCTACCCGAGTTCACGTACGGACAGGGTAGTGTTCCCCTAAAGATTGTTAATCCCTTATATCAATTAAGCTTAAGCATTTGCTTTTTAGTCTCAGTAACATGGCCAGGGAACTTATATAAAAACATAAACAATAAAAAAACTTCAGACTTTACACCTCGGATACTTTGGCAACGTTACCTACGAAAAAATTTCCAGTGCCCCTATCAGAATCCAGGAATATTTCACCTCTAAAAACAGATTTAATACAGTGATACTTGTCATTGAAAGAGAAGTGAATGATACAGCATAGGACCTACTTTTGCATGCGTTAAGCAGCTTAAATGGGATAGGGATTTTCAACACACTGCTTCAAATCTTTTAGGCGATGCAACAAACTGCAATCTAATCTTCTGTGCCATTTGTATCATCTCCTTCAGCCAACAGCTTTTGCTTCTCTTGTTCCTCTGTAATGAAAAACACAAATTCATCAAAATTGCTCCACATTCATGCAAAAGCACACAAGTAATCAAACGAATATGTAGTATTTACAAAATCAAGCTACTAAGATACCGATGTTTAAAAACTAAAAAGAGCAGTTCCCTTTATCCAACTAACCAGAATTCATAGATAAAGAATCTGCATACACATGGCCATTAAAACTGTAACCAGCAGAAACAAAAGAAGAACCTATGAGATTTCAAATTGCTAACAATACTGAATTTCTGAGTAACATATATTTACAAGATTCGCATAGCCGCCTAACTTTTGGGGGGGGATCTAAAACACAATATTGTTTTAAAATAGAATGTTGAAAGTCATTTAATTTATAGATTAAGCATGGAATAAGGATGCTCCTTTCTATAGAAATGTCAGAGAAGTATTGACCATGATAAAATTAGTTAAGGCCAAAATGCACCTATGGTCTTTTAAGTAAGTCTCAGCTCTTAAGTTTAATTTTTATCCCTAACCTTTTATTTGTTTATGTAACGTCTAATATCTTACAAAAATGTCACCAATTTTGCCATGAATACTCTGTTTCAAGGGCTAACATAGATTGCCTACATGACACACAAAAGACATCACAGTGGCAAGAACTTGACAGATAAACATTTGAGTCATCCTATTTGGCAAAAAAGACAGCAATTATACTTCTATTATTCCTACTTTCCTTCTCTTCCCTAATTTCTATTATCTACAGCTCTAACTAGTTTTGAAGACCAAAATAGTCTCTAATCCAATTAAGAACACTCACTGACCCACCATTTTGCTAAATATCTCAACCCAACAAGGATAAATAAATAATAGCCATCAGTGAGCTAGAAATTTTTTTCTTAAATCTAGCAAACAGTAAGACATGGTTGTCGCCAACGCCTTAGAAGAGAGAGTTCTGAAACTCTCTAGAACCCCCACACCCCCCCCCCAAAAAAAAAAACTAAAAAGAAAAGGAGGATAGAGAGAGAAATTGAGAGGAAGAAGAAAATGAATAAAATGGTGCCATTTGTTGTCTAGAACATTGATTCAAATATTGTTGGAAATCGACAATCACACAGAATCGAGAAAACAGAAAAAGAGATAAGAGTAGAGAGATTGACACGATGATTTACCCTGGTTCACCCAATATAGGCTACGTCCAGCTTGTCTGTACTATATTCACCTCACCGCCACTCGTTACAAGTCTCTCGGTTTACAAGGCAAATATAAATAGGATTACAAGAAACCCTAACAGCAGCTATTCATGGGCCCAAGCCCAAACTGCTAAGAAAATTACAATAGAAACAGAGGCCTAAACATTACCTAGCCTCTACGGGCCTGGGGGCGCTGCCCCCCGGACCCCAGCCGGGGCGGCTCCCTCGGACCCCCGCCCGCTCACCTGGGAGCGGGACCCCAGTTGCCTTTCTGCTGACCCCGACAATTAGGGCCAACATCATCATGTGAAGTATGAGCCATACCCAACAAATATCACCAGTCAAATGCTTGTCATTCACGTGATTGTTACATAAACAATTATTGTTAGTCCGTCAATAGGAATTGGCATTTAAGATGAGATTTTATAAGACATAGGACTTAACCTAATTGAAACAAATAAATGTTTCAGGGCAGAGCTGAAACTCGAGGCAAACTTAAAAAAGGATAAATAGTATAGTTTTGCCAATAATCAATATATAATAAGGAAAACCACAAGGATTCATTAACTGAAAGTGAGGGCAAGAAAATTATTTGTTTTATTACATAAGGTGTGGATAATTAGCATAACGAAGAGACTCATAAATCATACCCATAAGTTCATAGAGAGCCTTCTGAGTTCGCTTCTCAATCTTATCAAGCTTCTTCTGAACATCTCTCCGCAGATCCCAATTTGGTTTCTTGGGAGCAATATTCAGAAAGGGATCTTCTTTGGCCTCAGCCTCAGGTGGAGGCGCTGCAGCAACTGGGTCTTCAAACTTTGGCAACACTGCAGGGGCAAGCTTCCCTTCCTGAAGGTGTTTGTCATGAGGAACATAGTTACGGAACTTCATGCTCAAACTTCTACAACAAAAAACACATAATCTAAGTATAATTGTGTATGTTAATTGTGTTTGTGTATCAAATAAAAGGCAATAAATAAAGGATAGATAAATACTCTTGTTGATCTTGATCTTCATTATCATTAGGTTCAGGTTCAGGTTCAGATTCAGGTTGAGGTTCAGGTTCGGGAGCACCCGACAATTCTTGAGCAGCTCTCAGAGCTAGAAGCCTTTCCCGACGGGATGCCACAGCTTGCTCAATCGATTCATCTTCGCGACCCATCTTTGCTTCAGAATCAAAATTTCTTCTATTATCTGTGTATATATAAACCCTAATCCCTTTCTATACTTAAGCCCCTCCAACTCCAAAGTGGTGAGTTAAATTCATATGGTTGTGTTACATACGGTGTATTAGATTATGATTTTAAAAGATTTTTTTTGAGATAAATTTTTTTTTTCATTTTAAAAGATTATTTAAAATTAGAGCAATTTAAAGATTTTTTTTACATTTCATAAGATTATTTAAAATTGGAGGAATTTAAAAACTTTTTTTACATTTCATAAGATTGAATTTTAAAAGATTTTAATAGAATTTATAAGATTTGAAAGAACAATATGAATTTATAAGATTTTAAAAAATTATATAAATTTTTAACAAACATTCAAAATTACAAGAGTCGATAAAAAAATAACAAGAAAATGCAATGAAATTAATAAAAAAAAAATAAAATCTAATATAATTTTTAACAAACATTTAAAATTACTAAACAACAACTTTTCATATGTCTAAAGTTATACTAGTCCTCCATGCATTACCATTTTCTCATTCCTGCTCTTGGATTTGACAGTTGAAAATTATCGTCTTTATTTTTGGAATCAAAGCTATGCATATATAATTATAAGATCCAATTTTTTTTAATTATTAAATTTGCATATAGAACCTAAAGTTCATAATAAATTTTCATTTGAAATTTTTTGCAATTAATCTTGAAAACCTTGAGGTTTTTGTTCTGTGTTATGAGAGTTTTCTAACCATATATTATATGCATATTTTTATTAAATATTCTAAGAAAATTTCAAATCTGAATTTTTGAGTTTTATTATATTTAAGTTTAGAAAATTTCTCAAAAAATTTTCAATCGATACATTGAAACATTAAATTACTTTGAGGCTTTTGAAAAATAATTTTTTAGTTATTTATTGACACAAAAATTGTTTGAAATACTTTTCTATAGTGAAGGAATTTCGTTCATGAATATATTGTTACGAAATATAGGGTTCATATTATGAAAGTTTTAATCATTCTTTAAATTGATATTGTTTTATTGATGTAAAACGAAAATTGGTTTGAGGGTTTTAGTTTCCCTATTACTTTCCCACTATTTTATGTTGTTTTTAATACAAAAATCACATCTTTTTGTACTAAGAAAACTACGACCCGTAGATATAAAAATAACTTTTTAAATTTCTAAAATTTCTCAAAAATATGTTGTTTTTGAGATAAATTATATTAAAATCTCATTGGTTTGTTGTTTCTGGATTGTTTTGTGATGAAGATCGCTTAAAAATAAGCTATTTTTGAGTTTTGACAAAGCTCCCATGGCGAACCCGATTCGAGCAGGTCAACCGGCCAAAGGAAGAAAAAAAGACTGCAATAGAGAAATCTCAAGAAATCCAAGAGGGTAAGATGAGATTGTGAAAGAAGCATCATATTTATATTTCTTTCTAAAAAGTCTTACTAAATCCACATCAATGAAAAATTCATTAAAATCGTTATTTTTTTGAATACCACAAGATTTTTTTTTCATTGTTTAAAATCTTAATTGAATACCAACAAATTTGGACGGACTCTAAAATACTCTTTTAAAATCCTAATCGAATACCACGTGATTTTTAGTCAATATATTAAAATATTAATTGAATACCAATGAATTTTTTTATCCAAAAATAATTCAATAAATTTTTTTGAGATTCCAATTCAATACACCCCTATAAGTGTAAAGAAGCCGGACAACCTATGACTCGATAATATTATGCCAAACTTAATTTATTATATATAATTAAATAGAACAGATTCAATCAAATAAAATAGATTCAGGTCTAAAAAAAGTACATTTACAAAGTAGGTCATTAATCTTTCTTTTACATACCAAACCTATAAACTTATAGTCCAGCTATATCATATTATTTATTTTAAATAAAATAAGTAAATTATTATTTTAATTATTTTGAATAACAAAATAAGATAAAAGTTATACTTACAAACTATTTTTATTTTTAACATTTTATAACCATATTTTAACCATTGATTTTCGTCAATCAACGGTTATTATTTTCTAAAATTAATATCATTAATTAATTATTAATTTACAATAAATGATAATCATTGAAATACAGAAATCAACGGTTAAAATATGGTTATAAGAGGTTGTAAATGAAAATATGTTCTAAGTATAACTTTTATAAAATAAATTATTTTAATTATTATTTTTTAATTATTGAATGTCTAATAGGTTTAAACAGGTCTAACCTAAGACTTTTATTTTTTAAATAAAGGTCAGACCAAATTTATAATGGTTAACAGATCAAGCCAGGTCTAAAGTATTTTATACAGATTTGACCTATTTAAGCCAAAGCCTAGCTGGGTCCAACTTATTTACATCCCTATATATATATGGGATGTTTACAAATTATACTATATACTTCCGGAAGTACACTGGGTTACACTATAAAAAAATTTGCAAAAATTTATAAAATTTTTTTGTAAATGAATTATTCCCCCTATATATATATGAAAAAAATATTTCTCCGGCAACTTGAGATAAGTTTATCTTCGGCCACCCCAGAATGACGTCGTTTTGTTTATTTATTCCTTATATTAATTGATTTATCTTTGAATGGTTATGATTCCCATTTTCTCTCTCTTCCTTTATCACAATTGATCTATCTTTGTACGGTTATGATTTAGTAGCCGGAGATAAAATTATCTCAAACAGCTTGAGAAACGATAAGCCCTATATATATATATATATATCAGAAAAATATTTCTGCAGTTAATGCAGATAAGTTATCTGCATTTATTTCCAAAACGACGTCGTTTTGGGATTAAAATATCAAAAATTATAATTATAAAGACTATAATAACCTGAAATAAATTAAAATTACAAAAACACCATGATTTCTGCCTCAAAATGACATCGTATTGGGCTTACTGCAGATAACTTTTCTGCATTAATTGCAGAAAAAGCGAACCATATATATATATATATATATATATATATGTATGTATATGTATATATATGGCAAAATGATTGTAAAGTGACTACGTCTTTTTTTGTGGGATAAAGGAAGTTCGCGTTCAAAATTAATTGTAGAAAATAAAAATATTATATTTATTTCTACCTTTGTATGATTATGATTTCCCATATTTAATACTTTATATTTATTTCCACCTCTGTACAGTTATTATTCCCCGAATTTAATGCTTTTACATTATAAAACGACGTAGTTTTATATTACTGCACCAATTCTTAGATGCAGTCACTTTACATCCGATAAACCATATATATATATATATATATATATATATGTATGTATGTATGTATATGACAGGTTCTTTTTACACCAGTGTAAGACTAACAAGTCTTACACCACATCTCAACCGTTGATGGACGGAAATCATCGGTTGGTATTTGTAGTATAATTAATGATTAATTAAAATTAATTAATTCGTATATCTTTCAAAGTTATAATCGTTGGATGCACGAAAATCAATGGTTGAGATGTGGTGTAAGACTTATTAATCTTACACTAGTGTAAAATGATCCTGATCCTATATATAGATATATGTGTGTGTGTAAGAGTTAGAAGTTTTATATCCAATCTTGAATATTGATCCACTTGTATCCAATGGCTCAAATTACTAAAAAAATTAGAGCTCTTAGATATAAGTTAAATCAACGTTTACAAAATTAAAAGTGTAACTTACATGGATTAGGATCATTATAACATGACATATATAAAACCCAATATATTAAGGGAATTACAAATTTCCCATAATTATACTTCTAACAGTGAATCTTACATATCGTTTTCAACTGTGCATTAAAAAAAGAATTTAGTGTTTGTCATTTTAAATGACACAATTTTGTGTCATTTTTAATGAAACTACGTCGTTTTGATGTGTTTTGTCATTTTCTCTAATTTATAAAATTAAAAAGAAAAAGAAAATGGAAGAGAGATAATGTAAAAACTTACCGAAACGACGTAGTTTCATTAAAAATGACACAAAGTTGTGTCATTTAAAATGACAAACATTTTCCCTTAAAAAAAAAGACAGCTATGTCCAAAATTAATAATGAAATTCATTTGTAATGGGACGATTTTCGGTATACTAGTAAGGGACATGTTAACGGGACTTTAGCCCATTAAGCTAAAAAATATTTATCATTCTTCGTTATACTATTTAAGTTATTTAAAAATATAAAGCAATAGAACAATAGAAGTGTTTCTTGATGGTGACGTGTGGATGTTGTGAAAGCTGTTGAGATGTGACGATTTTTGTTGCACTGTTGATGATGAGTAATGACTTCTGTTCTTATTGATGACATAAAGCCTAATCAAATTTGCTTTTAATTCTTTTGCCACCATGACATGTTCATCTTCTGTACACTAAAAGCGAATTAGGCTCTTGTTCTAATAATCAGTTAGGAATTCACCTAAAAGATGTGTATTTGGTAATGAGGATTTGTAAGATTCAGCATCAAAAGATATGCTACGGTATAGAAATGGAGGTGTAAAGTCTGTATTGCGTAGAGCAACTATTCAGACTCTCTCCAGTAAAGTTACACGTTATTGTGCCCTCTTTCCTCTCTCTTCCCTTTCAAATCTAATCCCTCAATTGGAGAAAGTTTGACTCAACTTATGTAGTTTCTCTTAATAATGATAAAAATAAAAATCGAAGACAATACAAAAACATTGTAAGGAACTGCTGCAATAGCAGTTTATTATTCATAAAAGAATGAAATCTTCCAATCCAAAAAAAAAAGAATAAAAATAAATCACATGAGCTAAGGCAAACTCTACCATCATGGAAATTAAATTTTCATTCTGAATTTACAGTTGCTAGCCTTGATGCTTATCAGATTATTAGATGATAAGCTATCGACAACCAACATGCATTCGCCCAAGACTCTCACCTTCTTCAGCTTCAACCTCCCAAGTTTGATGGCTATTGGTGCGTGGACCTTGAGATTCAATGGAATGCGTCCTGTTTGTTGTTGTTGCTGCAGTGCTGTCATTAAGGTGCTTCCAGATTGCACTTGACCAGTTAAGGACACATTGAGCACTGTTTTGTTCTGATGACCTTGGTAGAATTGGGGTAGTGACCCTTCACAAAGCTTTGTGTTTGTGTACCACACACTCAACTTTCCACTTTTTTCATAGTAAATACCAATCTTCTTGTTTGGGTTGTTTGCAGTGATCTTCACATCAAACTTTGCATACAGACTCAGGTCAAAGTTAAGCCTCAGATCACTTATCCTCAGGGTGTTAACTGAGTAATTGGGAAGTTTTGGTTTGAAGATTAGGTAAAGGGCTCCAGCTGTTGCTGCCAAGATAATGAGCAAGAGGGCAAGCAAGCTTAGTGTCCAACATATGCACTTGCAAAAGCAGCTTCTTTTTGGTTGTGTAGGGTATATTGTTGGCATGGCATGTAGTAATGGAGGATGGTGCTGCACCTGCACTGGGCTACCCTTTTCTGATCTTGAGGAACCTGGAGGTACCAATGGGGTTGTTGGGGGTGGTGGTGTTTCCACCTTCACTGGGTGGATCCTCTGTCTCTGATGATCTGCCATGAATAATATAAAACTATGCAAAGTAGTTTGCTGAGTGCTCTTGTCTCTCAGATTTTGTGGTGGTAACACCCTTTTATTTCGTTCATGTCGACACTGGGCAAGAGAACCTTTGGGTCATATTGCATATGTTGTGGCTATTTCCTTATTTGACTTCTAATTGTGAAAATACTGTTAGGGAGTAGGTTGATTGGTCTCGCAAAAGGTATCTTAGTATGGTTACCTTCTTCACCTACAAACAGCATGTAAATTACCAAAATAGATTGTGGTAGTTCATCTAAATGTTGACTTTTGATTGAAATACATCGGAGACAAGAGTTCCTTTCTACATTTTCTTTTGTTGAGGCTATGACTCCTGTAGTGATTTCAGTGTGACACATGTCATTCATTAGTTAAGCTTTAAGAATAGTACTACTTGTCTACATATTACTTCACATCTATATAATTCTATCATTTGATTATAGCCAAGTCTTAAATTTTTGTACCGTCACTTTGAATTTTCCATTTTACTTTTAGAGCCCCTTTGTTTGCACTTTTGAAAAAAAAGTAATTTTTATCTCTTTTTTATTTTAGAAGTCCTTTTTACAAAAGTTAAAGTTATTTATATTTTTATAAAAATATTTAGATTTTGAAAAAAATATTTAACTTTTGACTTTTGCTTTTTTTAGAAGTTAAAATTTTTAGCTTCAGAAAAAAAATAAGTTTTTGACTTTTTTTGTGACTTCTGCTTTTTTTAAAAGCAGACATCCAAACCAACTAAAAATGAAAAGTGCTTTTTTTTTTAAAAAGGCAACTTCTGGAGAAAAAAAACCATCCAAACAGGCCATTAGTGTGAGTTGACTTACACCGAAGTATTGTTCACCAAGCATTATTCTTTTCAACCGGTAACATATAAGTGGCATGTGCTGATAATTGCCATATGTTGAGATCCTTGAGGAGATGGGCATAAAGACATTCTTCAAACATGCTTTGCAAATAAGGAAACCTTACTTGCACATTAAGGCTACGTTCCACACACTGTACAAAAGTGGTTTAGGTAAAATACTAATGTCTTAACAAAAACTTAACCAAACAATTGTTTAATACCTTAAATTGGGTTACACATTCCTTGAAACCAAACCAAGAACTTATACAATTACAGATCTAGTGAGGTAGTTTGAAATGCATTTATTAAGAATTATTTATTATACAGAAACTTATTCAGCACAACTATACTTGTGTTTGAATTTTTGTGTCGGCCATAATTGACTTCAACCGGGTCCCTTTAGTATTGAGAAATTGTGTGTATATCACTACTCTATAATTTTTAAAAATGGTGACCTCGTGCACAGATTTCTGCATGATACAAAATACACCTTGTGCAGAAAGCCTGTGTCTGTGACTACAATACATGATTAGACAACTTTACCGTTATATCAAGACTCAGCCATGGTACAAAAAGAATTAGAAAGGTATATAGCAGGTTAACAAAATGGTGCCCAGATAGCAATATTGATTAGTAGGGATGACAAACCCTGCCCGTGCCCACCATAAGCCCGTCAAAAAGCGGGCTTGCCCGCCCCGTCCAGCCTGTGAAAGTGGGCAAGAAAACTCAGCCTGCTCCGTCCCATTTGAGCGGGTGGGGCAGACTGCTCGCCAAGTCCGTAAAATTTTACACTAAAAAAAGAAAAAAAATTAAAAAATTCAGCCCGAGCGGCAGGTTTGAAAAACTCAGCCCGTCCCGTTCCATTTGGAAGGCAGGACGGGCTGAGCCCGTTTTGCGATCTCTATTGATTAGCTTCTTTTGTCTTTGATTTCCAAAATAAAATGTTTGCGGATATAATCTAGCTGGCAGTAGCAATAGACACAAACTTCTTGATACCAAGCCAAGCAAGTTATTAAACCGAAACGGATGTTGAAATCTATCATCTTTAAGGGGAAGAAAAGAAAGGACCAGAGCTATGCTGTATGCCACATCCGTAAAAAGAAGATTATAATTTATAACCAATTGAACCAATTTTTATTGCACTGTCGGCATGCTGATCATATGTAAGTTTCTTAAACTTGTACACAGAATAAACAATTGCATGTGTTATTCAATCTCAATCTCTTGTGGAGCTGCCTCAGTTGTTGACCCTTCTGCATCGGTTTCTTCTTCACTAATACCAGCAGCTTCCACAGTCCTCGTAACCCATTCTTTGAGGGGCTCCTCATTCAAATCAAGCCTTAAAATACCCGCAAACATCCCTCCCAAGAATGCCACTGGTTCCTGCAGAAATGGTGAAAGTTGGGAAAAACAATATCATTATCAAATTTTCAATGCCAACCAATGGACACCCTTGTAGGCATAACAGAATGCTTTTCAGCTTATAAGTATTGTGAAAAACGTCAATTAAGCTACATCTCAGGAGTCAGGGGATAGTAAGTTAGCTAGCCATCAAGTTAAGAATATTGGTAGGCATTTAACAAACTAACATGGTTTCAAGTTAGCAACACAAAAACAATTTTATTTATTTATTTATGATAAAAAGAGAGTAAAATGTTATGCTAAGCCATGAACTAAGCAGGAGCTCTTTGCTTTCTCGACAAATTGCATTTCAGCCCAGTCATAAAATTTACTCAAGCACAGGCGACAAGTCAATGGAGGCATCGCATACATATTGCAATATTAAAAATAACTAACATAATTTACAAAAAAAAAAAAAATAACTAACATAATAGCTAGTTTAGATGTGAGTGATTATTAAGAAGGCACAAGATTTTCATTTAGCACCTTAACATTGAGCACTGAAAAGCCTTTGCCCTCTACTTATGGACATATATCAAAAGAAAGAAGAACTACATTTAAAGATCACATGTATTGATGAAAGATATAGATAATTAATAGGTAAAAGAAGCAGTTTCACTGATGACAAATTTGACAAATACGCTCTTCTAAAATAAGTTATGGTTCTGTATGATTTAAGACCCTGCATGTTTTTCTATGGCAGCTTGTCTATGTATGATTGACATATGTTTCATTATCCAGTAAGCTCATGATTGAATTATCAATCTCGAATTTAATTAAGCACCATAAACGAAAAATTAATTTTGCATCAATTTCAGTATTTCCATGATTAAAAATCAGAAAACGGGATAATCATTGAGAAATAGCCGTAAAAAGCTTCATCCCGATGTGAAGATATTTCGATCAAATTTAACTACCATATGTAGCAGTAGTATAGAGAATTTTATTTGACTGATAATTTGATATCATGTTTTCAGTAGATTAGTCCAAACTTGTTTTAAAATTTTACTTGATATATCTCCCATTTGCAATTGGGATAAAGGTGATGTGGATGTTGAATATATTTCCAACTATTTCCCAGCCCAAAACAAAAGTCTGATTGGGATTAAGCTTCTTTGGAGGTTCTTGCATTCAATAGGCAAGAGCTGTAAAGAACCTTGGAACCACTCCGAAAGCTAGCTCAAAAGGTGAGAGTGTCCAAGGCCTTATAAAGGCCACATTAGTTGGCTCATACAACCAATGTGGGACTATATATCTCAACACGCCCTCTCACGCAAGAGCCCCTTGGGGCTTGAACCGTGGAATTGCACAGGCCCAATTTTTGGTTTACCTCTTGGGAGGCGGTAAGGATCGAACTTGTGACTTTGTAGTCAAAAAAGCTCTGATACCATGTAAAGAACCTTGGGATACACCACTCCGAAAGCTAGCTCAAAGGATGGGAGTGTCCAAGGCCTTATAAACTCCACATTAGTTGCTCATACAACCAATGTGGGACTATATATCTCAACAAGAGCATCTAGTTTCCCTGGTTTGTAAGCTACAATTTGAGGCTTCAACAAGAGATAAGATAGTACAATGCAAGCATAGCTTCGAACCCCAAACCAATTTATACTCTCATCCTCTATACAGGCACTTGCATCCCCATTTCTTAAGAGAAAAAAAGTATCTCAAAGACGCAGCTCAAATGAAATGAACAAGTCAGATAACAGATTCGCTTTCCGGAAAATACAAGTCTTAATTCCACGTTGTTATGGAATTCGCTCTACGACAAGGTTCAAAATATGCAGCCAGGGACAATCACCATTTTAATTAAATTCCTTATTATCAGTAAATATTCAAGAAATAGAAGATTGATTTCTGCAGAGCTCACCCACTTATAATCAAAGAGTTGATAAAAATAATACCTTTAGAGCTTCTTTGATGATGGGGTCTTCTGCAGGATTAAAGAACAATGCTGTAACCCCATTTCCATTCTGAATTCCATGGGAATTATTGTTAGCACTAAAACCCATGTTTCTGCACATTCCTCCTACCCTTCGCCCCCGTGAACGTGATGATGATAATAACCTAGCTTCTTGCTTCAATTTCCCCTGTCAATTAAATAGATATGTAATTAGAGGGAAAATGAAGAATTGAGAAGAAACAAGTTAAAAAAATAAAAAATAAAAAAATAGAGGAGGATTGATAGAGGAATAATAACAGACCCAAGTACATGAGAGTGGCAGAGGAGAATTAAGGAGGAGAGACATAGCCAAGGTAGCTGTGTTGGAACTTGCAACGATAACAGCCAGAGAGGGTGGGGATTCACTCTATGTTCTCCACTAAATAGTCAAAAATTTTACAGTCAAGTAGAAATTGACTATTGTATTTTGTCTTCCCGATCCCAAAGCTTTTGGCTCTGTTTGATTACTGATTTTTAAATAGTTTTTTAGTTTTTAGAAAAAAAAAACTTGTTTGGCAAGACATCTTTTCTAAAAAAGTTTTAAAAATTGTAACTAATTTTTTTTGCTTTTAGAATCAAATTTAGAGAACATGTATGAGTTATTTTTGTTTTATGTTTTGGTTTTTAATTTTTAAAACAAAAAAATATAGAAAATAATTGTTTCTATAGTTATTCTCCAAAATAATTTTAAAAACAAAAAAATCACAACACAATCAAGCAGGCCTATATTTTTTTAGAATTTCTGTCTGTTTTACCTTTTTCATTTTTATTCATTTTTTTTAATATTATCGATAAGTTTATTTGAGACGGACAAAATCACATGAAAATAAAATTTTGAGTAAATATTTTTTTTTTGTCCTCGGCAAATTTCATGACGTCCGCTTTAGTCTCTAACAAATAAAAAGACTATTCATGATTTTTAAGAAATTTAAAATGAACCTATTTAATTGAAATTGTGGTCCGTCATAAATTCTAAAAAGACCCACATTAATCCCTCAAAAAGATTAAAATGGGTTCACTTTGAATTTCTTAGAGACCACGAATAGCCTTTTTATTTGCTAGAGATTAAAACAGGCATCATAAAATTTGCTGAAGATCGAAAAAGGTATTTACTCTTAAATTTTCTAACTTAAAACAATTCTTTAATCATTCCAGAACAAGTAAAAATGTACTCAGACAAAAGAAAAATGAAAATCAATTTTTTTAAAATATAATCTATCCTATTAAGTATTAACTATTAATCCTTATCTTCAAATATATAACGTGCTTAGTGATTTAGTCTTTCAGATTTACTATTTGAGGTAAGTGTTTAATGTTTGTCATTTAAAACGATGGTCCTTTTAAATAAATGTAGTGTAATTTTTAAATTACAAAATTTTTCGTTCACTTTCTCTCTCCCATAACTTGTTCTTTTATCTCTTTTAAAAGGATATAAGTGTGTCTCTTTTTAAAGGACACACACTTTTCCCTTGAGGTAATTAACATTCTGAAAAAAAGAACAAAATTGATCTAATCAACGATGTGAACCTTGTGATAGCAATATTCTGTCATTGTATAGGATAAATTTTTGGTATCACTTTGTACTTAAGTGGGTACAACATTTTTTCACTTTTGAAATTTTTTTTAAAACTTTAAAAAAAAAAAATTCTCGCCAAATTACACTTTATTCCAAAAGTAAAAAAATATTGTACCCACTTGCGTATAACAATGGTATCAAAGATTTATCCCATTATATAATCTCTTGATCCAAAAGATAGGAAATGACATTAACCATGTCATTTGTAAGGAAAACAATTGCAATAGACCTTTTAATATTTCTCCCAAAGGTTTCATCCCATTAACTTGGCACAGTACCCTAATCACTACCTCTTTACCCTTTCAGCTCCAATTTGAGCTTTCATTCTACCAAGTTGAACTGGGCCAAAGATTTTATTTAGGCCAACTGAGGTTGCCTTCACATGGCCAACACCCAATAAGTAGAGTTCGGCTTGGACACATCCATAATCCACCTTATTATTCACCGCCAAATTTTGCAGGCTCTCAAAGAACATTAGCTAAAAGGAAGTATATGTTAGGTAGGCAATTTTTCAAAAGATTAAATAATATATTCGATATGTGAGATTTTTGAAATCCTGCATGAATTAATATAAAATGTTATTAATAATCATACGCATATTTTGTTGAATGAGTCCCTCGCATTTCATAATGGAACAATTTAAGGAGGTGGAGTATTTAATGTGGTTGTTGGAGCTTTTAAAATCAGTGATGGAGCATTTTGTTGGGAGATTACTTCCTCTAATGGTATTATATGATATTATTGCTGGATTAATGGTTAAAGACATTATTTTATATTAGAATTGATATAGATTAATGGTGAAAGATTATATTTTGCTATTAGGATTGATATCACATTGGGATTACTAATGGCATATTTATTAATTTGTACATTTAGTTGCGGTGAAAATAGTAATAAGGGTGGTAAAAAAACAGTAAATGAGAGAGGCAAATAAGTCATTAAAAAATCCGATTAAATAGGAAACTTGAAAGAATATACAAAGGGCTTTCAGATTTTGGTATAAATTAGTAATTTATACTTATAATTATTAAATTTTTCATAAGGATCTTGATCTCACTTGTGGACGTAACTTAATTTAAGATAAACAACGTAAATTATACTCAACTGTATTTATTGTATATCTTGTTAATTATTAATTTTCAGTATCTGAAATAGATAAATTATTCTTAACGTATTTAACATTAAATTATTTTGTTTATGTAGCATTTAATAAAAGCTAGAAAGAATAATATGCAAGGCACTAGACATGGATTTTGTCCTTGTTGAGAAAAAGGATCAACATAAACACTGCAACCAGACACAGGTATTCTGTTGATATAAATGGAAAACCTCAACTGGAACTGAGCGGTCAAAACAGTCAACACATATCACCACGTGGACACCTTGCAGCATTTCACAAACCCAGGTGTCCCACTTAGGTTCAACCCTATTTGGCTTATATAACCGGTGGACACTCCATTCAGAAAAATAAATTCATGTCTGCACATTTAATATTTAGTGACAGAATTCGGAAGCAGCATCTTTAAAAAAAAAATTTAATATAACTTTTACGTGAAGGAGTTGACTTATTAGTATAGGAACTTTTTCCATCAAAACTAATCTACCCTAATTTGTCATAAGCAGCCAAATGATTTTGCAGACAAA
Organism: Gastrolobium bilobum; assembly: GCF_033153095.1. Taxonomy (NCBI): domain Eukaryota; kingdom Viridiplantae; phylum Streptophyta; class Magnoliopsida; order Fabales; family Fabaceae; genus Gastrolobium; species Gastrolobium bilobum. The sequence goes on along the minus strand of NW_026898033.1, from coordinate 317,020 downwards.
TACTTTGCAATCCCAGACTAAGAATGTCGAAAAAGAAAGAAAAATATATAGAGTGAATAGCAATTCTAGACAAATAAAAACATAAACCAGTGTTTACCAAAAAAAAAAAAAACATAAACTAGTAAATCAAATAAACAGAAGAGAAGGTGAGAAGAAAGGGGAAAGTCTCTATGAGGTTGTAGTTGAGATTGAGATCAGTGTCTCCTATTGTCACGTCTCAATCAATTGAATTCACGTAAGAGAGAGAGGGGTAGCATGTGGAGAGGTTGTTGCAAACTCTAATTTTTTTTTTAAGATTTTTTTTTCAAATATTCATGTCTGTCATTCATCATGGGAGAGAAAATGAGTGATTTTTTTTAATTTAAATTTGAAATAAAAAAATATTTTTTTGTGTCTATCTCTCTATTAAAATACATAACTTTATGTCATTTTAAAATGAGAAATACTTATATATATATATATGGATCAGGATCATTTTATACTAGTGTAAGTTACACTCTTAATCTTATCCGTTAACTCTACTTATATCTAAGGGCTCAAATTTTTTAGTAATGTGAGTCATTGGATACAAGTGGATCAATGATCAAGATTGAGTGTAAGACTTCTAACTCTTACACCTGTGGAAGAATATTTGTCCCTATCTATATATATATATATATATATATACATATACTCATCAACGTAGATGAAACTAATCCTTTCAAGGTTTGGAACGAGAAGAAATTTAGCATTGATCCCAAAGTGTTTTTCATAAGAATCAAATCCATAACTTCATTAATCACCGGAGCTCGACCCTTAGCAATATTACTGTCAGTAAATGACGATACAAAGATCAATGAATTTCAGTATTATGAGGTGTCGTCGTGTTGCCACTTGGCTAAGGGGTGAGACTGTCGGATATTTTGCATCTATACATTCAATTTATATAAGATGAATGGCAAAGGTGGGGACTGGATTCTCTCACGTGAAAAGTAGTCATGTGATTTGATCACAATCACTCATTTAAAAATTATATATATTTTTTTCTCTTATCTCATCATCAATGAATAGTTATGAATTATGATCAAATCATATGACCACTTTTTTACATAAGAGAATCCACTCCGTGAAGGGTGAGGCTATCGGATATGATAACGACGGCTAACCTGTCAGCAACTTTAGATCCTTTGCTTTCATTAACTTTACATTCCTTCGAATCAGATAAAGGAAAAGGTGACTCATCTTGTTCTCTGAGTATTTGTCAACCGAAAAAGATAGATTTCATTAATTTTGTGCGCATTTGGTGCAGCTCTCGTTTCCCCCCTTTTTTAACCAACTTACGAATTTGTCTAGTGGTAATGGGGATTGATAATTCCGCTCCCTGCGCACGTTAGTCAACACGGCGCACAACTTGCATCCCCCAAACTCGAAACTCTGTTCCTCTTTTTCCTTACACGCGGCACCCGATCCTCACGTGAACGTCGGTGCGGCGTCTTTCCCGAAGCCCGCGGAGAGACCGCCGTAGCTCTAACGTCTTCTCCGATGCCGCTACCGTCGTCGAAGTTGAGGGCGTAGCTGAGTGGATCGTAGCGGAAGGAGCCGTGCTTGACGTAGGAAACGCCGCGAGTCCTGTTGTTGAAGCGCTGTATGAAGGTCTTCCACTTTGGGCCCGCCTCGATCTCCGACCGCTCCCGCACCTTCTTGCACCCTCGGGCCCACCACCGTTCCTGTTCTCCGGCGATTAAACCCGTTCCCACCACGACGGCGACGTTTCGGATGGGAAGCACGGCATCGAGAAACAGATGCAGCTTCTCTTGGCAAACATGATCTCTTGCATGTCGTCATCGACTTCGTCGGTGGCTGTCGCCGGCAACGTTGACATCTTCGCCAGAGAAATTGGGAAGAGGAGAAAGGAGAGTTAGGGTTTGGTTTTCCCTCTCTTCTCTCTCCCCTTTGGCTATGGCTTTTGGGTTTGGCACCGAAGTAGAAGAAGCACACGGAGGAACCAAACTAATGGGCTTGTTTGTGGAATAGTCACTTCCTATAATGTAAAATATTAAAGACTCATCTCTTACAGTCTTGAGTTTTACATTTTCAAGTTGATCACGATCACAAGTAGAAAGTGATATCATCTAAGCATGGGAAAATAGAACTCTAATGTTGTAGGGAAGTTGTTAGGTTATGTTGTAGAAATAGAGATCGTGAGACTTACAGGTTTCATAATCTCTATCTCTACAACATAACCTATTAACTTTCCTGTGACATTATTCTTCTTTTTCCCAATGGCATACAAGGGACTTTGTAATATCCATCTTTTTTTTGGGGATATATCATTGTTATCCTTGACGGAATCAATTATGTTAGAGCTCAGAATATACATATTACGATGAGGTTAGTTTTTTTATAGGAAATTTTTTATATTCACAAAAATTTAAACTCAAAACCTTATTTAAGCCTAATTAAGCATGCAATATACATCCTTCAAACTGGCTCTAAAGAATGTGTTAGAAAATATAATACAAAATTATTAAATATCCATCACTTAGTAACTTAGGCTTTTAAGTTAAATTGATTATTGTTAGGTATGACTCATACTTCGCATTCAAATGAAGACTCTTGTTATGGTTTTTTAAATCCTATTTCTTGTAAACCGAGTGACTTGTAACAAATGACGGTGAGATAAATATAGTACAGACAGGCTGGACATAACCTACATTAGGTGAAATAGGGTAGATTACTGTGTGATTTTCTCTCTCCCTTTCTCTTTTCATTTTAGGTTTGTCTGTGTGGTGCCATTTTCGATTTCTAACAATTATATTTCCCTTGTCACACAAATAATCACTTTTGCACCTTCCAATATTTGGTATTCCCTCTCATGCCTGGAGAATTATATCATTCACGTCACATATTTTGAAATGGTTTTTATCTGTATAGTATACATTTAATTAGCACCATTTTGAAGGAATAAATCAAAATAAATTAAAAAAGGACCTCCTCTACTTTTATTCACGTACGTATTGCAACCCTCTCCCTCTCTTTGCGCAGCTTTGCACTTTGTAGGCTAAAACCACTATTATATACTTTGTATAAACTGATTTACTTACCCAAAGCTCTGATTCGTCTCATACCAATTAATGTCTCTATCTCGATTTACAGAATCAACTAACTAATTCTCGTGCACATTCACATCATCTTAATCAGTGTCCAGCATCCTGATTTTCAGTTCATGCGATGTGGACTGTTATTTGTGGAGAATCAAATCACTATATATCAAACCTTAATCTTTAAAAAATGTCAATTAATTGAGTAATTGCAAGCTCATTACATAAGCTCCTCACTGTATGAGGCATTTACAAATAAAATTACCTATCGCGAAATAGTCATATTATCACATAATCTTATTGGCAAATGCCTCGTACAGTCATGTAAATAAGTAGAAGAATCCGGAGCATGTGACAGCTTGATTATCAAAACCGTAAATAGCCAAATTGATGTAGATGTCTAGCTACCAAACTCCAATTTATTTGCTTTCCTAAATTCACATGAAGTTCATCACCCTTATTAATTATACATATCTAGTTAGAGATTTCAAAATAAGTCAAATTTAATAGGTCTTTAACCAAATAGTGTAACAAAAATTTTGGTTTGAATAATGGCCCGGCTTGGTGTTTATCCTTTTTAAGTTTACTAAAGTTTATTTTAAAAAAAATATTTTATTTTAAGTAAGAGATAGGTTGAAACATTTTAATAAAAAGTCAAGGGAATAATTTTAAATTAATATTTTTAGACTCAGATTCTCTCTATATAATTGATATCATTTGGTGAAATATACAAATATGTTGTCGTATATACATAAAGTTTGAAGTATGGCACCTTTAGTCATCACTGTTCCCCCGCACTCCGGATTAGTCCCATAGCCGGTTCAAAGAGTCGAAGCTCGTGGGAATACCGGAAGAAGCCAACTCGTCTCAAAGAGATAATTAGGATTGGGTAACTCAAAAAAAAAAAAAAAAAATTTGAAGTATGGCAATGTTTATTATTAGTGAAAACGGAATAGAATGTTTGAGTGGATAAAGATGTAAAGTTGATCAATCAAGCTAAAGTTATGACAAGGTTAAGAACATAATGTCAATAACAATCATTTCTGATTTGATATGTAAAGTTCTCCCATTCCTCATGTTTTAGGAAAGCATATTTAGTACGTACTCTGGTGGCATGGATGTTACTATCTTTCAAAATGAAACACTTGTATTAAGGACAAATCATCCATGGTATTTTTTTTCTCTCTTCAACGCTGACTTAACGACATATATTAACATTAATTTTTATTTTATTTTTGGTAAGTTATTAGTACTGATAATTTATTTTTATTGAATGGATGTATCGAGTAATAAATAGGTGCGACGTGACAGTTAAAATATTTTAGACCCAACACTCTAGCCTCTTGTCTAAGTTTGTCATACAAAATGGACAGTGTTATGCTGTTTTTTAGATAATTCATGAATGCTTATCTTTTTAGTCGATGTGTATCGTTCTCGTTTCGAGTCGGTTTAATTAATATACATATGATATAAACAGAAACAACAAAAGGTTTAACTTACAAAAATACGAGCTAACTTTTTTTTTTCTATTTTAATTCTTACTCGGCGAAGACGAAAATCGAACAGGATAACCTTTGTAATTCGGACAACTGGAAATTTTTCAATCCCACTCTCAAGAGTTCCTGATAGACAGTTTATACAACATATTACGGGTGTTCGCGATTTGGATTGGATCGATTTTGGAAGCAAAAATCATCCGATCCAATCACTTCGGTTTGTTCATGTAATCATCCATTCGGTTTGGATTATTTTTTCAAATCCGATCCGATCCAATCCAATTTTCGGTTTGGATTGGATCGGTTTTCGGTTTTTTGAAAATCCTAAAATTTGTTTCATGATTATTGTGCAAATAACATCTTTTGTATATATTGATTTGTAAATTTATTTATTTTTTGAAATACAAAAGCATCAATAGATGATAATGTAGGTTTTTGTTTTTGAAATATTATTGATGAGATGTGACTAGGTTTTTTTTCTTGGCTTTAGTTGATAGGTTAATAGATATTGGGTTTAGAAATTTTTGAGTTATAATTAGGAAAAGGCCCAAGAAAGTAGAAGGGAAGTAATATATTGGATCAGTTTGGATTGGATCGGTTTCCATCAACCCATCCGAAATCCGATCCAGTCCAATTAAAATTTGCGATTTTTTTTCGGTTTTCCGTTTTTCGGTTTTTTGGATCGGTCACCGCGGTTTGAATCGGTTTGGATCGGTTGATGAACACCCCTACAACATATCAATTCAGAAATACCAGGCATCCAAATATAATCATATACCCATTCATGGACGCATGCATAACATGGCTCCGAGCCACTATATCTAACAACATGCAATCCAGAACGTAAACATATCTGAATACTACATCATCATATAACGTGCCTGAATATCCAAATGTACATGCATCAAACTGACAACATGTACAAAACATATACAAGCTATATACAAAATAAAGGATCCAACATCATGATCCACAAAATACTGAAATACTAAATGAAAGTACTGTACTCCAAAATAGAAGTAGCCTACAGCTACTCAAAATCCAAATCCGTCCAAAATCCTCAGCCTCGGGTCGCATCCCTGACTAGTGAGGGCTCACCGGGAATCTGGGCACCTGAAATGATGTCCCCAACGAGGGGTGAGATAACAAATCTCAATAAGCTCTAGGTTTATAGAGAATTCTCCATACCCCTGGCTCACTCTTGCATGAAAGTCAGATACAGAGTATACAAATGCATTTATAACAAATATCATAACATAACAAAGCATATTTATATCATATCATATCAGAGGCGTGCGCCGTCATTCCCAAGGGAGGACCACAAGCGGAAATCAATGCACGTGTTCCCAAGGGAGGACCCCAAGCAGAACCAGAACATGTCAGAGGTGTACATCGTCAATCTCAGGGAAATCCCAAGAAGACATCAGTGTACCATACATCAATACAGAAATTATATCAGAACAAGTTATATCATGTTATCAAATAACTCTATATGAATGCATCTATACAGAGTATCAAAATAACAGTCATAAAGTCCAACCATAGTTCACTAACCATGGTGGAGCACTCAAGCAGGAAAAGACTCCTTAAACATAGAGCTTAGCTCTTGAAGCTTTTCAAGTTCGCTTACTTGTGGCACAAGTTACTTATACCGCTTTAACAGGATTCAGACCTTTTTCAGTCCCTAGACACACCTAGAGAAAGAATCCAAAATACAAATCAATAAAATGCTATCATGCCTAGATTTTTCATAAGGCATACATTTTATCGCTTATTTTTATTTCTTTACATTTTTGCCAATCCTATGCCAATACACAAGTCTAGACCATTTTATACTCGTTAGCATTCTTTAATTTAATCAAATGTTCACTAGAGCATTTTCCACATAATTCATGCCATTTTCTTTAAAAGGTCGTGGACCTACACTTAGGAAATCAAGATCTTTTTCCATAATTTCACTTCATAATCTTATTAATTTCATGTATTGAAAACTCAATACCTTAACAAAATAAAACATAATCTAATCATCCTTAATTTATCCTATAAGTAGGGGTGTTCGCGGTCTGGATTGGATCAGTTTTGGAAGCAAAAATCATCTGATCCAATCTCTTCGGCTTGATCATATAATCATCCATTCGGTTTGGATTTTTTTTCAAATCCGATCCGATCCAATCCAATTTTTTTCGGTTTGGATTGGATCGGTTTTCGGTTTTCTTAAAATCCTAAAATTTATTTCATGATTATTGTGCAAATAACATCTTTTGTATATATTGTATATATTGGCTTTGTAATTTTATTTTTTTTTTAAATACAAAAGCATTAGTAAACTATAATATAGTTTTTTTTTGGCAATGAGATATGAAGCTCTACAAAAATAAAATTTAGTTGATGAGATATGACTAGATTTTTTCTTGGGTTTTGTTGATGAGTTAATGGGTCTTGGGTTTAGAAACTTTTAGGCTATGATTAGAGAAAGACCCAAGTTGGTAGTGGAGAATTAATATATTGGATCGGTTTGGATTGAATCGATTTTCAGCAACCCATCCAAAACTGATCCAATCCAATTAAATTTTGCGGTTTTTTTTCGGTTTTCAATTTTTCGATTTTCGGTTTATTCGGTTATTGGTTTTTCGGTTCGGTTATCGCGGTTTGAATCGGTTTGGATCGGTTGATGAACACCCCTACCTATAAGGCCGAAATCCATAAAGGAGAGCCAATGGTTTCTTTCTTTTTCATCTATTTTCTTCACTTACAAAATAACTCACATATACCTAAGCCTATATAGGTATATTGTCACAAGGTATTCAACTAATTTTTTTAACATAAACACCCCTCCAAAGCCCGTCATGACCGAACTCATAAGGGCATAATTTCATAAGATTTTTCCCCACTTTTGCATTCTTAGCTAACTCATCAATTTTCCACTTCCTCTAACATATTACTCTTCCCAAAATATACAATAAAATTTTTGCACAACATCCTCCCCATTATCTATGATGGCCGAAACATAAAGGGCATTTCACCATGGGATTTTTTTCCAATTTTATACATGTTCACAAGCTTATTTCACATTCCAATATTTAACACACCAATAATCTATCATCAATTCAATTTTAAACTATATTTATTTTCCACCAACATGCTCATAATTTTTCAAGACTTAAATCACCAAAATAAAACTATAGATATAGAGGTCCCTTACTTCTAATCACATGTACAAAGCCTAGAGGGCAACCTCCAAGCAGAGCTCCATCGAAAACTCAACTTTCCACCCTTGATGAATAGTAAAACGAAAAGGGGAAAGAGAAGAGCTTCTCACACATGCAAAATTAGCTCAAACTAAGTGGTGGGATGGATTCATTGGGTGGATTACTATCGATTTCATGTAATGGACTTTGTGTTTTGGTGGATGCTTGAAAGAGAAATCAAGGAAAAACAAAATGAAACCCTAAGCCCCTTCCATGTGAGCAGCTCGGGTTCTTGAGGGAGGAGAGGAGAGAGAACTGATTTGAATAGTGTTCCTTTAAGCCACTTAAGGTTTTAAGCACATGTGGCCTTTTTACCCGGTTATTTTTCTATCGCGTATTTTAACTTAAACTGACCCGGAACTAACTTAAAGCTACAAACATATTTTTATTTTTCTGAACTCATTTACATTAATTTTTATTTTCTAAGGAACCATATTCATAATTCACAGTATGGTTTCTGCACCGTTTTTGACAAAATGTACTGTGAATCACTAACTGTACTTCGTTTACTTACGGAACTTAAAACTTATGAACTTATCATTATTGGGCCTATTTTGACTTGTTTGGCATATATTGGACTTTCTTATTCTTATTTCATTAATTATTTGCTTCTGGACTCTACCGGTTACTTAAACAGCAGTACAAAATACCCGGTAGAAACACTATTCACGATATTTTCACGGAAAGTGCCAGACTATACAATTTTTCGTTCTGAACTCATATTTGGCGTCGGAATTATCAAATTATGTCTCAACAATCATTTTGCTTATATAAGCTCTACCGGTTAATTCACAAGACTGCAAATTCCTCGACATAACGCACTGTTCATAACCTAGTCATGATTACAATCAAAATACTCAAAATCACTCACTGAATCTAACTTTGACATTTAAATCCTTAAATTAAACCTCTAATTAAGATTTACCATTAAGGGTCATTATACAATGCCTCAGTTTGAACTCTAAACACAAGAAGGCATGGTCGAAGTCTACATAAAACGCGCAACAACACTTGCCTCAGGTTTGCGGAATGTCATCAATGATCAAAAGGAAAAACTTGCACGTAAAGACCAAGTCTTAGGCTTAGAAGGCACCATACCATAACAAATTAACGTCACAACCGCTGAATAACTTTGAATTGAAGTTGCTTAAAAAATGATTTTATAGGGCATAACGTTAAGTCGTTAACACAGCCATGACGTCCCTGCTTGCGGAATTGAACAAGCCATGATGTTTATGTATCTTCATAGGAATAAATAGAACGCGTTTTTGCCAACAGCTGTCCAACATTATGACTAGATAAGACATACAAGTGTTCGATTTAACATAGAAGTAGAAATGTAGAATGAAGAACACTTGCCACGAGATAAGACATATATATACAACAATTGAATGAGGTTGGATTCTGACAAATGTTCTTCGTTCTACTTTTCTGTTATCTATTCGACCCCACTCTTTTTCTTAGGCTCCGCAAATGTGTCATTATCCATTAAAAAATAAATAAATTAAAAAAATTTGATGTCTACTTTATGACAACCTAATCCATGAGCATGTAGACATCCTAACTAATATTCTTAATTTTTACCACAATCTTCACTGTTAACGATTATTATAACTTTTTACTTCTCTGTGCCTCTAATATATAAGCGAGTTAATTCCATCCTCCTTCAACGTTACATGTCAAATGACAAGCCAGTGATCAACCCAATCAGGTTAATGCTTCCAGCTTCAAATGGGTGAGGCCAACTTATAACTGTAGAAAGATATGCACAAAGATTAAGAATATTATGAAATAGCTTCAATTACCTCTCTCTCTCTCTCTCTCTCTCTCTCTCTCTCTCTCTCTCTCTCTCTGTGTGTGTGTATCTTTGCCAACATATCACATACCATAAATCAGTACAAAGTGGCAATTTAAATGCTCCAAAACAAAATTTCAACTTCAAATTTTTGCCTTTCTTTATGAGATGTATTGGATATAAATGTTACACTACAAGACAAAGTTATGAGGCATCTACTTAGGAAAGATGCACACTAGGTCCCCGTTGAATAAACAATTGAAGCAAATTACAGTTTGGTAAATTAAAAGTTTTACCTTATATACCCACACACACATTCATATGGTAAATAATAATTTATGCTTAACTTCTTAATAGTAAAACTTTGTGTCAAAACTATATCTTCCCAATATAAAATCTCTTAAAGGTATCCTAATTATTTAAAATATAATGTTATAGAAAATGCATCTGCGTCGTCTAGCCAATAAATTAAGCATTCCTTGACTTAATTCAACAAGTAAAACAATTTTCGATCATACGTTGCCTAAATTTCGGTTGTATGATGGCAAAATAACATTCAAGTTAAAATTCTTTTGTTTCAAAAAACCAAAAGAGAAAGAAAAAGATAGCCACGGAATGATCTTTCGGTTTGAGGATAGGCATTATTGTTATGTCATCCACTGGACAAGCTAGTCCATTTGGACACAACCACACCTCACTTCCACTTTCTCTATAATAAATTGCCAAACATACTCTTCGTTTCTTCACACACCGTTCCACCCTACTTTTTGCTTAATTACTACATCAATAGCCACCACTTCCCAAGTTATCTTCTTCTTCTTCTTATTATACCCTGTTCTATTTCACCTTGCGCATTGGCCATCAACATCTCTTTAATTAATAACCATCTTCGATTCAAAAACACATTGACATACATTTACATTTATATTTTTATATTACCATATATGGCCATGCAAGGTTGGAGCTGCAGGTTAGCCATGGCAATTGTTCTTGCATCATGCATCCTTTTGCTCTTGAATGCAAATGCTTCATCCGCTGCTCGCTTATTAGCCAACAAAACCAGAGAAGATTCCATGTCCACGGAGAAGGTTAGGAGATACATGCTTGAAAATGGACTCGCCCAGACACCTCCCATGGGGTAAGCCTCTTTACCAACTTCTTTTCCTTCATCTCTATCTTTTCCTTTTTTTGAGATCTAGCTTTTTATGTTGTATACATCCATCTTTATTTTGGCATTTAACACAAGACCAAATTGGTTTAATAAGAAACTAATTTAAGGTGAATTATCATTTGATTGCTGTTTGAACATAAATATTACTGCAATATATAAGTTTTTAGATTACATAAGTCGCACACCTTCTCTTAGATTAGTGTTAATTATACTAACTTTTTTTTTTTTTTTTTTTTTATGTATACCTATATATCTCCCTTTATTGAGGATATAAATGCGTAACTAAAATGACGTGTGTAAGAGGACGTTATTGCTAAAAATATTATTGTTATTCAAATGCTTTAGATACAAGGAAAGCTAAGGGATTCAGGAGGCTTGAAATGGTGGCACGTCCTCCCACTGAATTCAATATGAAGTCTCTCGACTCTCAAGTGTTCCCATCTATTTCTGGATTTCCTGTTTTTTTTTCAACGAAACTTTTTTAAAAGTTTTTCTCCTCCCTCATTTTATTTCTTTTCATCCAAACAAAAGGAATAAAATTAGGTGCATATTCAATAGAGTAATAACAATAATACAAAACTTACATACACATTTGTATGTAACTGAATGAATAATACTATTTTTCTAGATGGCGCACAGTGGGCAGATATGTACTATGTTGCACACTAATACGTGACACGGGATACGATATTTCGACACATTAATTTTAAAAAATGTAAGATTTTGACCTATTAGGACACGTTTTGATATTAAATAATATTTTTAATTTATGTAGTATATATTATATTTAATATTCAATAGTTTAATAAAAAAACGAAACTAAACTTATAATATCCATCAATTTTGCAAAGATACATAAGATATTCAAAATATTTATATTAAACTCAATAAAATGGTAACCGTAATCCAATGAAACTAATAGTTTGAACTAAAAACGCAACGCAATACAACATTTGATCCCTTTTTTGAATCTCTGCAACACATGTTGGAGTGTCGGAGAGTGTCATAAAGTGTCGGACACAATACATCAAAGTTTTTGAAGTGTCCATATCACATATTTCTCTAAGGTAGTGTTTGGTTGAAGGTTTATTTTGGGATTGATGGGAAAGTGTAAATGGATATTGGAAAATACCACGTTTGGTTCAGGTTTTTTCAAAAAATACCAAGCAAATAGGATAGATGGGAAAATGACTTTTGTGTTGATTTTTGGATGGAATTCACTGTTACAGAATACCACTTGAGATGTGGTATTTTGAGATAACTGGGAAAGTGAAAAAACAGGTGCAAAGTTTCTCCCGAACATAAATTTTGCATATTTAAATAAATTTCCCTGGTAATATTTGGGTCAACCAAACAACTTTTTTTACATTTTCCTACCAAACTCACTTTCCAACCATTTCCCTATCAATTACATTTCCCTAGTAAAAGAAAAATTTCTCCCGAACCAAACACTACCTAAGTATCTTTCACCTATTTGATATCATTTTCCTAATTAAGCCACCCAGCCAGAAATATATTTAAATCTTCTATTCACTTCATGTTTCAGTTTTGCAACTCTCAGAAAATTTTGAAACAATGATTTAGTCTTTTTTCTCTATTTACTTCAATACAAATAATTATCATGTACTTATCCACCGATTTATTGATTAATGCGGTCAAGTTGGGCAAGACCATCAGGGCGGCAAAGATTTCCTATCAAGTTTTTAATATAACTGCATGACTCAAATTTAATCCCTTATCAGTTATCCACGTTTAGGTATCACTAATTGATATCTTAAAAAAAAAAAAAATTATCGGGTATCAAAACAAGGAGTCTATGTTGAAAGTGGGTTATGTGTCTAGATAGATCAAATAAAAATTTTCAACTAGTTTTCACTTAAATTCATGAAAGTATATAAATGATAATATATGAATGCTGATCATCAGGTGGAACAGCTGGAATCACTTTCGCTGCGACGTTAATGAAAGCATGGTTCGAGAAACAGGTAACTTCATTATGTGAGCTTGAAATTCACCAATATGTGTACTTCAAATATCAGACATAGTAATAGCGAATATTTATGTTATCTTTCTTCATTATTACAGCTGATGCTATGATATCGACGGGACTTGCTGCTATGGGGTATCAATATGTTAATTTAGGTAGACTGCTACTTCTATTATGAGTATTATTACTATTATTTAATTTGAAGCTGTTTACAATATACAGAGTTTTACACTACCAATGAAATACATAATATTATCCATTTTAAAAACTATTACAAGCTTCAAAGTCAAAGTATATTACATTGATAGTTAATCACATTGTGTGTGTATGTTCACTATATATTTTACTTATAAGGAAGCAATTTTAATATCTATTGTTCTGTATGTTTTTTAGATGACTGTTGGGCCGAACTTAATCGAGACAATGAGGTATGTCTCCATAATTTGTATATGCTTTATTGATCTCTTGTGGTACATTAATTAATAGTCTTAGTTACATGACTACTGACAGGAAAAAACCAAAAAAAAAAAAAAAAAAAAAAAAAAAAAAAAAAGTTTTGCAAATGTACAAAAGAACAAGAAAGATAAAGTGAAAATAATAAATTAATCACATTTCAGCTGTCTTATGATTCTCACCTCTACATATACTCTACATATAGCAATCAGTTTATCCTATATATTTTATATAATGTATATATTCCTTTCTTTATTTATTTAAAATTAAATGCAAGTTAATTAATTTAAACTGTATAGATTATAGTATCCATTTAGATAGCTCTGACAAATTAAAAATGATCTCAGGGAAATATGGTTCCCAACTCTGCATCATTTCCTTCCGGAATTAAGGCTCTAGCTGATTATGTTCACAGCAAAGGGTTAAAGTTTGGGATCTATTCTGATGCTGGGTATCAACCATTAACCTTATGCTTTGAATGTTTAGCATGCATGTCTATGATTATTCAAGCATTTCTGATCACTTAGAATTTCTCTGCAGAACTCAAACATGCAGTAAACGTATGCCTGGATCACTGGGACATGAAGAACAAGATGCAAAAACATTTGCTTCCTGGGTATGATGCCATTCATTTGAAAGTCATTTTGCATTTCTATCAACTTACATATCCTATATAATGTTAACTAATATCTTATTCAAATGTTACTTTAGGAAGTTGACTATTTGAAGTATGATAATTGTCAAAATAATGATATAAGCGTCAGAGAAAGGTATTTATTGCCTTCAAATGCAAATAAGTAAATATATATATATCTACATGCTTATAAAAAAACAGGAATTCATACAGTTTATAGAAACAGGTACCCACCAATGAGTGAAGCATTATTAAACTCTGGAAGGCCAATCTTCTTCTCCATGTGTGAATGGTGAGTCGAATTCGTGATGATGTTTCTTATAAAGAAAGAAAGTAAACTTAGTATTTCATTTAGTTTATACCTCTATAAGTTGGGAGACACAGCATAATTTATGATTCCTTGCTTTCTCAAACATAGGGGACTGGAAGACCCAGGAACTTGGGCCAAAGATGTGGGAAATAGTTGGAGAACAACAGATGACATTGAGGATAGCTGGAATAGGTGAGCACGAATGTATTTCACATTCATACTTTACTGACAGATATTTGTTTAAGAATTGTTCGTCTTGGATAAACATTTAAACAAGATAATTGAACTAAAGTATCAACTATCAAGAATTCATTTTCATGTATTTGCATTATTTAGTTTCTTTTCTTCATTTTCCTCATGGGGAACTACTTTTAAGTACATTATGGGGGACTAATTTTACTCTCCCTCCCAGTATGACTTCCATAGCAGATTCAAATGACAAATGGGCATCTTATGCTGGACCTGGAGGATGGAATGGTAAATATTGACATCACTAGTTATGTAGTTAATTTTTATGTATACCATTGAACTTCAGAATATTGTAATTACATCAATCTCAAAGTTGGACCTTAGATCTTGATATATGCCATTGCTTTTTGGCGTAATAGATCCTGACATGCTCGAAGTTGGAAATGGAGGTATGACCACAGAAGAATATCGTGCCCATTTCAGCATATGGGCATTAGCTAAGGTACAATGAAACAAATTTTAGATAATAGGTGTTGAGACATTACCTTATAACATCCTTTCAGGAAAATGTAGTTGGCTGTTTAACTATATTGCCTTGTGTATAAATAGGCTCCTTTATTGGTTGGTTGTGATATTCGAGCAATGGATGACTCCACATATGAACTGATAAGCAACCAGGAAGTTATTGCTGTAAACCAAGGCATGAACAGAAATAAAAACACTGCTGACTTTCTTAAAAGACAAGAATTGATTTCTTCAATAGAAAATGCTATAAAACTCATAACCTTCTTGTGGTATTGCAGACAAACTAGGAGTTCAAGGAAAGAAGGTGAAAAGTAACAGCGATTTGGAGGTAATTTCCTTTTTTCTTTTCTTGTCTGCGTCTGTTCTTAATTCAGTAAAACTGGAGATAAGGTTCTCACCATCTTCTCTTAAAATGCTACTTTATGCTTTCATATATCACTATAAAACTGTAATACCACTGCTACGAAACTATTTTTGAATGCATTTATCCTATCTAATCACATACAAATAAAGCAAACACAAACAAATGTACCCCTCAAGTCAAAATATCATTGGTAGGCAATTGTATCTATAGACATATATATATATATATATATATATATATACATAAGCAGAATGAATGTCAAATTTCTCAAACACAGCTTCTTAATATAGATAGGTAATGTGGCAGGTATGGGCAGGTCCTCTTAGTGATAACAAGGCAGCAGTGATCTTATGGAATAGAAGTTCATCAAATGCAACAGTGACTGCATCCTGGTCTGACATAGGCCTAGAACCGGGAACTATAGTTGATGCAAGAGATTTATGGGCGGTGAGATACTTAGTTTCATTTATTCTGTTCTTTACTATGGAGATACCTATATATATATGGTTTTGATTATGTATAATGAATTCTGCAGCATTCAACACAAGAATCGGTTTCAGGAGAAATCTCTGCTGAATTAGATTCACATGCTTGTAAGATGTATGTCCTGACTCCCACAAGCTTTTAATTTAAAGTGGCAGAGAAGTAGATGAACAAGAAAAGCCAGGGTTCAATTTATTATGAGAACTGTATTGGTAACTATACATATACATTATACATATACATTATTTATAACAGGGAACAATAATTAAACATATGCTAGATTCTATATCAGAATAAAAGCGACGTATCATAATAAATGTATGGGAAATAGAAGTATCATGTTATAGAAAAATAACATCCGAATTAAACCGACATGGATTAAAAAAAAAAAAAAAAACACCTGAAACCTAACAAGTTATTAATATATTGAGTGGCCGTTATTGTTTTTTTTTTTTTTTTTTTTTTTATCGAAAATTTGAGATTTTACTAATGTTTATCAACGAACATCATATTGAATATGATTATCTTATATAATACATTATCTTATACAATATCATATCAAATGCTAGAAAATATTAAAATTTATTAGATCTTATATAATTAGGCGTTATACTATCAGATTTTTTATAAAAGGGAACAATAATTAAACATATGCTGGATTCTATATCAGAATAAAAAGGACATATCATAATAAATGTATGGGAAATAGAAGTATTATGTTATAAGAAAATGGCTATAACATCCGAATTAAACCGACATGGATTAAAAAAAAAAGAAAAAAGAAAAGAAAAAAGAACACCTAAAACCTAACAAATTATTAATATATTGAGTGGCCGTTATTGTTTTTTTATCGAAAATTTGAGATTTTACTAATGTTTATCAACGAACATCATATCGAAAAAAAAAAGGGCTCCATTTCTAAATTGTGCTTGAAATACATGAGATGGTGACAGCCAGGGTGCAATGTGATTTCTTATAGAATTTAATTAATGTTGTACAACTCTCACAGTTACAGTTGTATCGTTAGTTTTGCTTAGATCTCAAATAACAAGGGTTCACTTAGATCTAAAATCAATTTGCAAAAGGGCAAGTTCAACCTCTAAAATAAAAAAATAAAATAAAAGGATTTATACTTACGATTGGTATCAAGCAAAGACAGACACCTCTGATTCAAGGGCTCCTTGGGTTGCCACTTCCCAATGATGGACAAAATAAGAGGTGGGGATAGGGTTTGAGATGCTGATGTTAAGCAAGCTCTAAGGTTGAAACAAACCATTTTGGCAGTTTCATTTTTGAAAATTATTTGTTACTTCATTTCGAGCTGATATAGCAACGGTACAGGCGTACAGCTCCCATTGCCATCTTTATTATTATTATTTTTCTTTTGGTAGGGATTCTCTCTACAATTTAGTATTTAAAATTTTTAAAATTATTTTAAATAATTGTATCTAATATTCAAAAAAATACACACATAAAAATGTTAGTGACTTTATTTTTTTTCTTTTCTCTTCACGTGGGTTAACATGGACACTACATAATTTTTTGAGAGTGTATTTTGATAAACATTAAATATTTAATATTTTTTTTGTAAAAATCTAGCAAAGGAGTATTTCATAACTATGTATTTTAAATATTTGAACTTTAATTTTAAAAAAATAAATAAATATATTATTCCAAAAAAAAAAACTAAATTTTAGCACCACTAGGGTTAGCCTAGTGGTGTGGGGTGTGTGTGTTAAGAGTGTGTGTAGTGTAGGGTGTTGTGTTCAATTCCTTGTAACCTCCAAAAAAAAAAAAAACTAAATTTTACCTTATTTTATCATTTAAGTAAAAAGAGAAAGATGTTAAATGGTATGAATTAAGTACTTATTCGTCATACTATTCAAAACTTTTGTTTTTCTTTTCTTTTCAATCATGATTAATTATGAAACATCCGTAGTAATTTTTGTACAAAAGTTTTCTTACCAAGTACTAAGTAGCATGAATTGTTGTCCCCTTCCAAAAAAAAAAGAAAAAAGAAAATACCCCGTTATATCACAAATAGATGAAATTCATCATAATTTCTGTCTGTATGACGTTATGATATTCTCAATTTTTGATATGATGTACAAGGTCTGATAGTACAAGTTTATACTATATATTATGACATTATCAATTGTTTGGTGCGATCATCGTATAATATAAGCTTATACATCAAACTCCCTTAATACATCAAAATAATGTATAATTTTATCATGTCTATGGGGTGGGATTAGACCTGATAAAGAATTAAAGTATTAGATTAATCCCTTCCCATTTTTATTTCCCCATTATAACCCTTCAATTCCACCGCGAAACAACAACATCCCCAAATGTTTCTTGTTACTGTCTTTTGCCGGCGAGTAGTCTTGGAGAACTCTGTCGGAAGTTATCAAATTCAAACCCTAGATGGCGATGTCATTGCTGGCGACCCCAAAACTGTTCCTTCGGGGCACTTCCATATGTGTGGTGGGCCCTCTATTCTGCTACGAATTCAAATCGACAATGCGCGTAGATCCAGGTTCAGGTATTATACAAACACCACTAACCAACCCTAGCATCTCATAGAAAGAATAACCAATGATTATCACCATAACAAGTCACTGGATATACTGAACATAAATAAATAATAAAATAAAAACTATTTTTTAACATTCCGTCCCCAGGTCCTCCACTTCTGGCAAAGTTCACTATAACATCATTTAAAACCAAAAAAAAATGTCTTTAGGTTTCTTTTTTTTGCCCTCATTTTATGAATAATGCACCCAAGGTGATTTTAGGAGCCTTGACGATATTTTGTTGCCACCGTCTGAGTTTGACGAAGCGCTTTTGCTTTTTGGCTTTGATTTTCTCATTTAATCCAAAAAAAATTTATTAAGATATTTTTGTCAAAAATATTTATTTTTATCCTATCTAATATTATATTGTACCTTACCAAACACTGGATAGAATTATCTTATATAATACATTATCTTATACAATATCATATCAAATGCTAGATAGTATTAAAATTTAATTAGATCTTATATAATTAGGTGTTATACTATCAGGTCTTTTACTGTTATGCCTTATCTTATCCTACACACCAACCCTAAATTATGTGGTTATCTGCATAGTTTTAAGTAATGAATTTATAATGAATAGGCAGAAATAAAAGGTATTTTGTTTAAATAAAAAATGCATATGAGGAAACCAAGGGCTACTATAAGTTTTAACCATGAGGGGATACTCAAAATTAAATTAAAGTCCTTTTATACAATTCTTCATATACCAAGTCTAATCCAATTGATAATATCAAATCTAATTCAGAATAAGATTGACATAGGAAAATAGGGGCCATTTGGTATATATTATGACATTATCAATTGTTTGGTGTGACCATCGTATAATATAAGCTTATACATCAGACTCCCTTAATATATCAAAGCAATGTATAATTTTATCATGTCTTTAGGGGTGGGATTAGACGTGGTAAGAAATTAATGTATTAGGTTAATCCCTCCCCATTTTTCATTTCCCCGTTATAACCCTTCAATCCCACCGTGAAATAGCAACATCCCCAGATGTTTCTTATGACTGTCTTTTGCCGGCGAGTAGTCTCGGTGAACTCTGCTGGAAGCTATCAAATTCAAACCCTAGATGGCGACATTGTTGCTGGCGACCCCAAAACTGTTCCTTCGGGGCACTTCCATTTGTGTGGTGGCCCTTCTATTCTGCCACGAATTCGGATCGACCATGCTCGTAGATCCAGGTTCAGGTATAATACAAACACCACTAATCAGCCCTAGCATCTCAAAGAAAGAAAAACCATTGATTATCACCATAACAAGTCACTCGATATACTGAACATAAATAAATAATAAAATAAAGAGTAAATATCATTTTGGGTCCCTAACAAAAAACATGATCCCACTTTAGTCCCTTACAAAAAAATATTAGTCTCGAGGTCTCTAAGAAATTCAAAGTGGATCCAATTAGTTGAAATTGTGGTCCTTCACAAATTCAAGAAAGACCCACATCAGTCCCTCAAAAGGACTAAAATGGGTTCAATTTGAATTTTTTAGGTACCTCGAGACTAATTTTTTTCTGAAGGGACTAAAGTGGGGACCATATTTTTTGTTAGGGACCTAAAATGGTATTTGCTCTAAAATAAAAAACTCTTTATTAACATTCTGTCCCCAGGTCCTCCACTTCTGGCAAAGTTCGCTATAACATCATCTAAAATCCCAAAAAAAATGTCTTTATCTTTCTTTTTTTGCCCCCATTTTTTGAGAAATGAGAAAATTGATGAAGAAATAATGCACCTAAGGTGATTTTCAGAGCCTTGACGATATTTTGCTGCCACCGTCCGAGTTTGACGAAGCGTTTGCCCTTTTGCATTTTGGCCTTTGGTTTTCTCATTTAATCGAAATTTTTTATTAAGATATTTTTTTTCAAAAATATATTTTTATCCTATCTAGTATAATATTGTACCTTACCAAATATTGGATATGATTATCTTATATAATACATTATCTTATACAATATCATATCAAATGCTAGAAAATATTAAAATTTATTAGATCTTATATAATTAGGCGTTATACTATCAGATTTTTTACTGTTATACCTTATCTTATCCTATACACCAACCCTAAATTATGTGGTTATCTGCATAATTTTAAGTAATGAATTTACAATGAATAGGTAGAAAAAAAGGCATTTTGTTAAAATAAAAAATGCATGTGAGGAAACCAAGGGCTACTATAAGTTTTAACCATGAGGGGATACTCAAAATTAAATTAAAGTCCTTTTATACAATTCTTCATATACCAAGTCTAATCCAATTGATAATATCAAATCTAATTTATGATAAGATTGACATAGGTAAATAGGGGGCATTTGGTATATATTATGACATTATCAGTTGTTTGGTGTAACCATCGTATAGTATAAGCTTACATCAGACTCCCTTAATACATCAAAACAATGTACAATTTTATCATGTCTATGGGGGTGGGATTAGACCTGGTAAGGAATTAATGTATTAGGTTAATCCCTCCCCATTTTTCATTTCCCCATTATAACCCTTCAATCCCACCGTGAAACAACAACATCCCCAAATGTTTCTTGCGATTGTCATTTGTCGGCGAGTAGTCTCGGTGAAATCTGCTGGAAGCTATCAAATTCAAACCCTAGATGGCGACGTCGTGCTGACGACCCCAAAACTGTTCCTTCGGGGCACTTCCATATGTGTGGTAGTATAATAGCCCTCACTAGTAGTTATGGATTTAATATTGAAGGATAAGTATAAAGAAAAAGAAATAAGTCACCTTTGGTGAAAAAAAGAGTTAAAATGACAGTAAAGTAGTAAAAATGCGGGTAAATAAAGTTATCCAAAAAGTGAAAGTAAATATAAAAAAGTGAGTAGAAAAATATTCTAGTCCATAGGGTAAAGTTTGGTAATGAATGGAGGTGTGTAGATAGATAAGCTTATACCCACTGATAAAGTAAACTCATTAATTGACTCAATTAAGTCACTATTCTCCTTCTTCTACGTTTCATCCGACGACAGTAAGGGAAAGAAAGAATGGAGATTTTGGTTTTAAATCTTCCAAAATTCATAACTTGAGCTAGAGACCTCCAAATCACTCCGTTCCAAAGCCAAACCTGTGAGAAATTTCGAGAGGAACCTATTGGTACCAATATTTCTGGGTGGGGTTCACTGTAGAGAGAGATCTTCTCCCCTAAAGATTTCGAATTTCATGGAAAAGATAGATTTTGATGGAGCTTGAGGCCATGGGAGCTTAGGAACTCATCTCTCCCTTGTTCTAGAGTGCATTGTGGTAAGAAATTCCCTTCCTTTTCATGTTTTTATGAAGATTGAATTTAGGTTTTCATTTTGAAAATTTGTTTTGATTGAGCATGTTAGAGCTTGATTCAAGTTTAGCTCATGTTGAGAAAAGTGTTTAGATGAGAATTTTAACGGTGAAAATGTATTTGAAAAAAATTAAAGATAACGTATTTTTGAATAGTGTCGTATACGTGAATAATGACGTATACATGAATAGTACTGTAGAGAGGAACAATACTGTATATATATGAATTAATGAATCTTGGATTAAAGGTGTGTGATAAGCTTGAATTTGATGGACTAAAGCATTGGAATCATGAAGTTGGCATGATTTCTTGTATGTGCCTCTTAGCCATTTTCAAAGGAAGTATGTGCTATGAGTTACTGTTTTACAAAGCGAGCATAATTTTATGCGTGGAATAATATTTTAAGGTGTATAGACCTTCGCTTTGGTGAAATAAAAAAGAAAATAAGGTAGCTCCTTTGTATGGCCTTAAAATGAGTTTTGGCCATTTTCAAAGGAAGTATATGTGCGGAGATATTGTTTCGCAAAGTAAGAACACTTATATGTGTAAAATAATTTATATAGGTGGCTAAGCTTGGGTTTAGGCACTAGACAAAGAGAAATCTTATAGCTCCTTTGTAATGGGCATTCTGCCTTAAATTGGGAAAAATAGGCTTTTAGGTGGTAAGAGGAGTAATGAGTGTTCTAAAGGCCTTTTGGGACTATCCTAAGACTAAGTGAACATGTGGAATTTTGTAGGGATTTGTTGAACAAAGAACCACCCACTCATGACTTAATATGATTAAGTAAAAAGAAAATAAACAATAAAGTACGTGTCTTGTATATTTACATGGCATTATATCATTTTATTGAGTTTTGTGTTGAATTCCTTCTCTAGGTGTGCCTAGAGACTGTGAACGTTTGGATTCTCGTGGAGCAAGATAAATAGCTTGTTCTTCAAGTAAGCAAATTGTAAAGCTCCAAGAGGTAAGCTCTATGTTTATGGGGTTCGCTCCTACTTTGTGTTCCGCCATAGTGTACGGACTGTGGTCAGGTTGTATGATATGTATGAGATATATGATATAGATGCATTCATATAGAGCTATATGATAATATGATATGTTTTGTTTTGATGTATTTACTTTTATATGTGTTAATATGATATGTTTTGTTATGATATGACTTCTGTAATATGATTTCTGTAACAATATCTGGCCATTGATTGTATAGTACCCGGATGTTCGCTTTGGGGTCCTCCCTCGGGACTGATGGTGTACGCCTCTGATATGTTCTGGTTCCGCTTTGGGGTCCTCCCTCGGGAACACGTGCGTTGATTTCCGCTTGGGGTCCTCCCTTGGGAATGACTGCGTACGCCTCTGATATGTTCTGGTTCCGCTTTGGGGTCCTCCCTCGGGAACACGTGCGTTGATTTCCGCTTGGGGTCCTCCCTTGGGAATGACTGCGTACGCCTCTGATATATTCTGGTTCCGCTTTGGGGTCCTCCCTCGGGAACACGTGCGTTGATTTCCGCTTGGGGTCCTCCCTTGGGAATGACTGCGTACGCCTCTGATAGGTTCTGGTTCCGCTTTGGGGTCCTCCCTCGGGAACACGTGCGTTGATTTCCGCTTGGGGTCCTCCCTTGGGAATGACTGCGTACGCCTCTGATATGTTCTGGTTCCGCTTTGGGGTCCTCCCTCGGGAACACGTGCGTTGATTTCCGCTTGGGGTCCTCCCTTCGGAATGACTGCGTACGCCTCTGATATGTTCTGGTTCCGCTTGGGGTCCTCCCTTGGGAACACGTGCGTTGATTTCCGCTTGGGGTCCTCCCTTGGGAATAACTGCGTACGTTTCTGATAAGATATGTGTATATGTTTTGTTTAGTTATGATATTTGATTATATGACATGTTTTATGGGATATGTATGATGATTTTGTAAATGATATTTGTTACGTACGTTGATTTCCGCTTGGGGTCATCCCTTGGGAACGATTGCGTACGTCTCTGATATAACACGTTTGTTCTGATATGAGTATTGTGATGATTTTTGTAAAAGATATTTGTTACGTGCGTTGATTTTCGCTTGGGGTCATCCATTGGGAATGACTGCGTTTGTCTTTGATAAGATATGTATATATGCTTTGTTCAGTTATGATAATTGCTTATATGATGTTTTGTATATTATGTATCTGACTGTCATGCAGGAAGTGAGCCCAGGGTATGGAGGGTTTTCCATAAACCTGGAGTTTACTAGAGATTCGTCTCTAACCCCGTTTGGGGATATGATTTCAGGAACACAGTTAATTGAAGAGCCTCATGGGACCAGGACACTAACCGTGGCTAGAGGTACTAGTATGAGGATGTGGAGTTCTGGGTGGTCGGATGCTACTATTTGTTTTAGACGTATTTTTGGAAAAGATGTATTGTTGCATAGTGTTCATACATGTACATTTATGTATTCAGGCATGATGATATGACTATGTAGTATTCAGTTATGTTATGTATTGGATTGCATGCTATTAGATTTGTGGCACGGAGCCAAGTTCAGCATGCGCCCATAGATGGGTATCTGAGTATATTTGCATGACTGGTACTTCTGGAAATATATATTGTTTAAACTGTCTATCAGGAACTCTTGAGAGTGGGATTGGAAAATCCCCAGTTGTCCGATTTACAGAGGTTACTCTGTTCGATTTTCGTCTCCGTAAAATAAGAATTAAATTAGAAGAAGTATGCAATGTGATATGTCATGTGAAAAAAGATTAAAGAAAAAGAAAAAGTTAGTTCGTATTTTCGTAAGTTAAGTCTTCCGCTGTTTCTGTTAAGTATCATATGCATGTTAATTGAACCGGCTCGAGGTTGGGGATGTTACAGGTAGCCCCTCTATTCTGCCACGAGTTTGAATCGACGATGCACGTAGATCCTGGTTCAGGTATTATACAAACACCGCTAATCAGCCCTAACTTCTCAAAGAAAGAAAAACCATTGATTATCACCATAACAAGTCACTGGATATACTGAACATAAATAAATAATAAAATAAAAAACAATCTTTATTAACATTCCGTCCCTAGGTCCTCCACTTCTGGCAAAGTTCACTATAACATCATCTAAAACCCCAAAAGAATGTATTTAGGTTTCTTTTTTTTTGCCCCCATTTTTTGGGTAATGAGAAAATTGATGAAGAAATAATGCACCCAAGGTGATTTTAGGAGCCTTGACGATATTTTGTTGTCACCGTCTGAGTTTGACGAAGCGCTTACCCTTTTGCTTTTTGGCCTCTGGTTTTCTCATTTCATCCAAATTTTTTTTATTAAGATATTTTTGTCAAAAATATTTATTTTTATCCTATCTAGTATTATATTGTACCTTACCAAACCCTGGATATGATCATCTTATATAATACTTTATCTTATACAATATCATATCAAATGTTAGATAGTGTTAAAATTTAATTAGATCTTATATAATTAGCATTATACTATTAAGTCTTTTACTATTATGCCTTATCTTATCCTATACACCAACCCTAAATTCTGTGCTTATCTGCATAATTTTAAGTAATGAATTTACAATGAATAGACAGAAATAAAAGGTATTTTGTTAAAATAAAAAATGCATATGAGGAAACCAAAGGCTATTATAAGTTTTAACCATGAGGGGATACTCAAAATTAAATTAAAGTCCTTTTATACAATTCTTCATATACCAAGTCTAATCCAATTGATAATATCAAATCTAATTCATGATAAGATTGACATAGGAAAATATGGGGCGTTTGGTAGAGAAGAATTTTTTTTTACTAAGAAAGAATAATTTCTGGGAATATATTGGGATTTTTTTTTTCAGATAAGTTACTAAAAGATGTTTGGTAGGCCAATTTTTTTCGAAAATGTTGGGTTAATTTTACTGATTTTGTGTGTTAGTTTTTCCTCACTGGAGAAATTTTTTTTCATCCTTACTTTTGCTTCACCTCCTACTCAAATGAAAAGTTATTTTTTTTTTCTCTTTCCATGTCAGCTGAAGTGACTGAGGAGAGAGAAAAAAAAAGTAATTTTTGATATTATAATTATGTATTACCCGTGATACAGAGTGTTAAAAATTAAAAGAACACAATTTATATCCTTTAAAATGACAACTTTTTGTTTACCAAAAAAAAAAAATGACAACTTTTTTTTCCTTGTTTAATTAAGTCAATTTACTTCACGTGTAAGAAAGGAAATTGTCAAGTATTGTTATGGAATGCAGATTTGCAACAACCCAATCCTTGAATTTATTTAACGAGTGTTATTGTACATACCGAGATATATATATATATATATATATATTGTGATCATATATTGCCGAAATTTCTGTTGTAATGGCAGCAAAATGACATTCCATTTATAATTCTTTTGTCTAAAAATACAAGAAAAAGATAGTAACGGAATGATGTATCAGTATTAGAATAAACATTATTATATGCATCCAGTGGACAAGTTGGCCCATTGGGACAATCAAAATCTCACCTCGACTTTCTCTATAAATTGCCAACATACTCTTCCTTTCTTCACATAGCATAGCAGCTTTGGTTCTTAAACACATATTGACACAAATATACGTTTATATTTATAGTATTATGGCAATGCATTCTTTATCCTCTGTTTGTAGCTGCAGGTTAAGAGTGGCTACAGTGCTTGCCTTGTGTATTCTTGTGCTCTTGAATGCAAGCTCTTCTGCTGCTACCCGCTCATTGGTGAACAGAACTAGAGCAATCTCCATGTCCAATGACCAAGTTAGGAGATACTTGATCGAAAATGGACTCGGCCAAACACCCCCCATGGGGTAAGCCTCTTCATCATTTCTTTTACCTCTTTCTTTCCTTGAGATCAATTTTTATGTTTGCTCTCTTCTTGATGCAAATATACATCTTTCTTTAGCCATTTAATGTGAGACAAAATGGTTTAATCATGAACTAATTTACATTGAACTATTTGTTCTTTGAACATATTTTCATAAATAACTTTTAACCATAAATTATTCTAGATTATGAGTGCATCTTGATTGTACCACAAAAGCATGTACTCTTTTATTAAAAATTGGAGAAATAAGATTTAAATAACATTTAATATGAATAGTTGGGTAGAATAAGTGTAATTATTTTTTTTAACTTTAGTAAATGATGTGTTTACAAAAAAAAATTAGTAAATGATGTAATGATTTTTCAATACTATAGTAATACTGCAGATATTTTTCTAAAATTTTAAACACATCCTTATTATCAAACTTATGTACATAAAGCTGTTTATATTGATTTTTTTTTTATAGGAAAAAATATTTATCTTTCTAAAGGATGATAGTACTTTTAATTAAAATTAATATTTTTTATTTAAAATTTAAATTTAAAAAATAAAACCTCTCACTCTCTTTCTCATAATTTTTATTATTTATCTTTTTCTCTCATTTAAAATGATACAACTTTATATAAGTAGAAATACTAGACCTATTAATATATTAACCATTGTTAATATTAAGAAAATTATCCAATGACACTCTCGATGATACCGTGCTGTCAGAGATTTACAGCCCAAATACTTTAAATCCATCCAGAAAGGTAGGTAGTGGATTCAAAAGGCTCTTAAATGTTGGCAATATATTGTGTGGGCATTCGGTAGAGAAAAAAAAAAATTATCAGAAAAATATAATTACAGGGAAATTGTGAAAAATGTGGGAAAGTTAAAAAAATAAAATTATTTGGTAAGCTAAAATATTATCGAAAAATTAAAATATCACCATTAAGGTGGTATTTTTAAGTGAACATTTTTCTTCATTTTTACACTATAAAATTTCTCCATTATTTTTTTTTTTCCTAAGCAAATTTCTCTATGGAATACAAAACATGGTCATTTGTGAAACTCATCTATCACTTTCTTAGCACTCTTAAAAAAATTGGAAAAAGTTCATCAATGTATTTCAGAATCATTTATGTTCCTGTGATTTTTTTTATCATATATGCACCTATGGTTATGTTTTTTTTATCACGTGTCCTTGTGATTTTTTATTTTTTACAAAGCACATGGACATATATGATAAAAAAAACCACAAAAATATAAGTGATTATGAAGCAAACCATAAGGACATAACTTTTTGCAAAACAATTCACCTACCAAACACACCAAAAATTATCATGGCAGGTCCATGGTGGTGGGCCGTGGCACTTGTCTTGTAATTTAAGCTACAATGAAGTATGCCGTTTTACGTTTGTGTTCATCATTACTTAGACTTCTTGGCCGAATGATGACATAGATAGTTGTAAACTTCATTGCAACATTCAATAAAATTAACCTTTTTTTTTCCCGCAGAGAAGATTTAAATTCATTGATCAATTTTTCCCTTTTTTTTAATAAAAATTTGTGGTGTACCAAAGAGGAGCCTTAGCTGAAAATGTGTTAAAGTGACTACATGAAATAATTTTGTTTCCAGTTAAATTCATGAAAGTGTATATGTGGTATCCTAATATTATATATGAATGATGATCAGATGGAATAGTTGGAACCACTTTGGCTGTGATATTAATGAAAGTCTAATTCGGCAAACAGGTATGTTTATGTGCATTTGGAAGTCCATGAAGTTATTATATTCATAATTTCAGATATATATCATTTAGTTAATCTGGATTTATGTTTATTTCAGCTGATGCTATGGTGTCAACGGGCCTTGCGGCTTTGGGATACAAATATATTAATTTAGGTAGATACCTAATTATTATTATTAGTGAATTCATTACATTAAATAATTTATATTTTATTTATACAGAAAAAAATTTAATTGTATTATTTTGCATAATTTTCAGATGACTGTTGGGCTGAACTTAATCGAGACCATAAGGTAATCATTATTCAATGTACTTAAATTTTGTCTCTCTGTTAATTTCTATGGTCTTTTATCCATTGTTGTACATGACTGCTGATAAGAAAAACATAAACCAACTTTCATAAAAGAAAAAATGAAAATAATTAATACAAATTTTCATATATTGTTTTAGGTTTATTTATTTGATTCTTTGTTTGCTTAAAATCTAAATGCAAGTTAATTTAAATTTTATAGATTACAATATTCATTTTCGATATCACTGACAAATTTAACATGATGTTAGGGAAATATGGTTCCCAAGGCTTCAACATTTCCTTCAGGAATTAAGGCTCTAGCTCATTATGTTCACCAGAAAGGTTTAAAGTTAGGGATCTATTCAGATGCAGGGTATAAACACATTAAACCATCGAGATTTTGATCTTAAGCATGCATGTCAATGATTATTCAAGCATTTCTGATCACTTACAATTTCTCTGCAGAAATCTAACATGCAGTAAACGTATGCCTGGATCACTGGGACATGAAGAACAAGATGCAAAAACATTTGCTTCCTGGGTATGATGCCATTCATTTGAAAGTCATTTTGCATTTCTATCAACTTACATATCCTATATAATGTTAACTAATATCTTATTTAAATGTTACTTTAGGGAGTTGACTATTTGAAGTATGATAATTGTGAAAATAATGGTATAAGCGTCAGAAAAAGGTATTTATTGCCTTTAAATGCAAATAAGTATATCTATATATATCTACATGCTTATAAAAACCTGAAATTCAAACATTTTATTAAACAGGTATCCACCAATGAGTGAAGCTTTATTAAAAACTGGAAGGCCAATCTTCTTCTCTATGTGTGAATGGTGAGTCCAATTGGTGATGATGTTTCTCATAAGAAGAGAAAGTAAAATTAGTATTACATTTGCTCATTCCTTCTAAAGTTGCCAGAAACTACATTGTTTATGATTAATTGCTTTCTCAAACATAGGGGATGGGAAGACCCAGCAACTTGGGCCAAAAGTGTGGGAAATAGTTGGAGAACAACAGGGGATATTGAGGATAAGTGGACTAGGTGAGCATGAATATGTTATCTCACATTCATTCTTACACTCAACACTTGACAAAGATATTGGTAATTTAGCTAAAGAAAGTATCAAGTCTCAGGAATTCATTTTCATTCATTGCATTACTCAGTTTCTTTTATTCATTTTTCATATTGTGAACTAATTTTACCCCTTTCCCTAGTATGACTTCCATAGCAGATGAAAATGACAAATGGGCATCTTATGCTGGACCTGGAGGATGGAATGGTAATTAATTAAACTAGTTACAAAGTTAATTGTTTATGTATGCCATTGAACTTCAGAACATTGCAATTACATCATACTCCAATATTAGATCCTGATATATTCAACTTCTCTTTGGGATATTAGATCCTGACATGCTTGAAGTGGGAAATGGAGGCATGAACACAGAAGAATATCGTGCCCATTTCAGCATATGGGCATTGGCTAAGGTACAATGAAATAAGTTTAGATATTTGCATTTGAGACATTGCCTTATAACATGCTTTCAGGAAAATGTAGTTGGCTGTTTAACTATTTTCTTGTGTATAACTAGGCTCCTTTATTGGTTGGTTGTGATATTCGAGCAATGGATAACACTACATATAAACTTATAAGCAACCCGGAAGTCATTGCGGTAAACCAAGGCACGAACCCAAAAAAATTACCCAGCTTTCTTGAAAGGAAAATGCATTGATTTCTTCATCAGAGAATGCTTTAAAACTTATAATCTTCTTGTGGTATTGCAGACAAACTTGGAGTTCAAGGAAAGAAGGTGAAAAGCAATAATGATTTGGAGGTAGTTTCTTTGCTTTCCCCTTTTTCTTTTCTTGTCTCTATATGTGCCTTTTAGTTTCTCACCATCATCTCTTGTAATGATACTTTATGCTTTCATATTTCACTACAAACTGTGATACTGCTACCAAACTATTGTTAAGTGCATTTATCTCATCTATCATACATTACAAATTGATGTACCCCTGAAGACAAAATCATTTGTGAGAGTGTGTATCTTTACACATAAATATACATGTGCCAAATATATGTCAAATTTCTCAAACACAAGCTTCTAATTAATAGAAAGGTATTGGGTCAGGTGTGGGCAGGTCCTCTAAAAGGTAACAAGGTAGCAGTGGTCTTATGGAATAGAAGTTCATCAAATGCAACAGTTACTGCATCCTGGTCTGACATTGGCCTGAAACCAGGAACTATAGTTGATGCAAGAGATTTATGGAAGGTAAGATACATAGACTTACTTTGTTCTTTACAATGCAGAGCATTTAAGATTCCTGTGGTTTTGACTGTGTGTAATGAATTCTGCAGCACTCAACACAATCATTGGTTTCGGGAGAAATCTCTGCTGAATTAGGTTCACATGCTTGTAAGATGTATGTCCTGACTCCCAAAAGCTCTTAATTTCAAGTGGCAGAGAAGATAAACAAGATTAGCCACTTTGCAACTTATGAGAAATGTATTGGCAAACCACTCAATTTTCTTAATTGGAATTATTTTCAATGGGAATTATAAGAATAAATGTTTAAGTTAAATTGTTAATGAGCTTCTAATTGTATCTACAATTTGGTTGCACTGAGGCTAACTTGATTTCAATGCAATAAGCTTTTCAAATCTTTAATCATTTAACAATCATGTAGCTTAGAGCACATCAAGCACATGCAATTTTTTTCTGAACACAATAAGCCTTGGCCATATGAAGATAAATAGTAAAATACGTGGGAGGCAAAAGGAGAGAACACTGAATGTAATGTGAGTTGATCTAAGAAGTGCCAAGTGTCCTAAATCCGAACAAATTCAAATGTAATGAGTGATAATTGATGCATTATATCTGACATGGAAATTTTTACCATGTATAATAATGAACGACAGAACATTCAAAAATGCACCATTTCTAAATTCTGCTTGCTATATGAGATGGCGACACTTCCAAATGAAGTGCGGTGATAGGCGAAATTATAATTTAAAATTTTGCTTTTAAAATTTTAATTATAACTATTTATATGATGGAAAAAAATATAAATGACACTTACAACTTAATTTTTTTTTTAAATTCAGAAGTGGAATGTACATTAAATATATAATAAAAATTAAAAATAAAGAATTAATTCAATCTAAAATCTTAAGGTACTGAGTGATAATCTTTTTTATGGATTATATTATTCTCTAACACACCCCTCACTTAAGGGCCCTTTGAGCTTGAAAGGTAGATTATTGCATAGGTCCAATTTTTGATTTACCTTAATGCTTATTTAATTTCACAAGTTGGGAGCGGTGAGAATCGAATTTGTGATCACTGAAGCTCTGATATTATGTAAAGAGCCAATTCAACTCAAAACCTTAAAGTGTTGGGTGATAACCTTTAAATGATTTATATTATTCTTTAACATATTCATTATTAAAAATTTATATAAATTTAATTCGTTCTGTAACCCTTTCCTCACTCCACCACTAACCACTGGAGTTCTTTTGTGATTTCTTTTAAAAGTTAATGTCACTGCTACAAATTCCAGAGTAAACTTATAGTTGTATAGGTAGCTTTGTGATTTCTTATAGATTTAATGCCACTTCAACCGAACTTGTCTTAGGAATTGAAGAGTGAGAAATGAAGTCTCAGGAGAAATAAATTAAATGCGGACAAGGAACCATAAATTTATTGTTTTAAGGTTTCCCTCAAATGATGGTTGGTGATCATTTAAAGATTTGTTGGGTGAGAATAATGGAAAAAAGATGCTTCAATCACGGTGGAAAACATTCAGAGGGTATTCAAAGAATATTCAGGTGCTAGTATAAATCTTTGGTTTGTACCAACCCAATAAATTGTGCATTTGTGATTTTAAATGCAGCCACTTGTGCTAATTGCATATAATTATGACCCTAAAACGTAAATCTTCCATACTTTTTTTTTCTTACCCAAATTTGCTCACTAATTGTTTTATTTATAAAAGTTCCTTTCATAAAGCCCCGTACACAATGCGTCGAGTGTAGGGATTGAAATGGTGTAATTTTTACACAACAAAAAAAGTTTAAGAATAATAACAATTTTGTACCAGCTAGGGGTTTTTTCCCTGTAAAGCGCAAAAACTTATGTCAAATAAGGATAACAGAAGAGATTTTAGCTCAGTTAGTACAATAAAACTGAGTGGATGAGAAATGATCTCAATTTAATTTTTACCAATGCCATCTTGGGGAGGGGACCTTAATCCTCGACTCACCATGGGATTAGTCTCATAGCAGCAGAAGCTTGTGAAGATACCCGGAAGAATCTACTTATCTCAAAGAGGTAATTAAGGTTGGTATTAAAAAAAAAAAAAAAAAAAAAAATTCGTAAGCCAGTTTATGAAGCTAGATCTGCCAAGGCTGAACTCAACAATTTAAACGAATTTTCTATCGTAACCTGTGGCTATGGCAAATTTACAAGACCAAGTCATGGAATGAATAGACAATCCTTTCTGTGCAAGGATAATTAACGTATATCTAGTTCCATTCGATTTTCTAAGCACCTAGAAAGTGTAAAACTCATTGATTAAACAATATCTGATTCCCCACATTCTTTCCTTGTATGGACAGTACTTGTCTCTCACATGATTAAAAGATCATGAACAACAAATATGCATTCTGCCATTTACTTGGTTTATACTTCTCATGGTCCTCGCATCTTCTCAACAATGTGCCTACTCTTTTCTTCGATGTGACGCCTTTTCTCTTCCAATTTCTCGCCCATCTTCTTCCCTAAATCAAGCATCTTTTCCCTTCTCCCCATTTTCTTTGGCAGTCCATCTTCCTGTTCAATAGAATGATTTTCTTTCTCCAACACCACACTTCCGGGTAGTGATTGTAATTCAGAATTATTCTCCATGGCTCGTACTTTAGTTTCGAGTCGTTGGTCATTCTGTAATGAGGGTGTCCTAAGATCTTCCAAATCTCCAGTTTCTTGTGATTTGTCATTCTCTAACAAAGGCGTTGTCAGTTCTTCCAAACTCCTGCTTCTCTCTAGTGTTGGTGAACGAGAGGAACTTAATGGAAGTGCTACCGAATCTGATGATTTGCTAGCTGGTTCTTGACTAGACTCAGCACTCTTAGGTTTTTGTTGTTTATACTCTCGACCATTACTTGAGATGCTTGCACTAGCTTCCACTCCACCAGAAGGTTGATTATTGGTATCAATTGAAGTGGAAGTCTCATTCCCAAATTTTTGGCTAATCCATTTGAATGGAGCAACATTCCGAGGAACCCAATCATCCTTTTCGGCTAACATCCATGGGATAGATACGCTTTCACAATTTGGGAGCACTAAGGTCTCCCGAATTACTGTCTGCAGAATAAAACTAAATTCAGTTTGCAAGTGAAAGCTGCTCTTATCCTTTCTAAAGAGATGTGAAGTTTAAACACATTATTCAGTCCGTTATAATTGTACCCAAAATTAAGGATGTCAACAATCCTGTCAATGCACAACTATTTGGTGTATACATAGACATGTCAACAAAAGAATGCTTGTGTTAAAGATGAGATAAGACATAACAGAGAGGAAATGCACTTCTAAGCAAACTCCAAAGAAAAAGAAAGCGATGTATTCAAGAGAAAGATTGAGTAGCATCTATTAAGGAAAAGATGACAGAATCTCGCCTTAGATGATTTGGTCATGTAAGAAGACCAATAAAGGCCCCAATATGAAGAATTGATCATAAGGAGGATAACCTGTAAAAGAGGTAGAAAAAGACCGAAAGACCAAGGAAAACTCCAACAAAAATCATAAAGAAAGATCTTGATCTAAATGGCCTTTCTAAAAGTTTGATATTTGAAAAAGTACAATGGTGTCATTTGATCCATGTAGCAGACCCCGCTGTCCAGCTCTGGAATCTCTCAGTGACAGAAAGCAACAAGAAAATGCAACAGGATGAAAGAAAACGAGAAAGAGAAAGAAAATGCACTTTCATTTATTTCTGAAAACGATACAAGAACTAGAGACCAATGTGGTTTCTCCCAACTGAAATTCAAGACCCAACTCCTATTTATACATTGTCTCCAATACTACCCTTTTTTCTAACCAACCAATTGTCTAACCACCCCTAACTACTTATGCTTTTAATCTTCTAGAATATAACTTCAGGGCTTTGGGCCCTACATCCGTAACACCCAACTAGTGAGAAATGGTTTTCTTTTTGTTGTTGTTAGATAGTATGAATTGCTTACCGTTTTGCACTTCCAATCAAATTTATGAAAAATGGATTCTCTCCTTTATCTCAATAATAAGAGAGGATTCTATTATGAGAGAGAAAGACACAAAGTGTTTTTTATAAATTGATGGACCCAAAACACAGGTAATAGTGGGCCCCTCAACAATATAATTTGTATATTTCTCGGAAATGAATCCTTTCATGTGAAAAAAAACATGACATGGTTATGTGAGAAGATCACAACCATACAAAGGTAAATCAACGGTTATGATTTTGTAACTACCTATTTTAATATTTTTTCTCTCTCCTCCTTTATTACCATTGATCTACCTTTGTATGGTTATGATTTCCCACATTACATGGTCATGTGATTTTTCACATTAGAGGATCCAGATCCATCTTTCTATCATGAAAACCCTTCTCTTGTTCTTAACTAAAAGGAAAGAATCAAATTCAAATTTATGCATAACTAACCAAATAAGAGACAAGTTTAACCACTTAAGTGCTTAGGATGAGTGCTAGTTTCAACAGTTAACGTGAAATTATTTTCATTAAACAATTTTCAACTGAATCTAATTTTTAGCAAGTGGACTATTTGGCTAATTAAACATAAGTTTGGTTATTAGTGGTGTTCATAACATCTATTGTATCTTAGGTCCCACCTTAAGATGTATCAGCCTGTACACAGAAATTACTATTGATTGATGAAGTATAGAAATTGCATTAATTGTGATACGTACGAGAGATCAATCCATGGATGTAGGTTTCCAGTAAAGATAATTTACCCCATCTGAAATTTGCACTATAACTTACAGACATAAGACTGTATTCATTATAGACATCTGAAATTTGGAGTGGCTAATATAGGAGCAGGTATGCACTATAACTTATACAAATGTATTCATTATAATTTATGGACTCTTATTTGCTGTATAACACACGCAAAGAGAGAGAGAGAGAGAGAAGCAAGGGTATTAAGAAGGAAATTAATGTCCCACCCAGATAAAAGAAAAACAGATATTAACAAAGCCAGAATTCTATGGTCACGCACTTAAGAGAAAGGTAGACATTTTTAATGAGAGAACATCTAGGCTTTTAGTCCAAATAAACTGACAAAAGGATGAAAAAGAAAATTCAAAGATTTGTTTTCTTTGTATATAATTAATGATACAATGGTATATGTAAAATATTTCTATAAATAGTTTAGACAAAAAAGACATGGGAATGAACAAAATATTAGAAAAACTTGAAAACCCTTATCAAAAAATGGGGGAAGAGTAGTCTTTAACTTGAATTCTTTCACAAGTTATAAATCAAATGGAAAGAGAGCTATCATACCTTTAGCCTATTGACCAGGAACAAAGCAAAGTGACCACTAGTTATCTTATGTTCTCCAACAGACGACTCCAAGTTGAAATCTATGTCTGGCATTGATGTGAAACCATACCACAAATGATCAGATGGAGGTGGCTTTATATGCAAACGCAATGTCCCTCTGAGGGAAGCCACTCTTATTGCCAAAGAGAGAGGGACCTTTCGATAAGAAATAATTAGTTACTTTGAGCATAAAACAACTTTAGCTGTATATAAACTGATGATAAATAGAAAAATAAAACATCTGCATATTAACCATCGTTGACTCCAGTTAAACCCAGTTTAAGTATTAACAACCGACTCTCTTCCTTTGTAGTTTAGAGAAATAAATTGATTTTCATAAATTGTAACAATATGTCTTACCTGATGAAGTATGAATAAAAGCTAACAATGAATTTACGGGGCGGGATTAAATATGGTCTGTGGATGTCAAACTTACTTAGCCTATAATCTTTCCAACATTAGAAGAGTATAACCAAAAATATCATCTCTAGCACTTGCATGTTCGCCTATAGTTCTCTCATTCAATATTTTCACCTCTTTGCCAGTATATTCTGTCAATCTTCTGGTGCCAGTGCACTCCATTCAAATATATGTTTTATATTGAAGTTTGTCCTCCATAATCCATATAATCTACTTTCATTTGAGAACCAAGGATTGGAATTAATGGATTCCCCTTGTTCACATGCTGGCAAGCAAATGAAAATCAGTCCCTAAATTTTCTACGCATATCAATCACAATTATTTTTTTCATACGAACCCGTTTGATTTGAAATTCCTTAAATTGATAATGTGCAGTAGTATGTTATTCTGAACAAACCATTTGACAATAATAGCAAATTAATTTGTCCTCGTTGAAGATTTAGGGTTTAGGATTGAAATGGGCTTAGTTTCATATTACACAAAGACCTCCCTCAAGGTTCATTTTTCAAGGGATATGTGAAAGAAAAAAACACAGTATATCATTTCCTTCACCCCTACCCTCGCTAGTAAGGTTTAATGAGGAGTGGTTTTTTAAATGTCTGAAATAAATTAACAGTTAAATGTAAGAGAATACGTTGTATATTGATCTGTGTCAGGGAGTTACAATATATAGAGACCCTAATGGGCTTAAGTGTAAGGCCCAAACCTAATCCAAACCTAATCCTAATACAGTCAGAATACATTCAGACTATTTACGGATAAGACAGAATCCAATCATATCTAATCAAATCTAATCATATCATATCTAATATTCTAACACTCCCCCTCAAGCTGGTGCGTATATATTATGAGCACCAAGCTTGTTACAAATGTATTCAACCCGAGGACCTCTAAGAGCTTTAGTGAAAACATCTGCTAGTTGATTAGACGAGTTGACAAAAGCTGTCTTGATTTCTCCTGACTGAATCTTTTCCCGAATGAAGTGACAATCAATCTCTATATGTTTGGTCCTCTCATGAAAAACAGGATTAGAGGATATATGTAGCGCAGCTTGATTATCACATATGAGTGTCATGGGTTGTTTCTGTTCACAAAGATGAAGCTCCTGAATCAACTGCTTTAACCAGATCAACTCACAGGTAGTATTTGCCATTGCACGATACTCAGCTTCTGCACTAGATCGGGAAACAACAGGTTGTTTCTTGCTTTTCCATGAGATTAAGTTTCCTCCGAAGAAGACACAATAACCAGAAGTAGAGCGTCTGTCCGAGGGTGATCCTGCCCAATCGGCATCTGAGTAACCACAAATTTCTGTATTTCCCTGATCCGAATACAACAAACATTTTCCTGGTGCTCCTTTGATATATCGGAGGATCCTCACAGCAGCATCCCAATGTGAATCACAAGGGGAATCAAGGAACTGACTGGCCGTACTAACAGCGAAAGAAATATCTGGCCTAGTCACAGTAAGATAATTGAGCTTCCCAATCAGCCTTCGATAACGTCCAGGATCAGATAACGGCTCCCCCTGTTTGGGCAATAACTTAACATTAGGATTCATGGGTGTATCAACTGGTTTACACCCCAACATACCAGTCTCCTCTAGGATATCCAAGGCATACTTCCTTTGACAGATAGAAATGCCCTGTCTAGATTGCGCCACCTCAATTCCCAAGAAGTAACGTAGCTTCCCAAGGTCCTTTGTTTGAAATGCACTGAATAAATGTTGTTTTAACTGATGGATTCCGTCTTGATCACTTCCGGTGAGGATGATGTCATCAACATAGACTAACAAATAGATGCACTTGTTAGGAGATGTAATCCTATAGAATACAGAATGGTCAACTTTACTGCGAATTAGGCCAAACGCCTGTACAGCAGAACTGAAGCGACTGAACCATGCTCGAGGAGACTGCTTGAGACCATATAAGGATTTTCGAAGACGACATACCTTCCCAGACTCCCCCTGAGCAACAAAACCAGGTGGTTGCTCCATGTAAACTTCTTCTTGTAAATCACCATGAAGAAAGGCATTTTTGATGTCAAGTTGAAGGAGTGGCCAGTGACGAACAGCAGCAAGGGCAAGAAATAGGCGGACGGACGCCATCTTAGCGACTGGAGAGAATGTATCGCTATAATCAAGGCCAAAGATTTGAGTAAAACCCTTGGCAACTAGGCGTGCCTTGAGACGATCAACATAGCCATCAGGTCCAACTTTCACAGTAAACACCCAGCGACAACCAACTATAGACTTCTCTGGAGGAGCAGAAACAAGGTCCCAAGTGCCATTGGTATGAAGTGCGGTCATCTCATCAAGCATCGCTTGGCGCCATCCTGGATGGGAAAGTGCTTCACCTGTGGTCTTAGGAATAGAAATAGAAGAAAGACTAGAAACAAAGGTGAAATGAGGAGGAGAAAGGCGATCATAGCTCAAGAAGGTATAAAGAGGATAAGGGTTACGAGTAGTACGTGTACCTTTTCTTTGAGCAATGGGAAGAGCCTCTGGTGAAGGATCCGGAGGGGAAGAATCAACTGCAGAGGGCAATGAGTCAGCAGGGGTCGAGTCGACTGGAGGTACTGTCTTACGACGCTGATAAGTGAGAAGTGGACGGTCCTTAGGTACTTGAGCAATAGGTGATGGCTTATCTGGAGTAGAAGCACCTGCATCTGGCAAAGACAAGTCAAGAAAAGGAACAGGAAGAACATGATCAACCTGTGACAATGGAGATGGGATAGAATTAAAGGGTTGTTGATCAAAAAAGGTGACATCCGCGGAAACTAAGTAACGCTTGAGGTCAGGAGAGTAACAGCGATAACCCTTTTGAAGACGAGAATAACCAAGAAAAATGCATTTAAAGGCTTTGGATGTTAACTTATCCTTACCAGGAGTGAGATCATGAACAAAACAGGTACAACCAAAAACATGTGGGGATAGAGGAAAGAGAGGAACATCTGGAAACAATAAGTTATGAGGAATATCATTATTAAGCACAGATGAAGGCATGCGGTTGATGAGAAAGCAAGAAGCAAGGACTGCATCAGCCCAGAAGTGAAGAGGAACATGCATGTGAATAAGAAGAGTCCTGGCAATCTCAATGAGATGTCTATTCTTACGTTCAGCTACTCCATTTTGTTGTGGAGTCTGAGGACAAGTGGTTTGGTGTAAAGTACCCTGTGTGGCTAAGAAGTGAGAAAAGTCAACAGAAACATACTCCTTAGCATTATCACTACGTAAAATACGAATAGAAGCACCAAATTGAGTATGAATTTCAGCAGAAAACTTTTGATAAATAGAAAACAACTCAGAACGGTTTTTCATTAAATAAATCCAAGTACAACGGGAGAAATCATCAATAAAGGTGACAAAATACCGAAAACCTAAAATAGACACACTACGACTAGGACCCCAAACATCTGAATGAATAATTGAAAAAGGAGCATCAGCTCGTTTATTGACTCGATTAGCAAAGGAGGAGCGTATGTGCTTTACTTGCTGACATGACTGACAATCTAAAGTTTGAAGACCGGATAAAAGAGGAACCATCTTCTGCAATTTCGCAAGACTAGGATGCCCGAGACGACTGTGGATGAGCTGTGGAGACTCTGTGAGAGAACAAGCAACTGAAGGACTCGGCACATCAAGGTAGAACAGACCCCGTGACTCACGGCCCACTCCAATCATCTTCCCCGTACCCGGGTCCTGCACAGAAACAGAATGGTTTGAGAATGTGACAATACAATTAAGAGAATTGATCAATTTACTAACCGATATTAAATTATAAGGGATGTGAGGAATGTAATAGACAGATGTCAAGGTCAATGAGGAGGTTGGACAGATTTGTCCAATCCCATGAACGGGGGCCTTAGTTCCATCAGCAAGAGTAAAAGAGGGTAAATTATTAGAATATGTAAGGGAAGAAAAGAGTTCCTTATTACCACAGAGGTGATCAGTAGCATCTGAGTCAAATATCCAAGGACCAAGTGATGCAGAATGAGAAACACAAGCAACAGGATTACCAGTTTCTGAAGCAGAGGCCTGAGATTGAGGAGAGGACTTCCTGAAAAGGGCCTGGAATGCTGCATATTCTTCAAAGGAGAGAGAGACTGAACCATTTGAAGCAGTATCCGATTGAGCTACATTAGCAGCAAAAGAAGGTCGCATGTGAGGATACTTGGTGTAGCAGCGTTCCTCATAATGACCAAGTTGCTGACAGTAATGACAACGAGGTCGCTGACCACGTCCGACTGGACCTCCTGGGCCTCCTGGGCCACGACCTCCTGGGCTACGTCCTCCTGGGCCTCTACCACGACCACGTCCACCTCCAATATGCCCGCGAAAATCAATACGGGAAACTAGAGCAGTAGAATCAACAGCAGAAGACGATGCAGGAGCAGATTTCTTATTCAAATTCAGAAGACGCTGATACGTCATGGATAGATCAGGCTCCCCACTAGTCAAGATAGTATCACGAACATTATCATATTCTTCGGGAAGGCCAGAAAGTGTGGCAACCATAAAGAGACGTTCCACCTGTTTCCGATATGCAGTAGCATCAGTAGGGTAAGGCAGCATATCCAAATATGCCTGCATCAAAGAGCGACTCTTGCCAATATATGTCTCCATCTGAATGTCGGATGATTTGCTCAATTCCATAAACTGAGAGATGATGAAATAGAGTTGCTGAACATCATTAGTGTAGAGGTTTTTTGCTTCCTCCCACACTTCAGTGCAAGTTTGAAATGAATAAAAGATATCCAAGACAATCGGATCAATGGATTGCCAGAGGATACTCAGAAGCTGGTTGTCAATCTTTTCCCAATCAGACTTGTCCTCCTTAGGGACATCAGTAGACTTAGTTGTGAGATGGTTCCCATATCCTTGTCCAAAGAACCAAACTCGAACAGAGGTGGCCCAGTTCTTGTAATTAACAGATCCCTTCAATATTGGTAGAGATGATATTGGGAGAATTTCTCAAAGGAGGAGATGGAGACTTGACCTCCGAATGAATTGGAGGGTTTGCTGCCATAGTATCAAATCACAAAGATACACACCGAATAAAGAGAAACGAACCTGATCACCAATCAAGAAGAGGTGCGCACAAAAAGTCAGACCCACAAAGAACCAACCACAGATCCAGAAAGAGGAGGAGAAGACGAGCTTCTCTGTCCAAGACCGACCGGAAAAAGCCGCCGGAATAGTGCTCACGCGCCGGCAGAAGGTGGCGCGTGAAGCCCACGCGCAGAGAAGACTGGAGGCGCGTGAGAGCGCGTGACAACTCCGATGGTGGCCGGACTTCCACAGAGCAGGTCGCCGGGAGGAGAGGGTTCTGTTCGCGTTCGTTCCAGACTGAAAACTCGCCGGAAAAGTACTCCGGAAGCCTGAACAGTGGCTGATGGTGCTCCGGTGACTGTTTGGGGATGTGGACACGTGCAGAAGATGCCTGGAGAGGACTTACAGCCTTTGATATCTTACCGGAAGGACGCACGGCAAAGAAAAGATGAATCCTAAGTAGTGGGCTTAGGTTTTAAAGCGAAGAACAAGATTTCTAAGCGGAAGCGAGGGTTCCCGGAACGAAATAGCTCTGGTACCAAGTTAAATGTAAGAGAATACGTTGTATATTGATCTGTGTCAGGGAGTTACAATATATAGAGACCCTAATGGGCTTAAGTGTAAGGCCCAAACCTAATCCAAACCTAATCCTAATACAGTCAGACTATTTACGGATAAGACAGAATCCAATCATATCTAATCAAATCTAATCATATCATATCTAATATTCTAACATTAACAATATGGAGGTATCTGTCTGATGAGTTACAATAGGGAAATTCAGTACAATTTCTAAGACCGGAGGGGCCTTGGGGAGGTTAGTGTAATTTACTCAAACCAGAATTTATGGCCAACAAACAGACTATAACCATGTAACAAGATTTTTCACCAAAATATATGACAGCAAAAAAATAGAACATAGTTGAACTATTATTAAATGATATGTGCAAGTCACACATACTATTTAACTCTGGAGAGACACAAAAAGGAAAAGAGGGAAAAACCCCATTTAATACTACCACACAACATTACTAAAATAGCAGAAGTCGAATAATGTAAACATGGGCTGCAAAAAGTGTAGTGGGAAGAAGCAACCGATGGAATAAAGGAGGCATAATAAAGAGAGGGTACCTGTGAAACCTGTTTGGCAACAGAATTTAATATAGATTTCCATCTTGCTCCTAAATTTGAGGAAGACATAGCACGCTTAAAGCTCTTAGACACATCTGCTTAGGGAAAAAAAGATACACATTACATTATCAATCTAAATACGCAATACAAAACTCGATAGATACTCCCTCCTCCACGTTTTGGAAATTTACTACTTAAGGAGAAAAGCAGAACTAGAAATATCCAATAAGGTATCCTCTAGGAAAAGAAAATGGAAAAACAACTAAAATGAAACAACACAATTTTCTTCATTGTTGTAATTGGAAAAATTCCAAACTCAAAAAAAAAAAAACACCAGAGGTGGATATATTATAGGATTTGGAAGCCCCAGCCCATTTTCTCCATCTACCCGTAAACTTAGTCTGTAAAGTGTGGAAATTACAGTAAAACTTGGATGCACTAACAATCTTAGAAAGTATGACCTTACGTAGCAAGCATATAGGATATCCTCTGAGACGACCAATTAAGTTCAGATGGGATTTTAGGAAGTAAGAGAAAGTGCATAAATAATTGGGTTTGATAGGACTCAAAGACAAAGTTCATAAATAATTGGAATTGATAGGACTCACGGAGAAAATGCAAAAATAATTATATTGATTGGACTCATGTACTAACCAGTGTTCCAATCACCATGTTCTTTTTG
The DNA here is from genome assembly GCF_033153095.1 of Gastrolobium bilobum. Taxonomy (NCBI): domain Eukaryota; kingdom Viridiplantae; phylum Streptophyta; class Magnoliopsida; order Fabales; family Fabaceae; genus Gastrolobium; species Gastrolobium bilobum. The sequence continues at coordinate 273,668 of NW_026898033.1, read as the reverse complement.
CTCTTGTAAATCATTTGCTGTTTCTGCAAGATTCAATTGCTTTCCAAAATATTCAAAACTTTCAATAAGATCTGATGGGACAACTCCATCACTGCTTGGCTCTGGATTTGAGTCCTCTGTCCCTGCTTGGAGCTCTAGTTCATGAACTTCAAGCCTTGTTTCAATCTCTAATACTGCACCTCCAGAATATTCAATGTCAACTTCTAAGGCCCATATCTCACTCATTTCCATAGGAAGAACTCTCATTCCTGCAATGCAAGGTGGAACATTCCCGGTATTGATGTTGCTACAGATGACTTCACCAATATAACTGGGAGTCTTCATATTGGACAATGTTCGCTGTTAAAAACAAAAGGAAAAGAAAAGAAAAAGTAACCATCATTTATCTCATCGAAACCATAATGAGGTGGAGTTTTCTGTGGGGGATTTCTCAGAGGAGATCAATATTTATCTCATAACAACCATTATGGAATGAAGTCTGCCGCAAAAAAATAGGATAGGGAAAACAAAAAACATGTTTTCAAAATAATCTCCCCTCCAATTCATATAATTGTTGAAATCAACTAATTTTTCTTCCATTCACTACATTAAAAAAACTCTATGAATGGGATAGCTTCCTTTTAATCTGGTTGATATAGTGAAATATTAAACCTACCATATCAGTTAAATTAACAAAATTACTAGTTAGAAACATTTAGAAAGAACAGCACCTTTAGATCTGGTTGATATAGCTTAATGTTTTAAGCTTGAAAAGAGTCCAGCTTGTACCTATAAACTTGAGTTTTCGGAACTACTAACAATAGATAAGATTATAGAAAGATATAATATCTTTTTTTTTTTTTGTAAATGATATAATATCTTTTTAACATGTTTCCAGCATGACTAAGTAAATATTATCAATTTAAAAACTAATGTAAATTAATTGCTATAAAATGATAATGATATCCATCTTTGCAAACAAACTCACAATCAAACACGTAAACATCAAATAGGAAAGGCTTAAACCTGAATCCTTGCTTGCATGGATCTCTTCAACTGGGTGTTGCCTTTGGCATCAAAAAAGAGTCGGGAAATCAACAAATTCAAACATAATGTTCCCTCATCAATACCAAACTTCTCATCAGCATTCGCATCAGAGCCGACAGAGTGAAGACTCTGGCTTCCTGAATGAGATATCTTTGAAGATAATGGTGGAGGATCGTTTACCAGGGAACTATTAAGATGCTTTGATGTTGAAGTAGCTTTCAACAAGCCACTGGCCAAAACTGCATCTTGGCAAGCACGAAGCTTTTCAGTGTTTTTTTTCCCTTCATGGCCTGACAACGAAGTCCAAGTTGATTTATTTTCCAAACCAACTCGGGAAGTTCTTTTTACAAATTTTTTCAAAAATTGACGAACCTTTGAGGAAGAACCATCAGGCTTACTAGCCCTTTCTATTGCCTCAACACTTGATCCTACCGATGGTTTCATAAAAGAATGATACACAGAATTTAAGGATGTCAGATAACTATGAAACTCTTCATGCAACTGGTTGAACCATTTGATTTTTTCATTTTGAACACACGAAGCCAGATAGAGGGCCTTACACCATGCTTCTTTCTCCCATGAAGTTTCAAGATATATGTAAACAGTTTTGCTTCCATTGTATATTACAGAGGTCTTGCTTTCCACTTTGATGGGGAACTTTTTTGCCCTATAAGATTCATCACCCATTTTTACCAAAATAACAGATCAATCATCGATCAAATAAGAACTTGAAGCACCTAATTTCCTCAACAAATGACCCATAGTTGAAACAAAATTCAATCTTTCCAATATTATTTAACTTATGATACCCCAAATCCAAGCTATCACTAGTTACTTTTTTTTTTTAAAAAGTGAGCAAGGCACAAAGGAAATGAGATTTCTCCATGTTCAATTAAATATCAAGGAAATTTGCAAAAAAGAAACCTATTTTTTACATTTTCTATGCAGTGAGTCATACGTTGAATCAAAATAATATGCACTTGAACAGGTTTCCCTTTGGAAGGAAAAATGGAGAAGTTATAAGAGGAACTATGACTCTAGCATAATCAATTTAGTATCAGGTTTTCTGCGAAATGTAATACTGCTCAAGGATGATAGCAGAGTTCACATGCATCATAGCTTGGTATTCAAAGAAATTTTACAATAGCTAGACATTAGCTGTAGCTGAGAATAAGATATTCATTATGCTAACCCCTATCACCTGTTAGAGAATTTTGTCACTTGTGTTTTTTACATTTTTACAAGAACGTGGCATTCATATATGCATGTGCAGTTAATAGGAAAAAGTGGAGGCAATTGGAGTAGAAAACTTAAGGGAAGTGGCAAGATAAAAATTATAGGAAAATGGAAAAGTGGATACTCCCCGCCCACTTATTGGGAAACTATGCAGCGTTGATGATAAATAAGCATGTGAAGTGAAAAGATGGTCACAATAATGTTGCCAGTGAATCCAAATGAAATAATACCACCCAATAGAAGTGACTTCTGGATCACATTACCATTTTCTTGAAGAAAGGCTTGAAGCTGAGACAGCTTGAACAGAGCAGCCCTTGAGTTCAATTGTTGAGTGCAAACCATCAGATCCTCTCAGAATAAGTGATTGACCCTTGATTTGTCCATACATTTTAATGGGGGAAACCTCCAAGAGCTCCTTATTTCTTTTTTGTTCTCTTGATGGTTTGTCCAAGCAGAATTTCGAAATTTTTTCAGATTCAAGAACCCAAACCACACCCTGAAAGGCGAAGCTAATGAGATAAAGAGTTTGAAAAAAAAAAAAAATTAATTCAGAGGGAATCAAATAGATAGTTTTTGTGGAACCAATCTTTATCCACCACACATATAAATAGGAAGCCCAAAATCCCAAGCAACCTTTTGTACAAATTAACCTGTAAATTCTGTGAAATTTACTACTTCTAAAATTATATCAAAAGGATACTCTATTAGGTTAATGATATTCTTTAGGCTTCTTCATCCTTAACTTGCCCCATTGAACAGTTGCCCTCTCCCTATCTTAGAAGTAATGGGGAAAGACCTAACTTAGCACCAGTGTCCAGTGCCTTTGGTGCTTCATGTTCATCCACTCATAGCGAACAAAGCTATGTACCTTTGATTATTGGAAGACAGTGGACACTGGTGATCATGCTAAGCAAAGTCCTCCCCCACTAATTCTGAGATAGGGAGAGGGCAGTTTTTCAATGGGGAAAGTTAAGGATGAAGAAGCCTAAAGGTTTGAATATATTATAAACCTAAGAGACCATCATTTTGATATAATTTTAGAAGTAGTGACAACAAACCTAGCAGCAAATATAATTTGTTCACATAATAACCCTCTCATTACGAGTATGTCTCTTAGAAATTAAGTGACTCTTAGAAATTAAAGTGACCATATTATCAACCTATTTTTATAAAGGGAAATATTTTTCTCATTTCGTTAGAGATAGATATCTCATGTTATAGACTCATCGTATTTTGTGCTAACTTTTTTCATTTCTTTTTCCTTTGGTTTTAAAGTGTGGACCCCACATATTTATCTCACAGAGAGAACTATCCCAGGCAACATGAGAATAGTAACTCCCATAAAAACCAAAATTAACCATTAATGGTAGCCCACAAAAGAAAATTTCTATCACCTTTGTCCAAGCGAAGCTTGCAAATTTGTAACTTTAGAACATTTAAACATAATAGAGAACCATGCAGATTTCCCCAAATTTTCCCACACTTCAAACTTTCTTTTCCAAAGTTTTCGACCAGTTTTTTCAGTGAGATAACTAATTGTGTAAGGGCACAAATGGCTCAAGCATTAGGTTTCAGCAGTCCAAAGATTGCCTCTCTTTTTTCTTTTCTTTTTCTCAAAAGCTCTGGCATTAATACTTTGATTATAAACTATTTTAAATACAAAGTAATCTCAACCCTGGAGTGACTTTAAAGTCATTTCCATTTGGGAATTTCACCAAAATAAAACCAATAACACAAGTGACTAATCACATTCTATTTCATGTATTTCAACTTAAACTTGCTCCTGTTCAGAATCATAAATTTCGGTTTGGCCATTTCTTAATTAGTAGAGTAGAAGGGGGTGAAAAACAATTCGAGCTAAGCTAAGCTAAGAATTCGAAGCACGACCTTTTTTTTAATCGCAAAATCCAGAGATTGGTGAGGATCAAGCTGTGCAGATGCAGCACCCAGTTGGGATTTGGCTTCTTCTCTAATGGTCTTGCGGCGCAACCATTTCATGATCCATAACAGTCCCAGAGCTTCGGCAGCAACAACGGCCACTACTCCGAGACCAAAACCGATGAGAATGAAACCAAAAGCTAAAGCCATTTGAGAAGTGCGAAAAAGAGATGGTTGAAAATGGGAAGGTTCGGGAAAAAATGAGATGAACTTGTATGTACCAATGCAACAATTACTAGTTAGCAAACAGTGCGATCACATAATAATAAAATAAAAGAGGAAGGAACCGCGTTGATGTGACCCGGGGAAATAGAGCTACTTAACGTAACAAATAAGAGTCAGCGAGAAGCAACCATTTAATTATCAAATCTAGTTCAACGGCATGGAAAAGCGATTTTGCTATTTTTATTTAGAAAAAATATGTTGCATGAGAATTCGAATTTAATTATTATATTGTGATCTTTTTTTTTTTTTTTTTTGGTAAAAGTGGTGGGCCTAGCCCAGAAGAATTATATTGAAAGCTGATGTATGTCCAAAATGGAAAAATGCTTATAGGAGAGAGGAATATAACTTCAACTCTCCACCTCTACCCGTAAATCCTAACAAAGCTAGGCTATCAGCACAAGAGTTAAACTCTCTAGGAACAAATTCAAAATCAACATGCTCAAGGAACTGTAAACTGTTCCTTATTCTTCTAACTAACAAAGAGCAGTCATCCGATTCATTAGGGTTATCCATACATAGAAGAGCTTCCTTGCTATCACTCCCAAGCCATACCTTCTGGACGTTTAGGTCTATTGCCAGCTTTAGACCCTGCCATATACCCCATAATTCAGCCTCAAGTATTGAACAAGCACCAATCTTAAGGGAGAATCCACTTATCCAATCACCATTCCAATTGCAGATAAGACCTCCACATGAACCTGTTTTGGAATTCAGATTCACAGCACCATCAACAAAAATCTTTAAAACCTCATTCTGTTCCTGATTCCTAAACCCGAACAGTGGAATAGTGGATTCTAATTTCTGGGAGAAAGGATCATCAGCACAATTTTCTTTCATTTCCATCAGGTAGTGCAGGATCCTACTTATCGGATCACTAGGCCAAGAGAATAATTCATCATGAACAACCAGGTTCCTCCTTTGCCATAGCATCCAACAAGTAACAAAAAAAATTCCTTCCAAGAATGCCAAAACTTACTTGAAAAAGTTTTGCAGATATTTAGTTTAAACCAGTCCAAATCATCAGCTGACAGGAAAGCTTCTGGAATCTTATCTTCAAACCATCTCTCCCACACCTTTCTAGCTCTTGAACAGTCTCTAAGCACATGCATGATTGTCTCTTGGGTAGTTGAGCAAATTGGGCATAGAATCTCACCTCCACTCCAAAGACTTGTGGTGCTTCTAACAGGTAGCTTATTTAGACATGCTAATCATAAGAATATTGCTATTCTAAATGGTCCTCTCCATTTCCAGATGATAGTCCAAACTTTATCTTTTTTCAAATTTACAGCCGATAGTTGCTGGTATGCATTTCTAACCATAGAACTACTTGGACTATGTTTTAGCCAACAGAGCCTGTCATCCGGTCCATTTGGGCAAGGAGGTTGAATACTTTGCAGCTTCCTAAGTATAGAATCATCAAGATAATTCTTCAGGTATTCCCACTGCCAGTCACCTGTTTCTTGATCTACCATGTCATTCACCTTTGATTCTTGCTCAACATTGCAAGGTTTAGCAAAAGCAAGTTCATACAGATTATTTTGCCATCCATGCCAACAGTCTACCCAGAACAAAACTGATTTGCCATTGCCCATCTCCCATATCAGATGTTGATCCAGTTTAATTCGAGCTGCACAAATACTCTTCCATAAGGATGAGTCCCATTTTTTAACAGATAAGCCTATCCTAGGATCTTGCTTTCTCCCATTTTTCCCAAGTAATACTTTAGCCTAGAGACTGTTTGGCTCATTGATGAGCATCCAGGCTCTCTTTTGCATGAAGGCTTCATTTTGCAATCTAAGATTAATAATACCTAAGCCACCATATTCCTCAGGCTTATAAAGCTGCTCCCATGCTACATAGTGAGCTTTTCTTTTTTCTTCTGTGTCTCCCCAGATGAAATTGCGTTGTAGTTTCTCAATATCTTGGCAAATATGAATTGGAAGAGTATTGTTCTGCATGTGATACATTGGCATAGCTGAAATCACACTCTTAGCCAATGTAATTCTACCAGTCATAGACAAACATTTGGACTTCCACCCTTGAAGCTGATTCTGCACTCTATCTATGACATTGGTATAGTGATGTCTACTGATCCTTCCATGTCTCATTAAGGTTCCTATATAGCAGCCAATATTCTTGACTACTTTGAACCCACTCACATTTGAAAGAGTATTCACAGTCTCTTGAGAGGTGTTCTTAGAGAAATAGATACATGATTTCTCCATACTCACACATTGGCCTGACATTCGAGAGAACTTCTCCAAACAGCCTGTAATACACTCCAATTGGCTAAGAGAAGCTTCAGCAAATAAAATAATGTCATCTGCAAACATTAAATGGGAGATCTGAGGGCCTGACCTACCAGCTTTGATTGGATGCCATTGTTTCCTTTATACTTCATCCATAATTAAATAGGTAAGTTTTTCCATACAAAGGACGAATAAGTAAGGGGATAATGGATCCCCTTGCCTTAAACCCCTTTGAGAGTAGAATCCCTGAGTTCTGGTTCCATTCCATAACACCTCAATGAAGGGACTAGTAACACAGCCCATAATAGCAGCTATCAACTCACCTGGAAGTTTCAACTCTTCAAGCACAGTCTTTACAAAACCCTATTTGAGTTTGTCATTGGCCTTCTCTAGATCAATCTTGATAGAGAAATAGCTCTTCTTCCCTTGCATCCGATGCATAGAATGTATAAGTTTCTGAACAATAATTATATTGTCCTGGATATTCCTCTTTGGAATAAAGCTTACCTGATTAGGAGAGATAAGATCACCTATGAAAGGTTTAATCTTATTAACCAGAATTTTACTCAGGCCTTTGTAAACTGTATTGCAAAGAGCAATGGGACGAAATTCTTTCATAGAGCAAGGTCTATCCACTTTGGGAATCAGTGTAAGGAGAGTATGGTTTATCTCCTTAAACTGATCCGGATTGTTTAGATACAATTTCATACTATTGAAGACTTGTTCTTTGATCAGGTCCCAATTCCTATGATAGAACAGTGCAGGATAACCATCCGGTCCAGGAGTTTTCAGTGGGGGCATTTGGAAGAAAGCCTTCTTAACTTCCTCAAGAGAAATATCTAATGACAATAAACTTCTATATTCCTCCCTGATAGCTGGCCATGAATAAACAGTTTGATTCCACTCTGATTCAATCATGTCTTCTTTGAAGAGATTGATGAAAAAGCTTCTGGCTAACTCAATTAGTTCATCCTCTCCAGAAATCCAGCCACCACCATTGTTCTGAAGTTTGATGATCTTATTTCTCTTCCTTCGAATCAAGGTACATGTATGATAGTACCTAGTATTTCTATCACCCCCTTTTATCCAATCACCCCTTGATTTCTGGTACCAAATTTGTTCCTCTTGATCTAAGATATCAGCTAGCTCTTTATTTAGTTTAGTTTCCGACTCCTCCAAGTGGTAGATATTGTTCAAGCTCATCTGTCTTTGAATTCCTTCCAGCCGAGCAATCACCCTGTTCTTTCTATAAAGAGTGAATCCAAAGACATTTTTATTCCAGTTTTTGACTGCAGGGGTAAAAGAAAGGAGGCTATCCAAAAAATTGGAGTTAGAATCCCAATTGGTTTTGAGAAAAGAATTGAACCGAGCATCATTCTGCCAGATAGCCATGAATCTAAAGGGTCTATCCCTGCAACAATGATCCTCTTTTCCCAATCTCACCAATACAGGGCAATGATCTGAGAAGATTCTTGGAAGATTCCTCAAAACAGGTTCTCCATAAATCATTTGCAACTGCTCTATCAAGCCTTTTAAACACTCTATCCAAATGAAGGAATTTGGGACCTTTCCAAGTTAATCTAATTCCTCCTCCTCCCAAATCTATTACCCCACAAGTATCTAACACATTATTGAACATATGACATCTATTAGCATTAACTGGGCTTCCTCCTTTCTTCTCAGCAGCTGAAGTTATTTCATTAAAATCACCTGACAGCATCCATGGATCATTCATAGTCCTTCCAATATGCTTCAGATCTTCCCACAACATTCTTCTTTTTTCTTCTTTAGGACTAGCATAAACTGTTGTCTAGAAGAATCCATCCTTACCAGGAAATTCAACCCAACAGTGAATGAATTGGTCATGCTTCCTCTTGAGACTGATAGTCACATCAATCGGATCCCATACAACCCACACACCACCAGCATACCCATTAGCATCGGCTATTATATAATTTGAGTACCCCAAACTACGAATAATACTCAAGGCTTTATTTCCACTGACTCCGGGCTCCAAAATGGCAACAATACCAACCCCATGTTTTTTCCTAAACCTACTGAAGGTACTCTTGAATTGCTTCTTGGCAGCACCTCTGCAGTTCCAGGTCATCACATTCATTGCGAATTTTGATTTTGCTGCAAGATTACAAAATTCTTGCCACTTGCATCTTGGATTACATCAATAGCCTCCTGAATATCTACATCTCCCTCTCGATCATTTAACTCAACCATACTATGCATAGAGCTACCTTGGACTGCAAAAGAATGCTGATCCATCTCCATTCCAGGTTGATTTTCTGCATTCTTCAAGTTTTCCCCCATAACCAAGTCAGGTGGTTCAGGATCCTTCAATTCACAATCAATGAGCAGGCTGCCAACTTGCTGTATGCTCTCAGCATTTTCCAGGAGAGCTTCTGCAGCAGCAGAATCAGCTGCCATCACCAAATCACCCCAAAGCTTGCCTTTATTCTGCTCCAAATTCTCCTGAACAGGTTTTTGAGTCATTGAGCTACTACCAGCATTCAGATTAGGAGCAAGAAGCTGTTGTACCCCTTTTCCTTTAGCTGATATAGTCTTAACCGAATTCCTCTTGGTAATAGATGCTCCTTGCTTCACACCTGAAGACTTCTTGGAATTATTTTGAGCCTTAGCATTAAAATTCATTACTCCCACAGTATTCTGGGAATTGTTAACCAAGGCCAAAATTTCCTTGTTCACCAAAGAATTGGGAACATTCACTACTGTTTCATTTCCAATCACTTTCTTCTGAATACCACTTCCACTGCTAACACCCGTTTTCAACCCCTGTCCCTTCTTAGCATTGGAGATATCTTCCCCAAACAATCTGGTGTTCTTGATATCACTTTTCTGATGTGTTTGGCCTCCTTTCTTCCTTCTCTGCACCACCATCCACTCACCAATCCCTTGAGATTCAGGCTTTTCCATTGGCTGCACATAAGTCTCACTAGGCTTCTCCATTGGAGTTTGCTTAGCAAATTCTGGGCAGGAATCCGAATTGTGCCCATACCTACCACATTTCAAACAAATTAGGAATAATCCTTCATACTATATCCTCTTCCTACTGCCATCCAGAATGTATATCCCTCTCAGAGGTTTAGCAAGGTCAATCTCAATGCAAACTCTTGCAAACCTAGCCCTATCTCCGGTTGAAGTTGTTCTATCAACTTTTAAGACTTTACCAATCACAGTTCCTAGATGATTCAGAAAAGGAAACTCACAATACTTTTGTGGAATACCTGGAAGGCGCACCCATGCTGCAACCTTGTGGATGTTTTCCTTCTCTGGATCGAAGCAAGGCTCTCATTTCCTCGTTGCTAGGTAATGCCCCAGTATCACCCATGGCCCTCCCGTTATAGCTAGGTTCAGATCCTCCAAGCAGCTGAACCTTACAGAGAAAAAATCATTCCCTAGGTCAGCTACTGTTATGCTTCCTGCCTTAGCCCAGAGAGCTTCCAATCTCCTTTTCATGAATCCAACACCGATCTTCTTGCCTAGTAGTTTAACTATCAAGGCATTCTTCCATCGCTGACGCATGCGAGCTCGAGCTTCTCCATTGCTTTTGATTTCCACCGATCCATCATCTCTGACTATTGTTTGGAAACCCCACTCAGAAATAGTCCCCTGATTCGGATCAAGGGGTTCCACAACAGGTTCCTCTTCCTCTATTAGCCAGGGAGATGCTTCACCAGACACACCATTTTCCATCCCTGTTACCTTAGCAAAAGATCTCTGTTTCTCAAGAACCGTTTCACCAGATTGAAACTCCTTCACCACCTCTCGCATTCGAGCTTCCATTGGTATTTCTTCACCACTCTTCGTACGCTTAGTACTCTTCCTAGCCATTGACAACGTTTCATTCTGACTCTCCTTCAAATCCTCCATTGAACTAGCAAAAACTCAGAATACAAACCCTCGCAGACAGCAAAGTTTTCGCGCGCGTACCTACACGTGCCTAACTAACCCATCGCTTGCAACAGTATATTGTGATCTTTTGATTTACATGTAAAACTTTTTTTTCTTTTTCTTTTTTAATAAATATGAGATCCACCACTAATTAAATCACAAGACGAGAACATAAGAATTCAATTCTCATAAAATAATCAAACCCATATTATTTATAATGTAAAGAGCTTGTGATGTTCCAAAAGATACAAATACATGCACAAGATCTATATAGACTTCGGTTTTGGAAATTGGAATAAAATTCAGAATGTCAATAGTGCAGCTTGTTTCATGATGGGCCTGATTGTTTCTATATTTCATTAAGGGACCTTCGGCTTTATCATAGTTTAAAGAAAACGAACAAAGAAAATAAAAATTGAAGGATGTGTTTGAATGTGTTTTTTTTTTCTAAAACTGCTTTGAGTATAAATTTTAAAATTTGATTTTGAGAGTAAAAGAATAATAAAATTTGTTTGAATTTAATTAGTTTTAAAGTTATAAAGAAATTGTAATTATTTACAAAAATACCATTAATGAGATTTTATAATTATAAGATTGCCATTTTAAAATAATTTAAAATAAAAAAAATTATTTATAAAAGTGCCATCAATAAATTCTCATATTTATAAAATTACCATTGCAAAAACAAAAACTAAAAAATAACTTTTAAAAACATCCCTAAATTGTTCTGTTTTTTTAGTTTTTAAAACTAAAAAACAATATTTATTTTGGGATTCATTTTCCAAAACAACTTTTTCCAAACAATTTTTTTTTTTTACTTTTTTTAAAAAAAAACTTGATTTCTATAAGCAGGCCTACTTTCTAATTTCCCTAATTAGAACAGTCAATAGTAAAAATTGCTTTGGGGATTGATCCACTTTGTTTCAACAATAAAAACTTAGCTACTTTATATCCCCATCACCAAAGACAATTGGGCATGATCAGTTTTTGGAACTTATTTAATTTGATCAAACATCATACTAAATTACTAATTGCATCTGCCCTGAATCCAGATTAAAAAGAAAAGAGAAGAAAATTAACCAAACAAATCAATAGCAAGTATTTAAATAAAGAAAACAAACTAAGTACAAAAGAGATAATAGTTCAGTTGCCTACAAACTGCTATCATCTATACCTAGGAAAGTAGCAAAACCAACCCCCCAAATAAGCAAAACTTTACATTGCTTAAGGTTAAAAATTCTTTTTACATGCAATCTCAGTTTCTCAATGTTTTCAGGATTGCACCCAGGGGAACTTCTGTTGTCGGAGTCAGTGTGCCAAACTGAACAAAGGGTAGTCAGTTAGCGGTGAACAAAAAACAATTTACTAGGTATTTTTGTGAAAAAGTTGAAGTCATGGTGGTAGACGTTAAGCTGCTTCAACCATGAGTCTGCAGCACTATACAGATTGGATACCCTTTCATCATCATATACCCTTTCATCATCATCATCATTGGAGGGGTTTAACCAACGATCACTCTGCATTTTGTAAGTAACTAGCCCAAAAGGAGAGAGAGATATACAATCACTCTTCTTTTTCTTACATTTGTCTCCTGGAATAAATCCCCACCCGTAACAATTTATATTTTTTCCCATGTTGATGTCATTATATTCTTTTGCACAATCTGCAGAAACAAATAAGAAAAAAAGTTAATACACTTTAAACTACTGACCCGCTCCAACACTAAGCAGGAATGAACTCAGGGCCAGCTTCTCCCAATAAATAATGGGGAAAGTACTTCTTATGTGACTGCAGAAGGGAGAAAATGCAGCAACACTTACTTTTACCAGGATACGCGTCCGAATCCTAGTTTTTTTTTTTTTATAGAATCCGCACGTGTATCCTAAGATCCGCACGTGTATCCTAGTGTTAAAAATTTGCTGTAACTTTTCTCATCAGGAGTCACATGAGAAGCGACGGACCCTAAATAATATGCACGAAACCACAGCCAAGTTGACAAAAATAAGTAACACGAGGAGAATCTAAATGATTTCTCAGCAGGACACTTTAAGAAATGATTAAATTGTTCAGGAAAGGGAAAAGAAATGCAAAAGATTGAAGGGAATAGAAACTTCATGCAGGAAAAGAGGCAAGCCTCAGGCATAAACAATTATTTAAACAAAAGTTTTGAATCAATCCATCAAATCTGATTATAATTATGTAATTTCCATGATGCATAATATTAAATCAGGAGAGCAACACATTCAACTCAAGGCTCAAAGATAAATATCAAGGACCAAAATTTTAGTAAAATATTGGAGAAAAGGTTATCTTGATGTTAATTTATTGCATATTAATTAGCAAACTATACACGTGCCTGTACTCTTAAATTGTAGTAAAATGACTCCATCACACCGGTAAAAACTTTCTAACTTTTGCCCCTTTTATGTTAAACTATCAAAATTGCCCCTTTTATGTTAAACTATCAAAACACGCTACCCCAAAAATTTGATAAGCATTGAAATGGTAAATGCATTGCATGTTTGTTTTAGTTCTCGACAGAGAATTTGGAAAGAAACAACAGCATCAATTCATAAGAGGCATGTGTGAGATTGGAAGAAAATCTTATATACAAGCACTGAGTGATAAAATGATAGTAGATAGAATGTCTTACGCATTCTCATCTAATAATGTACAATGCACATAAACAGACTTCATGATAGCAGATAGAAATTGAATTAATGGCACACAATATCCTCTGTATTCAAATATTTTCAAGAGTATATCACAACGATCAATTGTTAAACATATCTAATACTCTCATATGAAAAATTAGAATACTTGGAAAATTCAGGATGCAGATATCTGCTCCCGCACTCCACAATGTAAATGGGACAGTGCTTAGCTTCTCCAGAAGCACAAAGAATATTTACCCCAAAAAAAGGATCAAGCACAAGCACATTTGGCTAATGAGAAACATCCACAAACCTCAAACAGATGTGACACAGGTGGACACATAGAAAGAACCCACGCACAATGTATTTTTCGTGAAATACAAGAAAACATATAAAAATGTAGAAAAATACAAAGAAATGGCAAGAACTCCAAATGATTTGATATGCTTTTCTGATTTCAAGAAAACACACTCGTCCGCTGGGGAAAAAAAAAAAAAACAAATCACTACATCAGGATACCTTGGAAACAAGATGACAATGTATGATAAGTGAGGAATGCTGCCTGGTCCTTTTGAGGTAGCGGACATGGTATGGAATAAATAGGGTACCTATCTCAATGATAACAAGTCAGTATAACAACTTTTCTACCATAGAATCCAACAGACACTAGACATCTTTTACGGGAAGTACGAAAATATAAACTTCACAAGATAGACAAAACTGAATAAAAACTTATTGTTCTTATATATGTAATTATGAAAAACACAGAACCACAATATAAGCAAGAGAATTCTCTTCCTCCACCTTCAGTTCTGTTTCATTAGAAAACATTGATACAGATTTATACTTGCATGAGAAATCACAACCGCAACCAATTTTGGCTTTTGGCTTCAAGTAAAATTAAAAAAAAAAAAACATAGTATCTCTCTCTGTAACAATTCAGAGACAACCACTTGTTATCGACTATAAGTTTAGATAATACAAAAAAAAACCAAGTAACTTGTCAGTATGCAAGTTTAGAAGACTGCAGCCAAAATAATTCAGATAATGGTTCTTATAAAGTTAATTGAAAATGTGAAGCCTTACTTCAGATATCAGGCAAAAACAAGGCAAATTTATCATCAGGTGGCACCCATTTCAAGTTGAAATGTTCATCTTCAAGTAACAACTAATTTCAGTATAACAAGAACAACAACTAATTATGCTCACCAAGCAACAGCCATCCAACTTGCTGGGGAAAGATCCACACTTTTCAATGTCATTAATGCCGGATGGCTTCTTGCTAACTCATTTATCTGAAACAAGAAACCATCAGTAGACGCTAGCTGCCAGATGTCCCAATTGTATTACCACCAAAAAGAGGTTCTGAATACTATACTTAGCAGTTAAAGGCTACCTTGACAGTAAATGGAACTCTCCGGATAGGTTCAAATGTCTCAGTGTACTCTAAGTAAAGGTAGCCAAGCATATCCCTTGTTGGGCATGAACCCACCTGGTCACTGCTCGAATCCAAAGAAACGGCATCCCAGGCTTTGCTAGAACTGTTACTTGATGATCTAGATAGGTAATCACTTCCACTATCATCACTTGAGGAATCACATTCACACTCAATTCTGTCACTGTCTTCTCTCCGATTCCTAAAATAGAAGAAGATGACTCACACCACTTTGTTGTCACATTTAGTATATTAACATACAGTAATGTTTTCTACATACCTAGAAGCTGCAACAGACTTTCTGGTGTAGATTTGGATGGCAGACAGATATGGAACATAGTATTGCTTTATAGTATCATTACTTTTCAACATTACAGGTGTACAAGCACCATAAGCACTCCATTCATAATAGCAGTCCCAAAGATCTTTCAGAGTGAAGTATTCAATTGTGTCCATGCTAGGAGGTAGCCATTGGCTATTTAGATCAATAAAGCAGCTCTGCAAATAAAATGATAAAAAGCAACAAAAATTAAGGAAACCATTTTTTGGTGCATTGGAGGTGCAAGTACTGGCAGAGGATCCAACCTACGACACTATCATCACACCCCAAATCTTAAAGGCTTTTTAGGGCAGTGTCAATTGATTTACAAGGTCTTAGTAGCACCAATACAACTTTATTTCCGCTTTATATGTGGCTAGAAATAATAGCTTTTTACAAGAGGACCAACAATGCAATGCTATTGCTAAATGCTAGCCATCCAACAAAGAAAATATATATTTTTTTTTTTAGAACAACTTTAACATATGTTTGTCAAATATTGCAGAAGAACTTACTTACAAGAAACTACGTGACGTTCGGAAATTTCATAAAATGCAAGAAACACGCTTTCTATCTAAGGTTTAACTCTCAAGTAGCAAAAGCTAGAGTCTAAAGAAAAGAGATTTACCAAAAATATAACCAATTGCTGATGAGATCATCACCCACTATAAACAATGTCAAGCAAAGGTGCTAGCCTAGTAAATGCAATAGATAGCACCCTCCATTTTCTTGATTTTTTTTTTTCTGTCTTCATTTACGCCCTTTTGACCATTCTCGAAACGAACAAAGATTGATAAATACATAAATAAATAAATATGCCTACATAATCACGTAGGAATTTTGTAACTTAGAACAAGCAAATAAAAATTTCCAGCGTACCACATGTTTTCACATAGAATGTTCCACAAAAAAAATGAAAAATACTAATCCATGAGAATGATAATGAGAATGACGTGGCACTCAACTATACCTTAACTCGTGGAATTCTTGAAGTTTCTGGAAATTGAATTTTTCTAAATATTTAATTTTCAGATATTATTGTAAACTGAACGTAAAAATCATATTTCTGAAAATTAAAATTTTTGGATAAAAAATTTTTCTCCTCTACCAAATGTCCCGTAAAAAGAGAACTCAATACACCAAAGGCCGGTTATTTGATCATTTTTATCATTGTATAAAATAAAAAACAACTCAATACACCAATATTTTTTCTCAAAATCAAATATCACAAAATTTCATGGAATCAATTTTGACCAAGTAAAACGATTGATTCCCTGATAATTAATAAAATCCCGCTGATTCTGCTGAAATCGAGAAATCACAAAATTATTACCTTATTCTATATATTTCGTCCTTCCAAGCAACCTCAACATTGACCGAAACTAACCAAACAAACATTTTAAAAATTAAAAAAATGGCAAATAAACAATTTTTTACATTATGGTATTGATATTGTAACATTTATTTAAATGAATGAAAATGACACGCAGCCGATGGCATCTCATCGAATATTCCTAAATACCGAGGGCAATTTAGGCATGTTACAATCTTTTATGTTAGTGTGACTGTGACGATTCAGTTGTCAGAGAGAACCAAATCCAACGTATGACTATGGTACTCGCAGACAATAGAATTGATTCATATAAAAAAATAAACTTTTTTTTATAACATAAAATTTAAGTGGAATTAGATATTAGTATTCTACTAAAGTCAAATAAAACTCTCCAATCTCTTTATTAAGGATTTTCGAAACACTCACCAACATCTTCACATCGGTCAACAACGTTTGAACCACGACTTTGAAAGGAATGAATCAAACTCAGTTGTGTTCACTTTTGTTGGTTTCTCAAATAAAAAAATAAAATTTGATTCTTCGTAATGTCTATCTATAAATTTTCCACACCATAATGAGATTATCCATGACAAGATTAGATACACAATTCAAAATCGTACAGATTTCATGTAACATACTAAGAATTTCAAGGAAAAAATAATAATAATTCGGAGAGCCGCAAGGTATCTATGGGTATCAAAATATGAACCGGAATACTTGGACTTTTTTATGAAAAAATTAAAAAGTAATCCAAAAATTATACGCAGAAACATAAAAGAATTTAAAAAAAAGAAGAAAAATGAAATATCCCATTATCACTTCTCCCGCAACGGTGAAGAAACGTGAATTAATTTAGATGAGAGAGGGTATAGATGGAGTAAAAAGAAAACTGAATAAAAAAAAAAAAACAAGGACTGAAAAAATTACCTGAGGAAGAGTCCGTGAAGGAACATCTGGAGTGACGTGTCGAACAAAGCGTTCCAAATTGGAAAGAGACTCTCCCGGACCAAACAAGTAGGAGGACATAATTTTTCTCGAGAAAGTGACAGAAAAATCACAAATGCTTTTGGATATACAGGAAGCTCTCTCTCTTTCTCTCAAAGTCTCAGTGATTGAGCAGGGGTTGCAGATAAATATGTGTGACATGAGGACCCTTTGATTGTAAATTGATGAACTTCCCTTTTCAGCTCTTTGTTTCTCAAAATGGCAAAGGATAAGTCAACCATGTAATTATTGATTTTCAAAATCAAAACAACAAAAAAAAAGGAAAAAAAATCTTTTCAATTCCCACGATTGCATTACCCATATTCACATACTGATAAAACAAAGAAGAAGGAAAGAGAATGAAGAGTAATAAGAAGGTGGGCAATAATTAAGGAGAGAAAGAAGGAAAAAATGAGAGCTAAAGAGACAAAAGGCCCAAATTAAAGTAATTAAATAAATGTCTCTCATAAATTATTTAAATGTTTCAATTAATCGAAAATGGAAGCTTTTGCAGATTTTGTGATTTCAGTTGTTTTGTGATTTGAGAGAGGGGTGGAAATTAAAAAAGGTACGAATTAAAAAAAAAACAAAAAAAAACAAAGAAGAAGAGTAGAAACGAAAGAGACTAGAGTAAGTCCTATGGCGAGAGAGTGAGAATTCGCTTCGCCGCGTGTGACTAAAGACAGCGTCACGTTGTTATCTTAAAAATAAAAAAATACACTGTCATATTTGGAAATGAATCTTTTCACGTGAAAAAGTAGTCATGTTATTTGATCAAAATTATTCCTTTAAAAATTATATATTTTTCTCTCTCTTATCTCATTACCAATAAGTGAATGTAATCAAATAGCATGACCATATAATCACTTTTTCACATGAGAGTATCTATTCCCGTCATGTTTTGAGTTCCTAATTTTAGCCTTGTTGCGTTTGTAATTTTTTTTTGTGTTTCATGTCTCATGTGATCCTTTCATTCACGAGGTCACACTTAGATAAAAAAAATTATTTTTTATTTCTTCTTTTTTCTCTCTTCTTATTAATTGTATGATTTTGATTGATTTGGATCACCGAATAAATAATGATACAGAACCATTGAAATTCCTCTCGTTGCGTTTGTTTGTTTTCTCATATTAAGGAAGACCCACGTGTTGATTATATCCTCAATTTAAAAAAGTCAATACCTTGTATTTAGATGCATATGACTTGCATTGTAGTGTCCTTTTGTGCATGAATTCACATTTTCATTTAGAGATGTAAAATAATATTATAAATTTGAATTGAATTATACTTTGTTTCTATTTAGCTTAGTTTGGTGTAATATTTTTATTTTTTAAATATAAATTAATACTTGTGTTATAAGAATTTTTATTTAATGTTCATTGGAAATTATAAAATAATAATAGAGGTATAAAGTATTATCTTGATTTTAATACTTTGGGTTTTAAAGGATAAACATTAAGTCCAAAGCTTTGAGGTTTTATCTCTTAATGTGTGTTCTGGAGCACAAAAACCTTAAATTTCATCTAATTTTGGCGAATTTTATTAATTCACAAAATATTATCTTGATTTTAATGATAAAATCATTTTAGGTTTTATATTATAATATAGACATTTTCATTTGTATTATATTTTTATATTAAATTTTAAATGTATAAGTTTTTATTTTAAAAACGAGAATATATATATATATATATATATATATAAATATATAATGTGTGCCTCCTCATAAATTTTTTTGAGTTCTCCATTAATTATAAATATTCATTAGTGAAATTTAATTTCATTTTTTAGTGTCAAATTATTTATTATTTATCCATAATTTCCTTGATTAGTTACTTCATTTTGTCAATAAATGGGACTTTTTCACAGTTTTCAAAAATAATCGAGACATTAATGCACTTTTGAAATAAATTATCCAAGGATGCTAGCAAGTAGGCTTGGCAAAAATAAGCCAACCCATCGGGTTGGCTCGTAACCCGACTAAAATGAGTCGGGTTGGGTTAGGAAAAATGAGTTAGTAACTCGAGTCAGCCCGACTCGTTTTAGCTCGAAAAAAACCGAGCCAACCACGGGTCAACGGGTTGGCTCGCAGGTTATGATTTTTTTTAATATAAAAATTAATGAGGGTAAAGTGGAAAGCTAAAACCTAAAATCTCAATTCCAAAGACCCAAACGAAAATACCCTGCAACTGCCAATAAGTCCAAAACCGTGCATTAAGGACCTTTTTTTATAGTATGCGTGACAGTATGAATGTGATGCCAACTGCCAATAAGTCCAAGTCCAAATGAAAAAGGAAATTTCTATGATTTATCTATATGTCTTTGTATTGAATGAATTAATAATTTAGGGGAAAAATTTAGAAGTTATAGCATTAATAGAATTTTATTTTATTTTTCATTTTTTTGAGCCAACCCTAACCCTACTCAAGTCGGGTTGGGTTGAGTTTTCAGACTTGTTTATTTTTTGAGTCAACCCTAACCCCTCATTTTTTTCGGGTTAAACGTTGGTTGGGTTGGGTTGAGTCGGATTGGCCCGTTTTGCCAACCCTACTAGCAAGCGGAAACTTTGTCATACGCTGGCAAGTCCTATATGGATGGCGTGCGCGACTAATACCATATTGTCAATATACATAACTCACTAGATTAAGTCATGTGACACGATTGTGCTCGTGCAACATATCTACCACCTAGTCTCGCATGCCAACCTTGCAAGACTTCCAGGATGATGCCACATGGCTCTGTCCTGACCGTTCATTATACCAACTCCCTTCCCAAATTCTTACATAACCTTGCTCACCTTGAAAATTTTATAACACATTTTGAGTCAGTTAACTTACCCTCTTTGTATCTTCTATTATCGTCTCAAAAATAAGTTCAAATATAAAAATAGTTCGTATAGTTGTCTTCCACAATGATTGTAAATTTGTAGGTCGCGATGGTATAACATTCAAGAGTGAAAAAAGAGCCATACATATTGTTTGCAACACTATTTTCGAGAATTGAAGTAGAAGATTCACTACAAATGAAACTCAAAAAAAATCATCTAAAGTGATGTGTCAAAGAAAACGTTCCAAATTGGAGAGAGACTTCTCCGGACCAAATAAGTAGGAGAACATAATTTTTCTGAGAAAGTGACAAAAAAATCACAAATGCTTTTGAACGTACGGAAAAAAAGAAATAAGCATTTTTTGAAATTTTTTTATGAATTATTATTCTTTTTTAATTAAAAAAATATTATTGAGTTCTCTCTCAAAGTCTCAGTGATTAAGCAGGTAGCATATAAATATGTGTGACATGAGGACCCATTGATTGTAAACTGATGAACTTTCCTTCTCAGCTCTTTGTTTCTCAAAATGGCAAAGGATGAGTCAACCATGTAGTTACTGATTTTCAAAATCAAAACAACAACAAAGGAAAAAAAATATTTTCAATTCCCACGATTGCATTACCATATTGACGTACTGATAAAACGAAGAAAAAGGATAAAGAATGAAGAGTAATAAGAAGGTTGGCTATAATTAATGAGAGAAGAAGGAAAAAAATAAGAGCTAAAGAGACAAAAGGCCCAAATTAAAATAAGTAAATAAATGTCTCATGAATTATTTAAATGTTTCAATTCATTGAAAATGGAAGTTTAATTTTGTTGCGAGCAAGAGAGAGTTCGCTTCGCGGCTTGTAACTAAAGACACAGTCATGTTTTGTGTTCCTAGCATTAGCCTTTTGTTGTGTTTGTTTGTTTTCTCATATTAAGCAAGACCCACGTGTTGATTGTATTCTCAATTTAAAAAAAGCCAGTCTCTTGTATTCAGGTGCATATGACGTGCAATTACAGTGTCCTTTTGTGCATGAATTCACATTTTCATTTAGAGATGTAAAATAATATTATAAATTTAAATTGAATTATACTTTGTTTCCATTTAACTTAGTTTGTTGTCATATTTTTATTTTTTAAATATAAATTAATACTTGTGTTATAAGAATGCTTATTGAATGCTCATTGGAAATTATAAAATAATAATAAAGGTATAACTTTTAGTAAATTGGTTCAGAATTATCACGTGGCATCAATGGATATGGTTCAAGTTTTTCTTTTTAGTAAATTGGTTCAACTTATAATTGGTCCAGTTTTCAGAGGTCCAAATCTATCATCAATAGTCACGTAAGGAAAAATCAATTTAATATTTAGCAATTTTCAATCAAAATTCAATTTAAACAAATCTGCATAGTTGATTGTAATTTGTTGGAAAAGATTGAAAAAGAACAAATTAAGCTTGTATTGAGATTTAAGATTTGGGATATATTTTAAATTTTGAATTACATAATAAAAAAGTAAGCGTAATTAATTTTATTTTAAATAATTTCCTTTTTTAGGATTTCTATTTATTTAGAAACATTTATTATTTTTAGAATTTTATATTATAATATAAGCATTTTCATTTGTATTATATTTTTATGTTAAATTTTAATTGTATATATTTTTATTTTAATTATGAAATATATATATATATATATATATATATATATATATATGTGTGTGTGTGAGTTCTCCATTAATTATAAATATTCATGAGTGAATTTTAATTTCAAATTTGAGTGTCAAATTATTTATTATTTGTCCATAATTGCCTCGATTAATTACTCTATTTTGTCAATAAATGAAGCTTTTTTACTGTACGCGTCTTCAAAAATAATCATCAGATTAATGCACTTTTGAAATAAATACCCCAATGATTTAGTCAATATCGTTTGCTGACCATCTTGTATGCTAACAATGCAGAGACTTCATCATACACGAGCAAGTAGGGGTGTAAATGGGTCAGGTTGGGCTGGGCTTTGACTTTCTTGGCCTAAGTCTACGTAAAAAAATATTCATTCTATCTAGCCTATTGGCCTACTAAAGACTTTATTCATAGGCCAAGCCTGGTCTATTTTAAAAAATTAGAGAGCCTTATATGACCTACTGGTCTTCGAGGCCTTCCTACTGAAACATTTTTTAAAAAATTTAAAAATATTTCTAACAATTTTTAAAATATTCGCTTGACATTACAAGTCATTAACATGTTCATAAATTGCTGCATTTTTTTACACGAGATATAAAATTCACTAGTGAGCATTAAAAATTTTACAATAGTAAAAAAAATAAATAAAAAAATATACTGAGCAAAGTTCCATTCATGCATGCATTAGTATTTCTCATAATTCATAAAAAATGACAAACAAGAAAGAGTCAACGTAATACTCCGGCTCTATAATGTATATCATATACCCTAAAATAAATATTTTATTTTATTTTATTTTAAAAAATTAAATAGGCCAGCCTACAAGGCTTTAGGCCAGGCTTGACAAAATTGGCTTATGACCTACTTGTTAAAAAAACTTTTTATAAGCCTAAACCTACTCTACTTTTCAACGTAGGCCGGACTGTAGGCTAGACTAGGCCAGCCTGGCCCATTTACACCCCTACTGGCAAGTCCTATATGGCTGACGTGCGGGACTAATATTATGTTGTCAGCGTACATAACCACTAGATTAAGCCATATGACACGATTATGCTCGTGCGATGTACTTACCACCAAATCTCGTATGCCACTCTTGCAAGACTTTCAAGATAATGCCACGTGGCTTTGTCCTGACCATTCATCATAACAACCCCCTTCCCAAATCCTTATATAACTCTGCTCACCTTAGAAATTTTATAACACATTTTTAGTTAGTTAACTTACCCTTTTTGTATCTTCTATTATCGTCTAAAAAATAAGTTCAAATATAAAAATAGTTCATGTAATTGTCTATCATAATTATTGTAAATTTGTGAATCCCGATGGTATGACATTCAAGGGTGCGAAAAGAGCAATGCATATTGCTTTGCTTGTGACACTTCTTTTGATAAATTGAAGTAGAAGATTCACTGCAAATGGAGGCTCTAAAAAAACCAACCAAAAAGTGAAGACAAGAGTGATTGCTGACAATCGTGAATATATAAGTGTAGAAATATGTGATGATGAAGTTCTGGTTGTGATGCTCAAAGCATTTTAATCAATCAAAGAGGAAATTTTTTGAGTTATATGTAAATGTTGACACAACTAAGGATTTGTTCAATATCGATTTGGGCAGGGGATCTCAATATTCAGTCACAATGTGTATATTTGTCTGCTCCTTATTTTACTTTTGCATAGGATATACTTATCTTTGATGCTGACGACAGTGTTATATCATACACAAAATAAAAAAGGAGAGGTTATACTTACTACCTTTTTTTCTTACTACCTCTTATTAATAAATTTTAACCGTTGATTTTCGTCAATCTAACGATTGTAATTTATGGAGTCATACTTATTAATTAATTATTAATTTCCAATAAATTATAACGATTAGATTGACAGAAATCAGCGGTTAAAATTGGTAGTAAGAGATAGTAAGAAAAATAGGCAGTAATCATAACATTTCCCAAATAAAAATACATTTAGCTTTCATTTGCTTTTAGTGCTGCAAGTTTTTATAACAACAGCCTTTGGTTTTGTCATTTTGAAATATTTGGACTATTTATATGTACAAAAGATTCTTGAACATGTTAAGTATTCCCTGTTCAACTTGATCAATCTTTCTGTGTCTAAAGTCTAAAATAAAATGATCTAGAAAAGTTGAAACTAGCTCAAGGATTATGAATGGGTTTTGTGCTCGTAGCAGTTGGAAATAACAAGATTCAGTCAAAGTTTAAAGCTTTTGTTCGTTAATTATAGCATCTTACTAGGGGTAGTTGGTAAGGCCTTGGAATGCATCAACTAAGGATAAGTTGTTGCGAATTCGGCAAGTGCACCGGTCGTACAAGTAATAAAGTGATAAGAATAAGTTATCGATCCCACAAGGACTGATGATCAATCGCTAATTTATCTATTTAATTAAAGTTGGATCGATCATGAAGGTTGGTTTGAGAATTGTTATGGAATATTTTCATATCCTAACCACCTACCCGAGGATCCCTTAAATGATAATTATTCTAACAATATAAAACAGTAAGACTGCTAAGGATAGAGTCCCTATCCCTACAGAAAGGAAGTTGAATCCTATTACAACTGGGAGATCTACACAAGCCCAAGAGGTAACCCTTATAAATAAGAGGTTAAAGGCCTCAGGTACACACTTTTAACCTATTTACGATTACTGCCAACACTGTGCACACACCCACGTCTTGGCTATAAGCCTATTGCTTGTGCGCAGTGATTGGGATATTGGCCATAGGCCAGATACATACCTATTCTTACGGTATCTCTGAGCGCACACCATACGGTATAGCAATACGATCTTTCCAAGATCGAACAAGAATATTTTAATTTAATTAAAACAAAATTTTAAACTTATTTTTAGTTTTCAATATTTAAGAAATTAAATTCAGAAATAATAATGCTAAAAAATTGGTTTTAAGTTTTTATAAAAGACGTAGCTAGGACTCAACTTCCCCAATGTTTTCCTAACGAGTGTGCCTATTCGTATAATTACATTCAAGATCAAGTTATTAACAACTCTTTCTATATTTGATTAGATTTCAATCCCTTGATAATCTGATCTTTTATTTCACTCAAAAGCCTAATCCCTTAGTACTTTTTCATAAAGCAAGCATTAACGCAAGAACCTTACAGTTATAGAATTCATAAGTCTATCCCTAGATCATACAAATTCTAGCAATCAACCAATCAGAATCAATACACCAACATCCCTATTGTCATGCACGACTCATATGTTTATCTACGAGTGATCAATTCATAAATAAAGCTAATCGTAAAGAACAGATTGGTTGCATAACTTTAAATCAAGAATATAAATCGTAAGAAAGGCAAACAACATTTAAGAACCCATTGGTTCCGTCTCGCCCTAACTACTTAGAGAAATTTAGCTAAGCATAGTCATAATAACAAAATTAAAATATAAAAAGAAAGTATAAAGATTCATAAAAGAAACATAAAACCCGGTCTCCACGGTGAAACTTTGACCGTTTCTCCGCTCCTCAGGTCTAGAACAAAGCTTTTCTCTATCCCAAGCCGCAGCCATCATGAGCTTTGTTGTCCTCTGTCTTTCGAATAATATAGAACAAGCCCTAATGTGTCCTTTTAAAGAAATAAACTGGGCTTTTTAATATTTGGGTCAGCTCGCTGAACACGAATTAATATTGATTAATTCTTTATTTTTCTTGATCTTTATCCTTTGTTTATCTTTATCCCTTAGAATTGGTGATTTGTTACAAACAACCTGAAACAATATGAAAAGGGATTATAATCTTATCTAGTTGTTGATATTTTAATATCTTTTAGATTGTATTACCTAACACTATATTTTTAATCATATTAATTATTATTTGAACTATATTTGACATTAAAAATATAGTGTCTTTGACACTTATCATAAGGCCTATCTGCCACATCCTCAAACTGGGTTCTGCCACCTATCTGTCCATTTTCTAAATAAAACTCATATGCACAAAAACCGCAAGTGTAATCGATTGACTTGCGGTGTTAACTGTCAATTTTCTTTTTAAGATTTAATCGATTATGTCCTAATTGTAATCGATTAAATCTTCGGTCAGCGATTAAATAAAGGCAAATTGGTTAAATATTTTGGATCAGCGACAAATTGATTATTTTCAAATTAATGAGAGGCACCATGATCAAAAAGGCGAGGGTGAAGAGTCTTAAATCCAAAACCGGATTAATCAAACCTATTAAAACTTCAAACATCGATTGTAGTTTCCAAAAAAAGGAAAAAATAATAATAGAGGTATCTAATATTTTTATAATAATTTTTATTAGAAACAGAGCTTCCAAAAATTATTTTACCAAATAATCATTTTTAGCTTGAGTTTTAAAGTAATTTTCTAGATAACTTTTTTATATAATCATAAAGTAACTTTTATTTTTTAAAAAAATAAAAAACTCAAACAGACTCTAATTAATTCATTACAAGTTCTTTTATGATAAGAGTTTTTATAAAGATATATTTGGTTAGACTTCTTCTTTTAAGGAAAAAATAAATTAAAATAAAACTCACAAAAAATTTAACGAGCAAAATTAACATAAAAAATCTGGAGCTTAAATTAATAAGCACGAAAATAAAAATCATAATCAACTCATGTGTGTTTTGACAAAGTATTTTTTTAAAAAGTAATTATTAAAAAACATGTTGTGATAATCATATGGAAATAAATTTACAATGCACAAAAATAAAGATGATTTATGAAAAAAAAACTATTTTAAGAAGATTATTTTCAAACATAAAAATATCATTGAGTAAATTTCAATTCTTGTACATAATCATTGATTGATAAAATTCTATTAATTTCCAGCCAATGTCTATAATATCAAAAATCGTCTATCTACGTAGTTTAAATTTAGTAACTCAATTCTAAGAATTTATTAAATTGGGTAAAATAGCGTAAATTTATTCTTGCACATATACAACATGTATAATTTGAAAAGTTTCAGAAGTCAAATTTACTAAATTTTAAATAACATAAATATTTTTTTGCACCTAGAATTGGAGGGGATTCTTTCTTTTGTCCTTTTTTTTTATTTTGTCATTGCAAAAAAAAAAAAAAAAAACTTTTGTTGTACAAGACCTGAGCGCGATTTACAACAATTTCGTATGTAGCATTTTGGCAAAACGATTGTACTACGAATCTTTTGTAAAAGCTTTTCCTACTAAAATCACATTTGATAATTAACGTTGGAGTATAGCAATCAAACATGTTGGTCCAACCTGCGAGATCAGTGTGCATAACAAGACTTGCTTCCATGTCAGCCACCTGCATACAGTCTCATCAAACAAATTGACACAATGAATCTTGTCGCTATATTGACGGAACTAGTACAGTCAAACCACATTATTAGACTAGTCCCGTCATAGCACTTGATGGCACTAGTTGCCATGTCACCCCACTCAGCACTAGTCCTCTCAGCCTATATGACGATACTATCTGCCATGTCACTAAAAAACGTCAATGAAAACGTGATAAGCGTGGATGTAAGTCTCGTAACCGGTACATACAACAATATTCTCATTACTGACCCTTACGGGAGTAGTTTTAGGAAACCAAATTGGGTATATATAGACCCTCCACTATAAAAATGACTTGCTCAGTTTCTCACAATTTACTTCGTGTTTAATATTTCTCTCTAAATTTGATATTTATTTCTATGTTTCTCTCATAATTTTTATTTTTTATAACTCTCAATTTGTATATAATCACGTTGTTTATTTACCTATTTTGAGTCATAACTACCTTATAATTTTGTGTGTTATTTGCATAAAAACACTACTGCAATGGATCAATTTCGTTCATTTGTATATTGTCAATGGTTCTAAAATTAACGGAGCAAGCAGTTTGAGCTTCGAAGTGGGAAAAAGAGCAATGCAGGTCTTGAAACCGCAAATATGCAGGTCTTGAAATATCTGATGAAAATCTAAATGAGAAGATCTGTCAAAAGCTGAAGCTGCAACAAAATCAGATAATATCTTCAGTTACAGGTAGAGTCCCGTGTGGAAATCACAAATATCTAATGATGAGGACGTAGATGTTTTTCTTATAACATTCATCAAAAACTATGTCTCAATTTGTTGATTTATACGTGGATATTGAGACTCAGAGGATATATCAATATCGATTTGTTGGCTAGATCTTAATAGTCAAACACTTATATATCATCGTGTGTACCCAGCCCACACAATCAACTGTTGCACATAGAAAAGAAAGCGACTATATGGTAGATGTTGAACCTGACAATGAAAAGCAAGAGGAAGATAAAGACACTTTGTTGGCAAATGACCATAATCAGAATGACAGCGATGCAGGTGATGAACATCATGATAATCCCATGTCGCAGGATACAAATATCCCTATGTCTAATATCGCAGTTGTTCCACCATCATCAGGTTAGTTAGTGAGTTGTGTAACGACCCGAAATAAAAAAAATAAAACAAAGGAGTCGCCACCAATTTTATTTACTTTGGAAAAATTGGAAAACCTCTTATTGTTAACTGGTCTTTAAAACTTTAGATCAAAGGTTCGGGAGCCTAATTACGCGCAGGGAAGGGTGAAAACTTAATCCCACTGCACCCCTGACACATCCGTTAAAAAACGGTTACCTTGAATTAATTGTGCGAATTATTAATAACTTTTAAAAATATTTGCTTCATCCCTTAAAATAAATATGATTATTTAATTAAGAAAAAAAAAGACTAAAATTATTAAAATTTTATTTTAGCTTGACGGAAAAGAGTTCCGCTCCGACGTACCCTCCGGTGCAGTGAGGAATTCAAAGCTACGTCGTTCTCTAAAATATTCGTTTGTTTATTGATTTTAATTTTGCAAAAATTCATTTGATTATATTCGATGTTCCCGGATTACCAGGTTGTCCCAACCAAAATGATCCGAGCGAGACACAGGATTAACAAGCTGTCTCAACTCAGCTAATCCATATATGATAATTTTAATTTTATTACGAGTCATGGGTCACCAAGTTGTCTCAACCAAAATGACCCAAATGAAATATTTCGAGTTAACAAGCCGTCACGACTCAGTTAATCCCTCTTTTTGCTATAAATATAGCTTGTGATTTTTTTCATGATTAACTAGACAATAATAATAATAATAATAATAATAATAATAATAATAATAATAATAATGATAATAATAATACTATTAATCAGATTGTCTAAAAATACGAAGGAAAAAGAAAGGAAAAAGAAAGAAGAAATAAAAATAGAATTCAATGTAAAAAACAAAAAAAACAAAAATGAAATCCAATATAATGGAAACGCTTGATATATTATGGTAAAAAGAATAAAGAGGAAAGCAAAGTGTTATGTTGCCATCATTAATATAATGCAAATAAAGAGAAATGAATTAAAAAACGGTAATCGCTGCTTCGTGAGTGTACAAATACATAAACCAAAAGCATATGGTAAACTGCAAATGTTAAAATATTAAATCATTGAAACATAGCAACATTGCATCGTGAATATGTATGTAGCTAAACTAAAAAGCTGAAGTTTCCTAACCTATGAAATATTAAAATATTCATTTCATAAGAATTACAAAATGGATGGTGTATCACTTGTATATATTTTCGGTAAACAGCATAGCTACACCCACAGGTGTGTTTCATCAAAAAGGGATTTTGCATGTGATATTTTCTAACAATATTATTTTAATCATATTTTTAGCATTTGATGTTTCTGATAACATCAGGGAAAAATTGCACATTAATTAATTCTATCATACATCACAAAGACAAAAACTAATATAGGACAAAAATCATGCACCCAAGTTAATACGTGGCCTCCTAATGGTACATGAAACAAATAAAATGGATAGAGATTCATGACCACACATCACATGTGGCTGAGATCAAGAGATAATATATTTCAACTTGTTCCTTCAACATTCCAGCCACGCTCCAGTGTATACGTTTAGGGTCAAACAAATAAATGAGATCACTATTTCTTCATATCATGCCTTTGGAAACTTCCAGATCAATCAACAAGAGAGGCAATAATATTTTAACACCAAAAACAACTTACAAGTCTTCGATCAAATGAAGGTCCTCACGATGGTGATGGAGAAACTTGCAGCAGTTGACGGCGAGGGCGTGGTAGGGATCGCGTGAGCTTTGGACGATGTAGCACGGTGGTGGACAATCTCCCAATGGCGACCGTGGCGGGGGATGAGACCTTGGGTTTTTGGTATTTCACGTTTTTTGGAAGATTGTGATGAAGGAGGTTGTGGAGTTTATGTTGGAAAATCTGGGGTCAGGCTTGGTTTGAGTATTTTTTGCTGGTTTCTTCTATGATTTTTTTTTACTTCCTTTCTGTTTCCGTTTTGCTCTCCATAAAATCTCAAAAAAAAAAAACCCCTTTTTCACTTCTTTGCTGTTAGCTTTTATAGAAGAAAAACATCAGCCTTTCCTCCTTAAGCCCGATGGATTTAAGAGAGAGTTGGATCTTCCATGCATTCCAAGACGCTCAGGCCTACTCAGTGTATGGTCTTCTCCAATTTCTTCTTTTGGACATTGCTTCTAGCTTTTGATTCTGCTCCTCACCTATTTTTGCTCTCTGCTCTTCTTTGAACAAAGTGGCTCTACTTACACAGAGGCGCCAGCTGAGTTGCTCCGTTTTGAGCAGTGATATTGACACATTGATAGGGACTATGGGTTTTTTCATTATCATTTTTTTTTTATTATTTATTTATTTTATTTTTTTTGAGAAAAATGGTGCTCATAATAAATTTTTATTTAGGACAAAATTAGGTGTTCACAAGTTGTATCATTAATTTTTTGTATTAGTTACCATGTTTTATCCCTACCTTATTACGTGTGTATATGCAGATGTTACACCATTTTGGAATGCGATTCCACACTATGAGGTTGTTAATAGGGATTACCTAAACGAAGACATACTAGATGTTGAAGGCTTAGGTCGTGGTCCGTGGACAAGATTAGAGGAAATGTATATGAAATAAGAGTTTGGGTTTAAGCATGACATCCAAGCCGCCATAAAACATTAGTACACATTAAGAAGTTTTAGTAGTCGAGAGCACTACGACCAAGTTGTCTATGAAATGTCGAAACCATGAACAAGGTTGCAATTAACAAGTGAGAGCAATTAAACTGAAGAATA
This sequence comes from Gastrolobium bilobum, assembly GCF_033153095.1. Classification (NCBI taxonomy): domain Eukaryota; kingdom Viridiplantae; phylum Streptophyta; class Magnoliopsida; order Fabales; family Fabaceae; genus Gastrolobium; species Gastrolobium bilobum. The sequence continues at coordinate 242,680 of NW_026898033.1, read as the reverse complement.
GCAGCACCTGAGTGGTTAGTAAATGGGTTGAAAATCATAGTTGTGTGATCAAAATTCTCTCCCAAGATCACAAGCAACTTGATTTTGAATTTATTTCTATGGCCATAATAGGTACTATGCATTCTTTAACTATTCATTTTGATAATTATCTATGTTTATCAGTGGATGTAAATAAAATTTATAATACGCACATGCTGTGAATAGGATTACAAACATGGTCAAGGATTCACCTTCGGTACCCGGGATCCTGATACAAGAATGTGTGACTGGTCTCTTTGGATTTCATGTTTCTTACAGGAAGGCATGTAAGGCAAAACAGAAAGCAATTGCTAAGATTTACGGTGATTGGGACGTGCTATATGCATTCTTGCCAAGATGGTTCGGGCACATGTGGCATTTTTCCTAGGAATATGTTTATCATATTCAAGATGAACTGTATATCATCAATCGACATGTTGTTAATGGGTATCGAATTTTTCAACATGTTTTTTGGATTTTCAATCAATGTCGTGAGACGTTCAAATGGAGCAAGCCAGTTATACAGGTGGACGGTACACATCTGTATGGGTAAACGAAAACATGTAAGGGGAAACAGAGGCTTAAATAGCCATGACTAGTGACCATTGGGGTCGTGAATAGCAACAATCAAGGCTATTTAGGTCTTTCTGCTCGCCAAATCATAACTGCCACAATCGTGGGTGGAAACCGCAGTTATCATGCGCGGAAACCGCAACACGGAGAAAGCCAAGGGGAAAGGGCATTACTGCCAATTTACCCCAAAAATCAATGATTAGACAAATGAAATGATGCTGCAATAAATGCGCACGAAACGCAGCGACGACATAAAACAGCTGCAGCACGCTAAAGCACGCGGGATGTACCACGTGGCAGAATGAAATGAGTGCAATTCCAAACCAACAGATAAGACAAGATATATACTCATACAGCTGTTAACCGAGTTAAGCGTTGACACTTGGGGCAACTCAATAGTCGACTCACGACTACCAAAGCGCATCTTCTACCCGGCTACCCCATGAAAGACTCGACGGGTTCATGCACAAACCGTCTACCAAACAAATAGGCATAATGACATAATCTGAGTTAAGGTATAACGCTTGAGGGCAACCCGCCGGTGAGATTCGAATAACTTAAGCGTATTCCTAACTCGGAGTAGGAACATGGTTGATGCTCAACCAGCAAAGCAGTGCAACGAGGGAAAATGGCGGTGAACACGACATAAACAAAGAACTCTACATAAGCATATATGCTTACATAGTTACATCACGGGATAACACGGCTGTAGGAACCCGACAGCTCAGGATTATACCCGACCCAGAAGGTGAAATACGCAACATATCTCATCGGATTGATGCTCAAACCGTCGACATAAAGGGGCAAGGGACACCCCGTATGGAAAAAATTCCATCACAAGCGGAGCATGTAAAGTCTGCAGAAACGCGAACACATTCAGGGGCAAAAACCTGAAGAGATGCACACGTAAGTCCACCCCGACTACCCGGACTTCCACGTAGCCAGGCTGAGGGGCAACTGTTATGGACCCATATAATGGGCCCATTAAGTGGTAAGCCCAACCAGACGCAATATAAGATACAGATTGATATTAACAAAGAATAGATATCCATCAAGGATACTAATCCTAATACGACAGCATAGCAAACAGGCCTAGGCCCTCATCAGAGGTACCAAAGGCCCATCCACACTACCCACAGGTAACCTCTATAAATACAAGGTAAACCCTAAAGGTACGATATGCTCTCTCTCTTACTGTTATGCTGTCATTGTGCACACACACACCTCATTGGCTAACGCCATTACAATATTTTGTGCACAGTGATCTGCTTGACTCAGGGGTATCTTATTCATAGATACCTTGGAGAGGGCACTAGATTCAAGATCGATATACCAGCCTACTGGGCTGGACATCTCTGTCTTAAGGACAGAACACCACTAGGTCCTCGCTGTGCATCTATGTCGTGCATAATATAGAAATCCTTAGTGGCTGCCTATAGAAAGTCATTCGGTATGTCTTGTGCTAACTGATATGGACCGCTAGTAGATTGTGATGGATCCCCCGAAACGTACCCTCCCACATCAGCTATATCAATCAGGTGACTTATGCTACTGTCTGCAGCTGCACTACTTGATTCTGTGCTCTGATAAGCACCGAAGGCCGAACACTCGTGTGTAGGATGATAGGCGTTGAACCCTGCAAAAAATGGGGGTTGTGAACTCTGCAAACTCCTGCCCTGGTCGAATTGTGTGCCCATCCACTGATATGAATAAGGATACTGTGTTTGTGTGTGTAAAGGCATATGAGCAAACCCAAAGGATATATCTGATTGTAGGTGTGGAGGCATATGTGTAGGATACCACTGAATAGGAGTATAAGCCATAGCAGACCACATGGGTGGTCTATATACACCTCCACCGCGTGGACCAGGTTAGCTGCTTAATGCGCGGTTGTTAATGACCCATTCCCCGACCCTCCTATTTATGAGGCAGTATCTTTAACTCAGGATCTGGTACACCAACTAACGGTCCCGATGATGCACTTGGACCGGGCTCGACAACTCGTCCAAACTCTTTAAGAGCTTGTAGTAACTGGTCACAAACCTCTTGGACCTAGTCATTGTTTCACTGCACATGGAATTGTGGAGAATGCGTCCACCATATCCACTCTACCCTATCAACTTGTGTTTATACAGTAAAGTAAAAACACATAATAAATAATACATAATACGATGAAATATGGAGGATGCCAGAAACAAGATCAATACGTATCACATGACCAATCTTGGCCACTTGCCTCGTCATGAACCGTCGAGTGTGAGTGAAATACTAGGTCATATACTCGTCGTTCGAGAAAATGATCCACTGCGAAGCATCTGTTGTCTCAATACATTCATGCCTAGTGTTCCATAACTATATGTGCAGGTCCATCTTGGCTTCCCAATCCTCATTCAGTTTACCACGTAGTGTAAGATCATGTGCACCTCGCAGCTATCCAACAGGTCCAAGGATGTGTTGTTGCATGCAAAATTGCCGCATGCAGCGATCAGGCTAGTGCATCTCGACTATATGAAAAGCATGTATAGGTGTCATCGCCTCTCACATGTTCTGCATGTGTGGATCTGCACCGAGAAACTCATAACCAACGTCTTTATATGGCTCTACATAACCTGTTTTAAGAAATGAAGTGTAAGCATGTGCGCACGTTTTAGTACGATGTAAAACACAAACATTGAAGATATATTACGCTTATAAAAGGGACAAACATCAATATTTTATTAAAAAATAAAAAAATTCAGAAAGTCAACCAATTTCATAATAAGTTCAACCCATTTAAACAGGCTCTCAAGCGAGATATAATTAAACGGGTTGACGGGTAAGATTGTCCCAACCCATCATATATGACGGATTAAATAGGCTATTATGCCACTTATAAGTCCCAACTCCTTCCAATCCAAATGTTAAAATTAAAATAAATTAATAAAACAAAAATAAAGGGTTCGGTGATTCGGTCCTAGTAGCGGTTGGAACCGAACGACAACTATGCCCGTTCGTTCAAACTACTTGTATTAATTGGTCGAACCTTGACATCACGTAGATAGCCATCTCTCAATCAAATCTTCTTTCAGAGGTGGTTAGTTTTTTTATTTTATTTTAAAGTGAGATTTTTTTTAAAATAAACGAATAAAGTATATAAGTTTTTAAATTTTAATAAAATAATATTGTAAATTAAATAAAAAATTAATACATCCTTAATTAATTAAAAGAAAGAGATAGCTAGGTATATGTTAAACCATACAGTCCTAGGTAGAGGTGGCAAAGTGGGCGGCCCGCCCCGCCGCCTCATCCCGCCATCAACCTGCCAAAAAATGAGCCAGCCCGCCCTGCCCCGCTTTTGAAAGTGGGCTGAAAAACTCAGCCCACACTGCTCCACTTTTCAGATAGGTTGAAAAACTCAGCCCGCCCCGCCCCGTTTGACGGGTTGGACGGGTTGGCCCGTCGAGCCGAGCCCGTTTTGCCGGCTCTAGTCCTAGGTCATATAAAGCACATTTGTGTGTAACAACTAACAAGGAGGAAAGAGAAATGAGGGTTGAGCCGTGAGCAAGCAACAAACAACCCTAGACTTAAAATTGGGGGTGGATTTGGCATTAAATGCATTTACCAACAAGCAGCTGAACCCATTAACTGAGCAATAAAAGGGTCGGAAGTTATGCTCTGAGGCCCATGTTGTTCTCTTTTCCTTGTAGAAATTAAATGATATCATAAACTATGAGTTGTTGTAATACGTGCTGTTTGTCTGCATTCCTTATAAATGTTTGAGAATATAGTCTATTTGCTCCAAATCAGTTCCTCTGATTCATGCCAAAATCATTCCCTTTTCTACTAAACCAAGGGGCTCTTTTTGCATGGGACACCCCTCTTCAGTCATCTTCCCTCGGTCAAAACTCTCACTCACTCACTCCCCCATCATTCATTTCTCATTTCACCATTCATACTTCTTCTCTGCCTTTTCTCTCTTTAACTCCCTTAATTATACTTCTCCTTTTACATTTAAATTCTCCTCTTGAGCAAAACAAAATATAGAAAGTGAATGATGAGAAACTCAGAGCCAAACCATGTGGGTATGGAGATAGAGGCAAGCAAACCAGCAGAGACAACACTGCCTGGTTTGAGCCCTCTAAGTGAGACCCTTTGGAGGAAGAAGACAAACACAGAATTCATTGGAGATGTATCAGCTAGGCTCACTTGGAAGGATTTGACTGTGATGGTCACTCTCAGCAATGGAGAGACCCAAAACGTTTTGGAGGGTCTAACTGGATATGCTGAACCTGGAACCTTCACAGCACTCATGGGTCCTTCAGGTTCAGGCAAATCTACTCTGCTTGATGCTCTGTCTAGTCGTTTAGCAGCAAATGCCTTTCTCTCAGGCACCATCCTCCTCAATGGTCGCAAAGCCAAGCTCTCATTTGGCACTGCAGTGAGTCTTTTGACTAGTGTTCCCTCTTGCACTTGTTAGATTTAGATTTAGTTACTAAATACCTTTTTTGATGATCTGAGCGCTTTTTTATACTCACTAAATTTCACGATATTTGTTTTAGTCCTAATAAATAAAAAGGCTCATCGTGGTTCTTAAAAAATAAAATTTAAAATGGACTCATTTAGTTAAAATCATGATCCCTCACAAATTTAAAAAAAATCCATATTAGTCCTTAAAAGGATTAAAATATGTCCATTTTGAATTTATTAGAAATGACCTTTTTATTTGCTAAGGACTAAAATGGACATCGTAAAATTTGGTGTATTTACTCTTTAGTTTATTTTTCAGATCATGGTCTAGCTTTGGTTGGTTACATTACATACCTTACAACATAATAATAAATGCTTGTTCTCATTGTTTTATTTTCTGTTTTCACTTTTAAGTATAATTTTTTGCTATTTTGGGAGGTTAATTATTGTTAAGAATTCATTGTATATATGTGATTCGAACTCAGGCTTATGTGACACAAGATGACAACTTGATTGGTACACTAACGGTACGAGAAGTGATTTCTTATTCAGCACGTCTGCGACTGCCTAATGAGATGGCATGGTCAGATAAGCGAGCCCTGATTGAGAGTACCATTGTAGAGATGGGTCTTCAGGATTGTGCTGATACAGTGATTGGGAACTGGCATTTGCGTGGGATAAGTGGAGGAGAGAAGAGAAGGGTTAGCATTGCCTTGGAAATCTTGACCAGGCCTAGATTGCTTTTCCTTGATGAGCCCACTAGTGGACTTGACAGGTTCACCACCTTTCATTTACTTTTTATTCTTGTGCCAAAGTGCTAACTATAGTTAATAATCACTATTTGTGCATTTGTTCACTTGTTTCACTTGTTAGGTTTAAACTCATGAAATCATCCCTTTATTCAAATACCTCAGTGGTTTAATTTTTGGCATCTAAGTTGAAGTGATCTCAAATTTATATGCTTAATTGTGCAATTTTGTCTTTGCACCTTAATTAAAGTGATCTCACATAAATTTTGATTTAATCACGTGAAAGTGACAACATGCGAGTATAATGGTGAATCTTTATCTTCATTGAAATATCTTTGTCAGTCTCATATTAATAACAAATTTAATATAATTAATTTTTTATGAAAAGAATATACTGATTACAGTATTAACCGTTTCTTTTTTGAATTCACTGTGTTTTAAGCAAAAATAAAAATAAACACTACAAATAGTAGCTAACTAAAAAAAATTAAAGTTGGTCCAATTTTTTTATTATTTTACGTGTGTAAAATTAACCCATGTCACACAGGCATAGACATGTATATATATAAGACCAATATATGAAAGCATGTTTTCGATGAGTATTTAATTTTCATCTTTAAGTTAAGGAAATAAAATATTACATTTTTTATTAAAAATATGAATAATATATTTAAAATAAATATTATAATAAATTTTCATAAAAAACGTTTCCTTGTAAAAGAACTTGTAAGTGATGGCATTAATCTTTCTCTGTTTTCATTTTTTTTCACTGTAACTTATTTTGTTTAAGGCGGTTGGAACAAGTGGCTAGTTGAAAGGGTACGGACTTTAAGTATTTTGTCTTTTTTAGTTGAATTTTAGGAGCTATATTCATTGATGTATAGTTTAAATAATAATATTTTTTTACTGTAAAAAAAGAAAGCTTCATAATGGCCGTGTAAATTTTTTTTATCTTCACTACTTTTGGTGAAATTTATTGATTAAATTAACTATTTTTTTTATATATATAATTTTATAATTTATGCCTTCAACATTGTAGTAGTTTACATAGCCATGGTGCCTGTTCAACTTCTAAAGGAGGCTAACATAAAAATAGAATAATGTAACACGAACTGAAAGTTGTGTTACATTATTTATTAATTTTTTTTGTATTTATCTATTAAAATCTAATTCTAACCATTTATTTATTCATTAAAAAGTTAGATATATAAACATTCAATAATGTAATATAGGACGAGAAAAAAAAATCAGTGATTTAATTTTTTTTTGAAATGTGGGTCAAATGATATATTCGCTTATTTCATTCATTAATATTTGTTAGAAATTAGATATGCATTTTTGTGTGTGTGTGAATATAGCATTCGGTTCAGGTCTTTGAACATATTTACACAAAAACATTACGTGATATATTAAGGTAGAAGCTACTTATAAGCTAAAGCTATAAAAAAGAGCTTAAAAAAAGAAGTTAAAAGCAGTTTGGAAATTACATAAAAGTTTTAACTTAAAAATTACTTAAAAGCACATATTTTAAGAAAGTTATCTCTCTCTATCTTTATCACTCTTCATTTTAAAAAAGAAGCACACAATTCAAGAAAAACAGATAAGAGCTTATAAAAATGCTCCTGCTAAGAGCTTTTAGTTTTCAGTTTTTTTTTTTCATTATAAAAAAAAGAGCTTTTCATTATAAGAGCTTTTCCCAAAACCTGTTTGGCCTAGCTTATGCTTATAAGTAGCTTCTAGCTTAAAAAAAGAGATGATGCTAAATAGTCTTTGATAAACAATGCATGGTCAAATACAAAAAAAAAATTAAAAAAAAATGCATGGTTTTTGTAGTCTCCTATTGATTAAACTTTGTGAATTAGATATGTCAATTTCTGCTGAGTTCATGTCTTGTATGGGAATATTGTGTTTGTGGCAGTGCTTCGGCATTCTTTGTGACTCAGACATTACGAGCCCTGGCAAGGGATGGACGAACTGTGATAGCTTCTATTCATCAGCCTAGCAGTGAAGTGTTCGAACTATTTGACCAATTGTACTTGCTTTCAGGTGGCAAAACTGTTTATTTTGGCCACGCTTCCGAAGCATACGAGGCAATAAGCGCATTATCCACTTCTTCCTCTTCTCTAATTTCCTTAAATGTGTGCTATGCTATGATTATGAAGAAATGCAACTTTATGATAATTATAAGTTCAATTATGCAGTTCTTTGCACAAGCTGGATTTCCATGCCCTGCTTTGAGGAACCCATCAGATCATTTCCTTAGGTGCATCAATCGTGACTTTGACAAAGTCAAGGCCACTCTTAAAGGGTCCACCAAACTGAGGGTATTAATTAACATTTTCTTCTTTATTACTAGAGCTGGAATTTACTTTTTAAGAGTACAAATGAGTTTTATTTGAGAAAAGGTTGTGCTTACTTCTCATAGGGTGATGTGAATACAAATTCCAAAATCTGTTTTTTGATAAAAAAAAAATTTGGCACATTATTTTTGTTAATTAATTACATTGTGGCATACATTTTTTTCATTTTTCTATTTCGTGAATTTGCTAATACTTCTTGAATCTCTCAGTTTGAGGGAAGTGACGATCCCCTTGACAAGATCACTACTGCTGAAGCTACCAGAACTCTTATTGACTACTATCGAACTTCTCTGCATTCTTATGCTGCAACACAAAAAGTGGATGAGATATCCAACGTAGTAAGTTCTTTTGTTGTAATTATTTGCTTATTAAAATCACCAAATTTAGCAATGATGTCATTCATCATCCTTGCTGTTTCCTGGAGTCAATTCTCTAGTATTGGATCTTGTAACCCTGACAGTTGAATATATTCATTCTCACACGCTGCAGAAGGGAACCGTGCTTGAAGCAGGAGGAAGTCAGGCTAGTTTCTTGATGCAGTCTTACACCTTAACCAAACGCTCATTCACCAACATGTCAAGGGATTTTGGTTACTACTGGCTTAGGCTTGTAATCTATATTGTAGTCACCATCTGCATTGGAACCATTTATTTTAACGTGGGGACGGGCTACACCTCAATTCTGGTACTTCCATTTATTATTTGAGAGCAGTTCCCAAGTTTGCTTCCAGTAAAATCAATTCATATAACTCATGGAAAATGGTCTTGATCACTCTGGCAATAAACTTTTGTATGTGTTTTGTTTCTTGCTGTGGCATAGGCTAGGGGATCGTGTGCATCTTTTGTCTTCGGTTTTGTCACCTTCATGTCAATTGGTGGATTCCCTTCATTTGTTGAAGACATGAAGGTAATTTTTTTTCTCCCTTATGCAACTTTTGGCCATCATTATCATACTTATATAATGCCATAATCTGATTATCTCTATTAATGGCAGGTTTTCCAAAGAGAGAGGCTTAATGGCCATTATGGGGTCACCGCATTTGTCATAAGCAACACATTATCTGCAACGCCCTTCCTAATATTGATAACTTTTCTCTCTGGAACTATCTGTTACTTCATGGTTCGCTTGCATCCTGGCTTTTGGCATTACCTGTTCTTTGTCTTGTGCCTTTATGCCAGCGTTACAGTGGTTGAAAGCTTAATGATGGCCATTGCCAGCATTGTCCCCAACTTCCTCATGGGTATCATAATTGGAGCTGGGATTCAGGTATTCACCTATATTCATCCAAATCAATGCTCTCTTTTATTTAACTCCAAAATTCAACCATTTTGCATTAAATCTACTAAATAACTGGAATAATTGTTAGCAATGTTGCATGTGTAGTCAGAACTCTAAGCTATGACTAGATCATAATTTACTAATAAATTTTTTTGGGGGGTGTTTTCCAAATATCAGGGCATATTCATGTTGGTCTCTGGCTTCTTTAGGCTCCCACATGATATCCCAAAGCCAGTTTGGCGCTACCCAATGTCATATATCAGTTTCCACTTCTGGGCATTACAGGTATAGACACTATAATCAATTGTTGAATGGCATGTGCTGCTGCCACTGTGGTCCATTTTGATGATGAAAAACAATGAATTTGTTTCAGGGACAATACCAGAATGATCTGAGGGGCTTGCTATTTGACAACCAGACACCAGACCTTCCTAAGATACCTGGTGAATACATCCTGGAGTATATCTTCCAGATTGATGTGAACCGATCAAAGTGGATAAATTTATGTGTAATCTTAAGCATGATTATCATCTACCGCATTATCTTCTTCATTGTGATCAAAATCAATGAAGATGTTACACCGTGGGTTAGAGGTTATATTGCTAGGAGAAGAATGCAACACAAGAGTGGAACCCAGAATACAACTATTGCTCCTGATGTTCTCACTCAGTCCCCATCGCTGACAACCTACGTCTCGAGTCAAACAACTGGGGTTGCTCACAAAAGATAGAGCAGACAAGATTTGTTCTCAAGTTTGAATGAACAACGAAACTTTCACTAGTTGAGATAGGAATAGCTTTCATAATTATTTTATTATAAGTTGTCTTTGTCTTTAGCAATGTTGACATCCTCTAAGCTTCTCCAGAAATGAAATTCTAACGCTTATCATAGGTCATGAAAGTCATCTGCTTGTAATTTTTTGCAACCGAATGCCTCTGAAACCTTTGTAGCAGAATTGAAGCGTACATTATTACATTTGCTTGGTGATGATATTAATAAATAACTAATTCATTAATATTCTAGTACAACTGTACAAGTCAATTATAAATGTTGATAATAAATAATTAAGTCATTAATATTAAAAAATGAGATTAAGTTTGGAGCCAACCCGCAAAGCTCGATATTTGACTCTAACTTATAGGACTTTTTTGTACCTCCTATAATTTAGTGGGTTAGATTAGGGCTGACTTTCGGGTCAAATTTTATTTCTTTATCAAAAATTTTATTATTTAAAAATATAAAAAATATATAGATTTAAATACTTTTACATATAAAATAAATTATAACATATATAATATAAGTAAAAATAAAATTTTCAGCACTGATATGTTTTAACAAAGAATTTTATCTGCACATCAATAAAAATGAATTTTCTATTGACCGTTTAAGTACGTTGTATATCCAAATTTACACTAAAACATAATAAAAAAGATTTATTTGTTAAAAAAATATTTAATGTAATATATATGATAAAAAAATGAAATTTTATAAAATTATAATACTTTTGGATACTTTAAGGGGCGTTTGGTTGAAGAGAAATTTTATGAATAATAGGGAAATGATATTGATAGGGAAATGGTAGAAAATGATAGGAAAATGAATTTAGTAGGAAAATATAAAAAAAAGTTATTTGGTTGAAAAAAATTTAACTGAGAAAATATAAAGTTTATGTGTAGTCGTAGGTAAAATATAGATAGGAAAAAAGTTTAAATCTACGAAAATATCCTTGTAAATTCGAATGTGTATCCCTGGCCATTATTTCAAACGTTCATATGTCTACATCTCCGTCTTCCTCCCTGTCTCTCTTTCAAATGCTGCGACCCTAAATCCAGCACGGTGAGCATTTGCTGTGAATGGGCAGTCAAGTTGGCAAAAAGAAACGCAAATACATTAGAGCGGTGCCGATTTGTGGACAGTAGAGATTGACAAGCAAGCCTCCACCATCAGTGGGTAAGGGTTGTTAAACTTGTCACTGCAAGCATAAACATGGTGTTCACTTTCATAATACCCATCAATACATTAGGGGGCATTCTGGACAAATTTTTCATGTTACTTTTTTCCTTTCCGGGCAACTGCGAAATACCACCTCAGATTTGGATATCTAAAACACTGTTTCCAATCCTATTTTTCATGCAAAATCGGATGACTGGGTATTCAATTGCCTAGGCATATTTTTGGTGAACCTTCTACCAAACGATGTCTTCTTCAATTCCCTATCTCAGTTGTCTGGGTATTTCAAATAAAAACTGCAACCAAACGCCCCCTAACTTTTAGAGCTTTTTGTTCGTGCGAGTCATTATTATTGAAGTCTATTAAACTCTACGAGTTTTTTGACCCTATCCATGTGGGCTAAGGTTTAATGAGATGATTTGACGCATTTTGACATCACTTAATGGAACTGGTTTATAATTATCTAGCTGTGGTAGCGATAAGCCACTTTCTATTTATTTATCCATATAAAAAAATTATAAAATTAATTGGCCTTATAAAGAGGATACGATTTATACGAATGACATTTGATTATAATGTACACGATTAATGACTCTATTAGATATGATTATATACATTTCGAAGTTAGTTTTAACATTTGTTTTAGGTTCTTCATTTCTGCTGACTGATGAAAAATTTTGCAGCAAATATATTATAGTAGGATACAGAGTCAGATTTTAAAATTAACAAAAAAAAATAAAGTGTTGCTGACTAATGTACACGATTAAGTGTTGCTGCAAATTTTCTGAACTGCAGTAACTGGAGAGCTATTAACGCCTTTTTTTTATACATATAAGTGATTTTGATATTTTAAAAAAAATACGCTTGTGTAATAAGCACAAAATTAAAATGAATTACCTAAAAAACGATTATGCTATATAAATATCAAAGGGAGATAAAAGAGGATAACAATTAATAAAGATTATTAAATTGCTCATTATTGTAAATGTGTACACCGATATCAATTAAATTTAGCGTAACAATAAGTACTTGTTTTTATTTATTTTTTCTAACGAAATCTTTCTTATTTTCATTTCTCGTACGCTGAATAATAAAAGTATAAAACACCTGATTTTCTTCACTTATAAATCAAGGAGTGAGGTTTATGTAGATTCATATAAAAAGAAAAATAAAATGAATTTGATCCGTATACATAACAGTATAGAAAATAAAATTATATAAAAAACACTAATCCCATCGATCAATTGCCAAAACATGCTTGAAATTTAACCTAACATTATAAACTTAAACTACAAGAAGTAAAGTAAATTTAGCCCTCACACGTAGCAGGAAAACATTGAGAAAGGATAATAGTAGTACGCGGCGCCGTTTTGGAAGTGAGGTGTCTGTGACTGTGAACCCTCTTCAAATCCCTGCTTCCTCGTTGAACAGAGTCTCCGTCGTCCCTGTTTGTCTGTTGGCCGCACGAACGATGTTTCGCAGGATCGGGTCCCATCGTACAGCCTTGGCGTGGACCCATAATGCATTCCGAGCTTCCTCCCAAGTTGTCTCCTCCGAAACGCGTATTCTCACGCGCCGCCACGCCCCAAATCGACTCCTCCCGTGCTTTCTAGGTACCGACCATCACGTTTGAATTCGACTATGCATTTACTCTATTTTTCTTTCGCTGATTTCTTATGCTGTTGGAGCAGGAACCCGAGAAGACCATGGATCAACCTCCTTTGCAAGGTTCATTTCTTCAAAAGCATCAAATGAACGGCGGAAAAGTACAGATAAGGTTATAATTTTTTGCGGTTAATCCAAATGTATGATTTTAATTAAGGAATAATGTGTTGGTATAGGTTCCGCTTGAAAATAATTTCCAATCTATTTTTTTTATATACTTCATCCTTTTTTTAACTGTTTTGGATGTGGCCATTCACTGTGAGGTTTCATGTTGCATTGTGCTTTTGTCAGTGCCATTTGATACAAGAGTAGCCCAATTAATCCTAGAAAAGAGGATTTTTCAAAAAATAAAAAATAAAAAAATTCTTAACATTTCTCCAGTACCCATAGAATGTATGTGTTCTATACCTTTCACTTTGGTGCAATTCACAATTAAGTTAAGTATCTTAATACTTTTATTTTCCATTTGTTTTGTAGACCAGAAAGGACATAACAAATGTTGAGGATCCCTTTGATGCTCCGACATATAATATTCCGGAGAAGCCAGTAACATTTGTGGAGGGGGCATCCTACAGTGTCATCATTCTTGCAGGGCTTGGAGTTGCAGTTGCTGCGGGATATGCTGTTTTCAAGGAGCTTATATTTCAACCCAAGGAGTAAATACTTTTATTTTCTTGCTCAATTTATATTATCTAAAAGGAAAATGCTAGATAGCTAGAACTTTTGACTGAATGAGTTGGCATGCTTATTGGTTATTGACTTTTGGATTGATGACTGGTCCTTATCCCCTTATTTTATCCCACGACCACCCTTGATTTTTATTTTTATTATTATTATTATTTTTTGGAGAGAGAGAGAGAGAGAGGGGGGGGGGGGGGGGGTGTAGAACTGTTCTTTTTAAAAAATGTCATGATTCATTGTTTTAAGCTTTTCTTTTTCTTTGGTTTTACTCTTATTGTTATAAGCTGGTAACAGGTACAAGATCTATAGCAAGGCTCTCAAAAGAATTCAAGATGATGGTCAGGTGAGTGATGTTTTACTTTCATATAAACTTTACTGAACACACAAAGAACCAAAATAAAGCATTTCCATGCAAAGGAACTTAGGCATTTGAAAGGTTCAGGCTTACATCCTCAAGTGTGTATTGGTTGGACATCAAATGAAGCTGGTCATTCTGGGGATTTCCATTTGTAGGGAGAAGCTATAAAAGACAATTGAAATTGGGAGATGGAATGGTTTTCAAACAAATCTTGACAGTATTTAATGTCTATCTTCTATGTTTTAGGTTTGTTATTAAGCTAAAGCTCAATGCTCTGTCACTTGAGTGAAAATAACAGATGATTTGAAGACTTGTGCCTTGTAATATCTAACAAATAATCATGGGGACAACTATCTATCTAGTCAGTTATTTTGGATCCTTTCGATATATAGCTAGGCGCAGTTGTCATTAAATAGGTGGTTGGAATTGGGTGAAGGGGTCTTATATCCTAAAGTTACCAAGGTTCTGTATTCAATTTGAGCACTTCACATTAAATTATAAGGTGTGAACCTTTATATGCTTCATTGGAGACAATGGTTCCTGCTACATTTTTTAGAATGTAAATGAAGGGGGAGAGAGTTTATGAATCTTTTTATCTCGTTTTAATTATTGCAAATACCAAATTCTATCCAGAAAAAATGCACACGCCAAAGCGCTAAATCAATCAATGATTTGTAAGTTAATTTTTTATGATGAATAGTAGCTGATTCTCTTCTTGCATGCTCATTTTATGTCTGCTTGCACTGGACTTACTTTGCACCAGGTCAGAGTGAGGATTGGATCCCCAATAACAGGTTATGGCCAGGAGAGTAGAAATCGTGCTGCCCGCCAAAGAATTCCGAACAGGGTATGGACTGATGAAGATGGTGCTGAGCACGTAGAGGTAAATTTAAATAAGTATTTCGTCAAATTTATATGCAGATGCATACACATTCTATAAGAACTATTTTCTTACGCTCCTGGGGTAAAAAAACTCCTTAAAAAAAGAAATGTGTAGAGATAAAGATGAAAAAAGAAAGGAAAGAAAAGAGGCGAGGTATGGTAGAACTTCACTCAGTTCACTGGATATATTGCTGTATTAATTCTCTGTGATTTTGAAATTCTTAAAATTTCTTTTATGGTGGAAGATACTTATTGTTTAGCAGCTCTGTCATTTCTATTGATAATATGATTCAGGCTCAAATATGTCCATTTGGGTTACAGGTTAATTTCTATATCCGGGGGCCCCATGGACATGGAAAAGTATTCTGTGAGATGTTCAAAGGTCCAGCTGACAATGAATGGAAGTTCACATACTTGATTGTTGAGATTAGAGCACCTTCCCCAGCACAATTAATTCTGGAATCATATATTCCAGCTTACAATGCAAACAAGTAGCTAGATGAGAAAAGGTTTCGTTCTGCACCATTGTGTGATTACTCAGTCTGTAGATACTAGATAGTTATCTGTGTTTCTGCTTGATATTGTGGTTGTTCACAACACAAATTGTAGGCGATAAGACTGCTGCACTATGCTTCCCAGCTCCCCCAGCCTTGGATAAGAAAAGGATAGAGTTTATATATATACACACACACAAACACACACACAGACACACACCCTGCACACAGTTCATTTCCTTAATGAATGGCCCAAATATCTCACTTAAGCTCTTGCTTACATTGGCTTGTTTATGAATATTGGGTTATTGGCACTGGTCAATGCTTTTGTGTGTTTTGGCTGTGTAATATCTCATACATGTCAACCTTGCAAAATATACTCTTAATTTGTTTTTGCCAGAAGGAAAGTTTCCTGTCACCTTTTGCTGTTTTAGTCCAATTCATATTTTGATGTATACAAAGAGAATTTTCTTAAGAATTCTAATTGCATAGTAAAATACGCAGGTTTTTGATATTTGGTCTATTACTGGAGGCTGCATTTTTTCAGCGGTCAGCATTGACCATCTTAGCCAGTCCATGTTCCGTGAGGGACTGAAAGTTTGAAAGAAGGAAAGACCATTAAAGAAGTTTAAAATAATATGAGAAACTGGATCCCAAATCTCAAATCTCAGGTTCAGTATTTTTTTTCTTTTCATTTTGGACCTGCAGATGAGGAACAGTTTTGGGCAAGGATCTTAGTAACGATGACCAAAGAGATTACTTTGTCCTTGATAGCAATTGAGAATGCCATCTATTTCCAATTTGTTTTTCCGGTCGATTCCACATAGCTTGGTTTGTGAAGTACATTGAGTAGCTCGAAGTAGCATGCTAAATTTTTAAGGATGAATATAAGATTTGATGTTCCTTGTTACCGCAGAGATACTAAGAATGTTAGACTAATTCCACCTAAATTTGACACACCAACAAGAATCAATATGTGCTATAATACTAATTGGCAAATTAATGCATCTATTTGTGAGCTTGCTCTGCATCACTTACTGAAATGATTAGTTTACTTGTTTTGTGGACGCTCTTGATTTTCGAGATGATTGGGTGAACGTTTGTGTAATCGTTAGGCAGAACTCAAATGTCGCATGAACTTCAATTCAGAAATCATAGAAGTTAGCTAGTTAAAAGATTATATATATCAGAATCAAGAAAGTAGAGTTGAATAACATTTTCATTTGTTAAGTTTTCCTTTGCATGCTTTAGGCTATTTTCCCTGGCAGTGCTGTTCACCCTTCTCTGTCAGTCATGACTCCTGACCCCGAGATGTAGATATTTCAAACATCGAATTGTAGGAGTATTATTGTGAGTGATGTTAGCATCACAGCCCCCCCCACCCTTAGTTGTGAACGAATAACGACGTAGGCATGTCACTCTTAGTTGTGAACGAATCAGTAGTTCATTTCTAATGATATATGTCATTAGCTAGTTAGAATCAAAGTCATGTTATTTAATATAATAGTTTATAGCAGAGTATGGCTTGAGTATTGTTTAAATAACTACATTCTTTTACTATGCTGAAACTGGGGTTTCAATCACACGAGCTCATTTTCGGTACAATAGGAGTACTTATTCCTTCGCTTAAAAGGAAAAATGGGTGAAAATGATCATAAAAGTAATGGTGGTATAATAATTTTACTGAATTTATTCCAATCACGCACCCCACATGTAAATTCTCCAATTCACTAGTCACTATTCCAATTCTAGTGCTTTTTATTTTCCTATTCTTTTTGGTCTTAAAAAAAATAAACTTCGATAGCACTTCACTTTGAATTGCTATAGCCCTAAGGTGCTGTTTGGTTCAGTGTTTCTTGGAAGATGTCTATGCAAATGAAATTGGCAAAGTAAGACACCCATGTTTGGTAGACACTTTTGAGAAATTTTCTCATCTATTATATTTGCATAGCATTCAACATTTGGTGGTAGAAAGCAAGCTTTTGTCACTTTTAAGAAAGGCTGGAAGTGATGTTTCATGGTTAGCCATCTAAATGGCAAAAGGGCAATCCAAATCAGACCATAATATCCTCATATAAAGCGCAAAGAAAGAAACAAAGAAAGATATGGTCAGCAGGCGCCCGTTGAGTGTAACTTCTCTCTCATCACAAATATAGAACCAATTTGATATTTGTAGCTGAATGTCTCTGATAACATCGAATTTTTTGCATACAAT
Source organism: Gastrolobium bilobum (assembly GCF_033153095.1). Taxonomy (NCBI): domain Eukaryota; kingdom Viridiplantae; phylum Streptophyta; class Magnoliopsida; order Fabales; family Fabaceae; genus Gastrolobium; species Gastrolobium bilobum. Next base: position 225,011 of record NW_026898033.1, on the reverse strand, counting down.
TACCAGATGGAGGTTCCGTGCAAACTCATGCATGTATCATGTATCTGTCATGCTTCAGGAAGCACACATTGTAAATATAGAATGTTGTACGTCAACTAATAAAAAACTCTATGCTTCAGTAAGCACACAATTTGATATATGTTCTGTTCATGAACCAATTACTCCTAATTTGTTGAATACATTACACCAAGTTCCATTTAATCATAAAATAGACGATGGGTTTACTTGTATTAATATTAAAAAATTAATAAGGGGTTACTTTTGTAGTTTTATATCATTTACTCATTAATATTTATCCTCAATCAAACATAGATTTCAAAAACTTTAATCAAGTTGTATGTTAATATTTTGCCCAACCAAACAAGTTTTTTTTAACTTTCCTATCTAACTCACTTTCCATGCAGATCCCTGGTAATGTGGTTTTGATTTTCCTGGTATAAAATTTTTTCACCTGTACCAAACACGCGTAATGTGGTTTTGATTTTCCCAACGGTCATGTTTCGTAAAAATGGCATGCCAGATGATTATAAGCACCGTCGAACTGTAAGATTTATAAGATCAAAGCATTGTTACACAATTTTCCTCCTTTTACAGGAACAACAACAATCAACTGCAACTCCTACAACACTATTCTTTTACGACTTTATTTTTTACTACAAAAATAAGTACATACTTATCATAAAGCATCAATACATATGATCAATAGACCTCAGTTACAGATCAAATGTGCTGCTCCACTCAATATCCAATTAACTTGTGTCGAGGCATTCTCCATTGAGCAATGAGAAACACTCTTCTATCTCCTTCTACAGCTGCAAAATTTCATACAACAGATATATGAATAGTAGGGTATTATCTTATCATATAAAGGCGCAATAGCTAAACCTCAGTAAAACTGCACACATGGAAAAGATTTCCCAATTTGCAAATTAAATCCATTCCTACAATTGCAAATTACATACATATAGAGAATACCAATTCAAAATCACAAGCCACAGATTCACAACCTCTTTCAAAACCAAAAGAATGTGTAGAAAATAATGTTACAATCATTGCAAGAGAAAAAGCAAAAGAACTAAGCATAATTCATAGATACAAGAAACTAGTATTCTCATCTTTTATTCCATACAACCATGGCGATCATTGTCTTCAATCACTGACAAAAAGACTATGTAAAATATCTTGATTCCATTGTTATGGTTTCTGACTGAATTAATAATGTTCAAAACGATACTAATCTACTGAGACTTTTAGGCCTAAGAATATTTCATTGAGCAATGAGAAAAAGAAAGCATATAAAAAATCTTATTTCATGTTACCTGTAGAGATCTGGACAAGGTGTGTATTCATTTTATTTTAGTGAAGAAGATTGAAGCTCAACATTCACCCCTTCCTGTCCACGCAATGGTCGAAAAGGAGAACCGTTTAAAGTGAAAGAACTTAGATTAGGTGTAGATATTTCAAATTTGTAACCTGGATTATGAGTATCATTGACGGTCAAATTGGCAAGTGTAGTGTTGGTTATATTGAGGATTCCTGGCATTCTCAAGATGTGAGAGTTATGAGGGACTAATTCAAATTGGTCAATGAACAAAGTGTTTAATTTGGTACAGATGGAGAAGGGTTCAGCATAACCATTGTTATCAACAGAAATCCCAACATTCACAAGATGCAAACTTACTAATGCTGGGAGCTTGAGAGTCTTAGGGATTCTTGTTCTTCTTTTGTCATCGTAACATGAAACTGAAATATGAAGGGACACTAAAGACTGACAAGAAAAGACACACCAATCCAAACCAACATTATACGGGACATAGATCTTCAAATGTTGGATATTATGTAACACGGCATAATTCATGAGACTGGTCAGAATACGATGTGGAAAATAACCATGGCGATCAAAGTTGAGATCATGCAAGGGATGATTGCCATCACGGCACGACACAATCCCAGACACAAAATCAGAGAAAAGAGAAGGCTTTCCAAAGTCCGAGGTATGTAGTGTAAGATTAGGGATGGATTTCCAGATATCCTTCCACCGTCTTGACAAGATACAAGTCTGAACAGCATCTATTATCTTCATAAATGACAGTATATGAAGCAGAATTGAGTTAGGCAAGTTACTAATCCTGTCATTTTCACTGATAATAAAATTCTTCCTCCTGCTCTGCCTCCGCGTCATCATTTTCCCTATTTTTTTTAAAAGTAATATCAAAGATACAAATTCAGATACGATATGCAAGTTCCAGGCTCAATAAATTTCTTACAGATTCAGAACTATACATAAAAAAAGAAGAAACAGAGGCTGAAAAACTCAAGATTTAGCTAAGGCATCTCTCAGTTGTAAATGCAGATTCAGTTCATTTTTATACTTTCTTAGACGTGTGGGCCAAAAACTAGAAAATGGTGTCTCTTGACTATGCCCAATTGATAAAGTTGAAAGGGTGCGAACAACTATCAAAAGGAAAATTCTAGTTCATGCAATGAGAAACAAAAAATTACTTGAATGGAACATCTACGAAAGAGGAAAAGAAAATTCAAGGAATGAAAATACCTTGTAACTTCAACCGATTCTCAACTCTCCCTCCTAAGACAGTCTCTCTTAAGCTCATTTTTCTCTAGCATTGAACTGGAACGAATATATAACGAATGCATGCCGAATCTTAGGCCGAAGAAGTGGAATGGAGAGTGTTACTTTCTCATTTCCAGCTTCCGCTTCTTTGTCAACAAGTGAATGTGATGTAAGATAAAACGTTAGACTGGCGTGAAAGTTGCAAGAATTTCAAACTCAGGAACTTGTCGGAACTTGTAAGTGCTTGCTGCCGTTTTCTTTTCTTTACTGTATGAATATTTTTAAACAATTTCTGTATGCATGGAAGACAAGTGTGGCAGCTATAATGTTCAATTTGTCACACTAGTTTCAAAAATCATTATTATTTTTTTTAAAAATTTATCCAGTCTTTTACTATCTTAAAAACCGTTTAATTGTGCGCTTTGACTTGGAAATCTAAGCTTCATAGCCTTTATACCCTTCTAATGTGAAATCTAACACCTAATATTAGTTTAATTCTTTTGATAAATTATTTACCACTCTAATATAAATGAAAGATGCATAAAATCTAAAAAGTGTCCGGTGCATGAATTGTGCGAAAGTCAAAAACGCACTTGTGCTATGCAAGACACGCATAGAATGTATGTGTAACTTGAATATGTATGATCATGATACATGTCTTGTATTGCATTGATTTTTACACAAGTCACAAATAGAGATATGCACGACTTAAACGCGTACCCTCCTTGTGTGCGTTTTACATATATTATATTAAAAAATAATTTACCAAAAAAAATTATATAATGATGTATCTGTTTTTTTGCATAATAAGGTCAAAAAGCCTAGCTTCCTATGCTGACTAGTTTTATCTAAGAGCCAAATATGTTCATGGATGGGTTAGACTCACTTTGAAATTGAAATTAACCCCTTCGATTAGATTTATTTAGGAATTTGAGTCAAACTAGATAGAACCCTCAAAATTTCTCAAGTATATAATATTAGATCATTTTAAAAAAAGTAATTCACCTAATTGGATTTATTTAACTAAATTTCATTAATATTATGAGTTCCACAAATTTTTAATTTTATTAAAGGAAAGATTTATTAAAATCCTACCTTGGTTTTTTCAATTTCACTTTGTTAGAGTTGTTGTTATTTCCTTTTAGTTGCATTTTGTATTTTGTTATTTCTTGTTTTGATATTTATTTTTGGGAATCTTTTCATTTTTTTTTTTAATTTTTTAGCTGGAGTCATAAGAAAATTGGAAGATTGAAAAATTCGATCCGATTTACAAGGTGTAAATTTGAGCCCAATTGACCTATTTCTTCATCCTATTTTATATATGAGAAATATAATTGTAATGTTATGGGAAGAGAAACAGTATTTCCTGCACTAACATCGATTGCCGTGTTTAATTTTTTTTTTTTTTTTAAATTTATGGTCCCATCTAAAACTGTGTCAGCAGGAACTTGATCCTGTTCATGATATTCGCACCTCGCTTTATATAATTCATGAGATTGCATGATGAGGATTTTACAACCCTAACTTATACAGTCCACCAATTACAAATTTTATTTCTTCATCTAATTTAATAACTAAAAAAATCTTAAACCCAAATTGTATACCAAATATTCTGCCCCCCCTCTTTATCCAAATTTTATCTTCTCTATGCTTTCATTCTCCTATCACTACCAAATGGCAACAGAGTCCATCTGTTGCTTATAGCTTCAAAATAAATTGTGTCCTCTATACCATTCATACATGAATTTTCAACAACAAACATGACATAATCATTCACCCAAATTTATCTTCTTCTTTTTTTAATTAAAAATAAAAAACTAAAAAAAATTACAATAGCTTTCATAATTTATGAGGACTCCAGAAAATAAAATAAACTGAGAAAATGGAGGAAAGAAAATAAGCCAGGTTTTGGAAGCCAAGTTAATCACCTCAATGACATCGTGGTGCACAATCTTCGTGTAATGGTGGATTCTGTGCTATCTTATCTGGACAGTCGTCACTGTGCAAGTGTGTGTTCAGCTATGCTGTTACCATCATGTTGTAATTATAGCAAATTGCAGAATGCTTGCACTATGCTTCCCAACTCCCCCAGCCTTGGAAAAGAAAAGGATAGAACAAATAAAGAAAATGAAACAAAAGTGAAGGAGTTGCAGAGCTTCTAATTCTGTTCTGCTTTTGTGCGTTTTGGCTGTGTATTATCTCAATCATGTCAACCTTGTAAACTATACTATAATTTGTTTTTGTTAGAAGGAAATATTCCTTTCATCTTTTGGTGTTTTAGTCCAATTCATATATTTTGATGTACCTAAATAGAAGTTGAAGAATCATAAGAACTCTAATTGCATTGTAAAATATGCAGGTTTCTGATATTTGGTCTATCCGGTGGCTGCAATTTTTCATCCATCACATCAGCATTGACCATTTAGCCAGTCCATTTTCCATGAGGGACTGAAAGTTGAAAGACAATTAAAGAAGTAACAAATAATAGGAGAAACTAATCCCAAATCTCAGGTTCAGTACTTTTTTTTTCTTCCTTTCACTAAGAACCTGCAGATATCAGGAAAATTTTTGGGCAAGAACGATGACCAAAGCCATTACTTTATCCTTGATAGCAATTGAGAATATAATCCATTTTTTTTTTGGATATTAAAAGGAAAGAATATAATCCATTTCTAATTTGTTGTAGCTGACAATTCCATATAGCTTGGTTTGAGAAGTACATTGAGTAGTTCGAAGTAGCATGGAATATATGAGGTGATTGTAGCCAAAACAAAAATTTATTTGAATCATATAAGATTGATGTTCATTGTTACTGCAGAGATACTAAGAAAGTTACACTAATTCAAACTATTTTGCCTCACCATCTAGAATCAATTTGTTAGCTTGCTCAGCATTACTTGCTAAAATGGTTGGTTCACTTTATTTGTGGACGCATTTGATTTAAGAGACGATCAGGTGCAAGCTTGCGTAATCATTAAGCAGAAGTCACATTTCACGTGAATTTTAATTTTGGAAATCATAGAAGTTAGGTAGTTGAATTATTATATATATCAGAATCAAGAAAATAAGTTAGTAGAGTTGAATAACATCTTCATTTTAAGTTTTGCTTTGCATGCTCTTGGCTATTTTCCTTGGCAATGCAGTTCCCCTTCCGTCAATCCTGACGCCAGATGTAAATATTTCTAACATCGAATTGTAGGGGTATTATTATGAGTAATGTTACCAACACAACTCCCATTTTTTTTTTCTTTAACAAGTAAGGACTCAGGCATGTCACTCTTAGTTGTGAACAAATCAGTAGTTCATTATTCATGATATTTGTTAATAGCTAGTTAGAATCGAAGTCATAGTAATTATGTTATTTAATATAAAAGTTTGTAGCAGAGCATGGCATGAATGTACTAGTTTGTTTAAATAACTTCAATTTTTTTCCGATGTTCATATTGAGGTTTCAATCATACGTTCCAGTGTTTTTGTTTTTGTTTTTAAAAAAATAAACTTCAATAGCAATTCAGTTCCCCATGAGTTGCTGTAGCCCTAAGGTGGTTTTGACTTGCCCAACTATTATATTTCGTAAAAAAGGCATCCCAGATGATTATAAGCACCGTTGAGCTACAAGATTTATAAGATGAAAGTACATTTACACAATTTATCTTTCTTGAGAAGATTGAAGTGTTGAAACCAATCTTCACCAACCAATTTAGTCCTCCAAGTGTACGTTCACTAAAGCGAATATTTGCTCTAGAAATCACACTAGTGATATCGATATAGCAAGCGCGAATGTGGGAGACATTTTTAGATCTTTCTAGACCTATAAACTCCGTTTAAGGGCTTTGAAATAGTGAAAGCAATGTTGGTGGTTGTAGAAATCCCAATTTTGTACGTGGTATTTAAAAATGATGCATACGGCTGAATTAAGAACCAAAATTATAACTTTATTTTTTACTAGAATTGTCATTAAGTATCAATACACATGATCAATAGACCTCAGTTACAGATCAAATGCACCGCTCCACTCAATTTCCAATCAACTAGTTTGGGGGAGTTCTCCATTGAGCAATAAAAAACACTCCCCTGTCACATTCAACAGCTGCAGAATTTCATACAACAAATATATGAATGCTGGGTATGATCTAATTATATATAGTTACAATAGCTAACCCTAAGTAAAACTGCACACACGGAAAAGATTTCCCAATTTGCAAATTAAACCCATTCCAACATTCAATTATTGCACTCGCTGGTAAATTACCTACTTATAGGGAATTACCAATTCAAAATCACAAGCCGAAGATTCACAACCTCTTTCAAAACCAAAAAGAATAAATGTAAACAATAATGTTACAATCATTGCAAGAGAAAAAGCAAAAGACCTAACTAAGCATATTTCATTGAGCAATGAGAGAAAGAAAGCACATAAAAAATCTTACTCGGTGTTACCTGAAGAGATATGGACATGATCAGTGTATCCATTTTATATTAGGGAGGAAGATTGAAGCTCAACATTCACCTTTTCCTATTCGTCCAATGTTTGAAAAGGAGAACCGTTTAAAGTGAAAGAACTTAGATTTGGTGTAGATATCACATATTTGCAAGGCAAACTATGAGTATCATTGACGGTCAAATTGGCAAGTTTAACATTGGTTATATTGAGGATTCCTGGCATTCTCAATATGTGAGAGTTAGGAGGAACTAAGGAAAATTTATCAATGAATAAAGTGTTTAATTTTGTACAGGTGGAGAAGGGTTCAGCATAACCATTGTCATCAGCAGAAATCGGAACATTGGCAAGTTGCAAACTTACTAATGATGGAAGCTTGAGAGACTTAGGGATTCTGGTTCTTCTTGTTACATCATAACTTGCATCTGTAATATGAAGAGACTTTAAAGTTTGACAAGAAAAGACACACCAAGGCAAACTTATATTACAAGGGACATAGATTTTCAAGTGCTGGATATCATGTAACACAGCATATCTCATGAGATTTGTCAGAATCTGAGGTTTAAAATAACCATGGCGATCAAAATCAAGATTATGGAGGGGATTGTTGCCATCACGGCTTGACACAATCCCAGACACAAATTCAGAGAAAAGAGAAGGCTTGCTAAAGTCTGAGGTATGCAATGTAAGATTAGGGGGGGATTTCAGAGATCCTTCCACCGTTTTGACAAAATGCAAGTTTGAATAGAAACTTTTATCATCATAAATGACATTATATGTAGCAGAACTGCATCAGGTAAGTCACTGAGCCTGTCTTTATCACCGGTGCTCTTCATCTTCTGATTCTTCTGCATCATCATGTTCACTGTATTTTTTTTTCCAAAGGAAGATCAAATTACAAATTCAGTTAGGATATGCAAGTCATGTACTCAGTAAATTTCTTATTGATACAATTAATATACAAGTAAAGAGAGAAAGAAGCCATGGCAGAAAAAACAAAGGGCTGTTTGTCATGGGAGAAATTTTTTTTTACTAAGGAAATAAAATTAGTAGGAATATAGTGGAAAAATAATTTTGGTAGGAAAATTTAAAAAAAGTTGTTTTGTTCGTCAAAAGTTTACCGGAAAAATTGGGTTAAATTTTTTGAGTGTATGTTTGGTTGAAGATAGAATATTAATGGAAAAATTGTTTGAAAATACTAAAATACATTTTTTTTACTGTTTTTAAAAGTGAGTTACCATTGTGTGTACATAGTGCATTGTGAGATGGGTAATTGTGTCATTATATTTGTATTGTATCACTTTAATAACTTCTCCTGTTTTTTTGAATGAATACCACCTTCCCAATTGCTTTCTTCAACAGTGATTTTGTTGCTTGTTAACATACAAACCGGTTTGGGTTTGCCTAGTGAACTGTCATTGATGGGTAACAAACATGAAATAAGTGAACCAAACTTTAATAGGAAACAATGGCAAACTCCTGAACCAAACACCACCCAAAAGCTATCAAAGTCATCTCATTTTAGGGATTTGAAAAACTAGAAAAGCGATAACTTGTTGTTCATGCCAAATTGCTAATTTCGAAAGGATGCATAAGTTATCGAAGGAAGGTTCTAATTCATGCAAAGGAAAACAAATTCGAAAATTGGAAATACCTTTGTGAATTCAACAGATGCGCGACACCGATCGAGTCTCTCCTATGTTCTCCATTGTTTATTATATTTTTTATTTGTCTCGTAATCTTTGAGAATCTTTAAAAATTTTAAAATATTAAATATATCATAAAATCGACAATTTGAATGGGATCTTATAAATTAAAAACGAAATCAAAAAATTAATCCATTTGATTATTTTTTTTGCAAAGTAGGAAAGAAAAAGAAAGATTGACAATTATATTATCATTATTGATAATAAAATTGATATTTTTTAATTTATAGAGATTTTGAAATATCTCCATATAAATAAGAATTGTTTACCTTTTTATTTTATATTTATTCTCACAACTCTATCCTCTCTATATAAACTTTATTAATTTGATAGCATAATTTTATTATTAAATTATAAATATATATTAATTTAATTAAATAATAATTGAAAACGTAAATGATTATATTTATATGGTGATATTTTGAAATACCTATAAATTAAAAATTGTCTTTAGTGAGAATATGACTGTATGGTTATTGCTTTTTCTTTTCTTTCCCTATTTGTAAAACAATAAATATAAAAAATCAATTGGAATGATTTTTTTGATTGAAAAAGGAAAAATCAACAGTTAAATTGTAATTATTAATAGGGTTTATCGTTTGTATATCACTCCACAATTACGTGATTTTGGGAGTTAGGGTAATTGATGAATGGTATTTTGATAAAATTTATATAGTAAATAAACAAACAAAAATATCAAAACACCCTTCATTAGTTTCGCTAACTCTTAAAAATGACGTAATTTTGGGGTGATATTACAAACAACAAACACTTATTAATAATAAATTTAATTTCTTTTTTAAATTTTCACTAAATCAAAAGATAATGCTAGAATAATTTATGATTTGAAATATTATTTAAATTAATGAATTTGATTGTATGATTACTGACTTTTCTTTTCTGCTTGAAAAAAAAATCAACTGGATTGGTTTTTTTAAACAAACAAGGAAAAAAATTAATAATTAAATTATCATTATCATTAATAAATTTAACTTTTTTTTGTTTGAATTTTCAAGGAATAAAAGATAACGCGAGAATCATTTATGATTTTAAATATTATTAGAGTTAATGATTTAATTGTGTGATTATTGACTTTTCTTTTCTTTCACTATACAAAAAAATAAAATTAATTGTTATCAAAAAAAAAAAAAAAAAAAAAAATTAATTGATTTTTTTTTTTTAAGGAGCAAGGAAAAAAATCAATAGTTTAATCGTGATTATTATATAGTAAATTTAATATTTTTATTTTATTTTTTAAGAAATAAAAAAAGTCAAGACTCAGTCATGATTTTAAATATTATCTAAATTAATGAATTTAACATTAATTTTTGTTTTAATGCTAATTGTCTGGCCTCTGCTCAGCATTTATGAGTAAATGGGGAATTTGGAATTTCTTGACTAAATCATTTATTTGATTAAATACCCCATTTGAATAAACTTACTGGTTTGTTTAAATAACTAGATTTTTTTACTATGCTGACACTGAGGTTTCAATCGCACACACCATACGTAAATTATCCAGCTCGCCAGTTACTAGTCATATTCTAGTCCTTTTTTCTTTCCCTTTTCTTTTTGCTCTTAAAAATAAAATAAAAAATAAACTTCAATAACCATTCACTTTCCCATCAGTTGCTGTAGGCCTAAGGTGGTTTACCCAACGGCCATATTTTGTAAAAGAGACAGGTTATATTTATAATTTTTTTTGTTTACAAATTATATTTTTTTTTCTTCGAAAAAATACTAATTTTACTATGTTCTTCCGAGAAAAAAGAATGTAATTTGTAAAATTTATCAAAAAAAATTGTAATATAAAAATTGCATGCCAGATGATTATAAGCTACGTCGAACAATAAGATTTATAAGATCAAAGCATTTTTACACATTTTTTCTCCATTTACAGGAACAGCTATGAATCAACTGCAACTCCTACAACGGTGTTATGAAACCCGGACTGACCCGGCTGGATTGATCCGGGAACCGGTAAATCGATCATATAACCAGTCCGGTTGAAGCAACAGATCGGTTATGTATCAGAACCAGTGTGACCCGGTCCGACCCGGCCGGTTTTCATGAAAACCGGTGACCCGATCGGTTAACCGGTGACTCGGCTCAGTCCCAAAACAAAAATCTAATTTTTTTTTTCAAAAAAAAATCATAATGGACATATTTGAATATTTTTTTTGCTTATTGACTTACATAAGTTATGTACCTACAACACTAATTTTATCTCAATTATGCACTATGCAGAAAAATTTGATTTGATTTATAGTTAGAGATGTCGTTTCTTTAACCTAAAGTCCTGTATCACGATCATTATATTTTTGCTTGATCTTTTATTGGATAATAATATGTCATTTATTATTTTTTATATTAAAATATTTGAAATTTTTATTATTTTTTTTAGATATTTGAGTATGTTTATAATTTTTTAATGTAAATTATAAAATTGTATATAATTATCAGATCATGCGGTTGAATCAATGACTCATTGATTAAATCAGTGACCCAGTACCTTGACCAGGTCAATGACCGGGTCGATTTTAATAATACAGGCTACAACACTATTCTTTTAAGACTTTATTTTTTACTGCAAAAATAAGTACATACTTGTCATTAAGTATCAATACACATGATCAATAGACCTCAGTTACTGATCAAATGCACTGCTCCAGTCAATATCCAACTATGTTGTTTCGGGGCATTCTTCGTTGAGCAATGAAAATTACTCTTCTGTCTCCTTCTACAGCTGCAGAATTTCATACAACAAATATATATTAACCGTAGGGTATTATCTTATCATATAAAAGCACAATAGCTAACTCAGTAAAACTGAACACATGGAAAAGATTTCGCAATTTGTAAATTAAATCCATTCTTACAATCAATTATTGCACTTGCTAGCATATTACATACTTAAAAGAGAATACTAATTCAAAATCAGAAGCCACAGATTCAAAACCAAAAGAATATCTGTGAAAAAATAAGGTTACAATCATTGCAAGAATAGTGTAAAAAAATTTTAGGCATGAGAATATTTCATCGAGCAATGAGGGAAAGAAAGCATATAAAAATCTTACTTCATGTTACCTGTAGAGATCTGGACAAGAGTGTATCGATTTTATATTAGTGAAGAAGATTGAAGCTCAACATTCACCCCTTCCTGTCCACGCAATGGTTGAAAAGGAGAACCGTTTAAAGTGAAAGAACTTAGATTGGGTGTAGATATCACAAATTTGTAACCTGGATTATAAGTAACATTGATGGTCAAATTGGCAAGTGTAGCATTGGTTATATTGAGGATTCCTGGCATTCTCAAGATGTGAGAGTTAGGAGGGACTAAGGCAAATTTATCAATGAATAAAGTGTTTAATTTGGTACAGGTGGAGAAGGGTTCAGCATAACCATTGTCATCAGCAAAAATCGGAACATTCGCTAGATGCAAACTTACTAATGCTGGAAGCTTCAGAGACTTAGGGATTCTGGTTCTTTTTTTTACATCATAACTTGCATCTGTAATATGAAGAGACTTTAAAGTTTGACAAGAAAAGACACACCAAGGCAAACTAATATTACATGGGACATAGATTTTCAAGTGCTGGATATCATGTAACACAGCATATCTAATGAGATTTGTCAGAATCTGAGGTTTAAAATAACCATGGCGATCAAAATCAAGATTATGGAGGGGATGGTTACCATCACGGCTTGACACAATCCCAGACACAAATTCAGAAAAAAGAGAAGGCTTTCTAAAGTCCGAGGTATGTAATGTAAGATTAGGGAGTGATTTCCAAAGATCCTTCCACCCTCTTGCCAAGATGCAAGTCTGAACAGCATCTTTTATCTTCATAAATGACATTATATGCAGCAGAATTGCATTAGGCAAGTCACTAAGCCTGTCATTATCACCGATAATAAAATTCTTCCCCTGGCTCTGCCTCCGCATCATCATTTTCACTATATTTTAAAAGTAATATAAAAGATATAAATTAAGTTATATGCAAGTTCCAGGCTCAATAAATTTCTTACAGATACAGAACTATACACAGCAAAAGAAAGAAGGAATGAGAGGCTGAAAAACTCAAAAATTTGCAATCATTTCATTCCAAATGCAAATTCAGTTCCTTTTTATGCTTTCTTAAACATGTGGGCAAAAAACTAGAAAATGGTGTCATCTGAATATACCCAATTGATAATGTTGAAAGGGTGCAAAGAGCTACCAAAAGGAAAATTCTAGTTCATGCAAAGGAAAAAAAAAAAAAGAAGGTACTTGAATGGAACATGTCAGAAAGAGAAAAAGAAAATTGAAGGAATGAAAATACCTGTAGCTTCGACCGATTCTCGAGTCACAGTCTCTCCTAAGCTCTTTTTGGCTTAGCATGAAACTGAAATGAATATATAACGAGTACATGCTGAATCTTAGGCTGTAGAAGCGGAATGGAGAGCGTTACTTTCTCATTTACAGCTTCCGCTACTTTGTCAACAAGTGAATGTGATGTAAGATAAAACGTTAGACTGGCATGAAAGTTGCAAGAATTTCAAACCCAATTGTGGGAACTTGTGTGTGCTTGCTGTCGTTTTCTTTTCTTTACTGCATGAATAATTTAAAACAATTTCAGTATCCATGAAAGACGAGTGTGACAGCTATAATATTCAATTTGTCACACGAGTTTCTAAAAGCCTTATTATTATTTTTTAAATATTTATCCAGTTTTTTATTATCTTATAAATCCGTTTAATTGTGCGCTTTCACTTGGAAATCTAAGCTTCATAGGTTTTTTACCCTTGTAGTGCGAAATCTAAAAGGTATATTAACAGTTTAATTATTTTGATAAATTATTTATTAATCTTATGCGAGTGAAATGTAGATATGGAATTTGTACGTTTAAGTCGTGCAAAATGATTATGAGCTTTAAAGTTAAGCAGCACCCTATACTCGACTTGTGCAATAGCCAAATATTGCTCGCACTCTAAAAGATGTGCATAGGGTGTGCGTGCGACTTGAACACGTACGACTAGAATGTGCATCTTGTACTGTGATGATTTTTGCACATTTCGTCTATGTAGGTGATGCACGATTTAATCGTGCACATTCGCAATTCGCATTTTACTTGCATTATATTAATAAATAGTTTGTAAAAAAAAAATTCAAACTGATATTAAGGATAGTGTAAAGAACCTTGGGATACACCACCCCAAAAGCTAGCTCAAAGGGTGGGAGTGTCCAAGACCTTATAAACTCCACATTAGTTGCACATACAACCAATGTGGGACTATATATCTCAACACGCCCCCTCACACGAGAGCCCATTGAGCTTGAAGAGTGGACAATGCAACAGGCCCAGCCTACCTATGCTAAGAAACGCCACAAGAGAAAGTGGGGGGCGGCAAGACTCTGATACCATGTAAAGAACCTTGGGATACACCACCCCAAAAGCTAGCTCAAGTGATGGGAGTGTCCAAGGCCTTATAAAGGCCACATTAGTTGCACATACAACCAATGTAGGACTATATATCTCAACAGATAACATATTATGCCTACTCTACGTACTCATTTCCAACACTGTAAGATCAGAATCGTAAGAGAAGTGAGAAATAATAAAGGTTAGTTGAGATTCTAATTAATACAATGATAATGGAGATGAGCATGTAGAATATGCATGAAAAAAAGTTGGGCATAATATTATAATATATTAACTTTTGTGCATTAGAAGGTTCAAAAAGTCAACTTGACTAATTTAACAATGCTAGGCTCCCCACCTACAATAAATCAATAATAGGCTCCGAGCCTACATAAGCTCCTTATTTGTAAATAAATCGTGATGCACCAAGATTAACATTTATTACTGTTAGCATACAATGTTCTGATTAAGTCACATTCCAAAACTAATTTCAAAAGCATGAAACATAATATATACATTTGTCAAAATCAATTAGGGCAATGATTTTCTCCATCCACATGTGATAACAACTCTTTCCTACAAATACATGGAATTGTGTGTCAAATTTATTTTTATTTTTTTTTTAATTTTTTTCATAAAATAATGGTCTCACCATTTTGTTTCAATAGGAGATAAGTTTTTTATTCCTGTAAAATAAGAAAAGTTTTCCCCAATCAATTAATCATAAACATATCACAGTTTCATAGATAAATTCACTAATATTAGAATGCTTCTCAAATATTCAATTATAAAATTATAAACAATTCACAAATCCTTAATTTCCATGAAGTTTCTTAATTCCATCAAAATGAAGTCAAATATTATATAAAACAATAAAGTGGCAACATAAATAATTCCAAAAATTCTATATTTTCTAGAGCATTCAAATAATAATGTAAGGTCTTTCAAATACTCAAACTTTGAAAAATAAATATAGCATAAATTTCGTAATGTCGTTTCAAACTATTTCTCATATATTAGCAAAATAATAATTAAATAAAGCAAATCGCCTATGTTGTTTTATGCCACCTCCTCCATTAAATTTTTTAAGTACCAAGCACCTATATTTTCATTCATAATGCCATTGTAAAATAAAATAAAAAATAATTTTAAAAATCAAAATAAAATAAATTATAGTTTGGACCCCACTATTTATTTACAAATATCAAAGATGACGAAATAGAACTTTAAGATAACTGTCGACCAATAATATTACTGCATGTCATAATATGTTACCATTGTTTCCAAAAACGAAGTGTATCCTTCGCATCACTTCTACGCATAGCCCATGGCTCAGATTGAAATCAATTATTATTAATTTATGGGTTTGGTGTTTTTCATTTTAAATAACATAATGTTATTTTAAGAGAGAGATAGACACAAGAAATAAAAATCATGAGAGAAAAGTGAGTGGTTTTTTTAATTTAAATTTTAAATAAAAAAATATTTTCTTGTGTCTATCTTTCTCTTAAAATAACACAACTTTTTGTCATTTAAAATGACAAACACATTCCCCTTAATTTATTATTATAATTATTAGTATTAAAATATAGAACACACGCTTTCTTACAAAAGTGACGAAGCTTCACGCATGTTCTTCTCTCGATTGATGCGTTGTCTTCTTGTCATTGGTTTTATGACCAACTTAATTTAGATTATGTATATAAATATCTATAAATGTGTGGCATGCCCTCTTCTCAATCCCACAAGCAATTTGAACTGGATTCATTAATAACTTTTCTCTCCTCTGTGATTAAGCCACGAGAAAGAACACAAGATGTAATGAGTCATCACCACCTGGGTCTCTTTTTTTTTTTTATTATTATTTCTAGCTAGCTTGTCTCCCCAATTAACTCAAACATTATTTGATGCATCTTCCAATTCAATCTCTTTGAGTTGATTTAACCATCATTTGTCATCTTGGGTGGCCTATACCTGTTCTACAGCATAATATTTCTCCCCTTGAAACCTAATGTAAAACCAAGAAGTTTTGCCACCATATTAACCTTGCCAAAAGCTTCTTTGTAGTTGAACTATCATGATTCAAGTAAAACCTCTTGGCCATAACTCTTGGGTTTAGAACATAAGAAGGTGATATTCGGGTTTTGGGAAATGATGATGGATTAGCAAAGGATAATATAGATATCGGGGATGGAAAACATGCCATGGTTTTGGTTTCCTTGGAATGGTGTTGATGGTTGGAATAACCAACTATAATTTTTGTGTTTTGCACTATGTAGTGCAACAAGTTGAATTTAAACTTTTCTGAACAAATGTTTATAGTCTGAACCACGTTTGATTAAATTTTTTTTATTGAGATGACATATACATAACAAAACAATTGCTGATTTGTTGATGAGATTTTTAATTGGATAAAATGATAATATGAGTGATAAAATGATGTATAATTCTCTTTGACGGCTTCTGTGGCAGGTCATGACTTCGTTATTCCTTTTATCTGCTATAACGTGCCAGGTGTTATAGTTTGGATTAGTTTTTTTTTATGCCCCATCTCCTTAAAAGCATAACTTAAACCAAATATTTTTTTTCATGAAAATTCTTAAAAAATTAATATTGAAAGGAAGAAAAAAACTATAAAAAGTAATTTTTTATTAAAAGTTTGGCTTCCAACTCATAACTTCTGGCCTATTTTAAAAAATACACGTTATTTATATGATTATATATTCTTGTTGAATGCACCCCATGTAGATATAAAACTTAACCTGTTAAAAAATATTTTTGTTTTCTAACAATTATTTCAATTCAAAACTGGATAATATATCAAATCCAGCCAATTTATATTACGAAAGTCTATAAAATTTAATTAGTTTTATTAATAGAATAGACGCTATGAGAATCGAACTCGTAATTAACCACTTAATCTCGTTGTTTTTGGTACGATATAATAAATCAATTACCTAAAAGTGAGAAGTGAAGCCTATCAATGATTTGACTCTCTTCTCTTAAAGAGATAATTAAAGTTGAAAAAAAAAAATCAGTACTTATCTCTAATGATACAACAAGTGTGAATCCGTACACCACCTCTTTTCCCGAATGTAAACTATTTTAGGTTTAATCAATAACTCTCTCCATCTTAATTGACATCTATGATAACTACACTAAAAACATGAAAATTTGAGGATCAATTGAATATTCGACTTAACTGATGATTTTGACTTGTAATTAATTAAATTATCAAAATATTGTCTTTATCTTGAAAAATAAAAGAAACATATCTTGTCCTTACCAACTTTTCACGTTAATTTTAAATTTTAACATAAAATTGCTTATTTCAAAGGGCATAAATATAGTATTATTTAAATATACATAAGTAGTTAGCCGTGGATTAGTGATAAAAAATTTAAGGTTAGAAATTAAAATCTCAATAGTATAATCATATTAAAAACTATATACAATAAGTTTTTTTTTTTTAATAAATCATCCTATATCCAATCATCAACGGATGCCAATTAATTCGGTTTCGAGTGGGAAAGGACTCCGAAAGGAACAAAAAAATTTCTTTTAAAATTAAGTTGATATTAAAATCTTTTCGGGGATGGCTTCCCTTCGAAATTTAATCTTATTCAAACTTCTTTGCCAACGTTTAACTCTAAGTGTTGGCAAAATGTGAGGAATACTAAACAGGAAGCACTTTTTAAAAAAAAAAGTAATCTCTAGTATTGATATGCTGCCAAAAATACTCTTTTAAGAAAATAAATATAAACATCACTATCACTTCTTATTGGTGCTGAATATAAAAAATATTTATGAGTTTCTTAAATAATAGTTTGAGTTTTTAAGAAAATAATAAAAGTGCACATGTTTGGATTAATTTAATATTAAAAATATTTAAAGAATATCCTGAGAATTTTTGGAAAAATTAATTATCTTTTAAATTTAATCTCTATTGCCACAGATTGAGGTATTGAGCTAATAATTGAGTAAACTAAAATTAATGAGAATAAAAAATATTAAAAAGAAATACATCTGGTGACGCCTCATGTGGTTATCCCACGAGGGCAAGACAAGCGGAGCGACGACTCAAGCTAGTCCTAAATTGCATCAGCGGAAAAGTTTTTTTTTGGATTTATTAACACAATTGTCTGAAAAGTTATTTTTTGGACATATAGCGCATCAGCGGAAAAGTTAGAGAGTACTATATAAATGCAACTTCTTAGTTGAAAAACAGAGACGAAACTTATATTCTAGTGGGAGAGTATCTTGCAAGGATATATATATATATCACTGCAAAGAGAAGCAGTACGTACTGAAAGCTCACACACACACAACGTACATATATATATCGACCCTTTAAACTTCAGAGAGATCGAAGGGAGAAAGAATAAGCAGAAAATTAACATGGAATGGAGGAAATATTATATGGATGTGATGCTTGTACCATTAGGATTTCTTATGACCATTGGTTATCATGTTTGGTTATGGTATAAGGTTCGAACACAGCCTTCTTCCACCATAATCGGAATCAATACTCATGGAGGACGCTTCTGGGTCCCTGCCATCTTGAAGGTATACAATCTTGTCTATGAAAACATTAACAAAATATATTATAATTTGATTGTTTCCATTTTCAGTAACTATTTTTTTTGGGGAAAGCATGTGGAACTAATCTGTGTTCCTAATTCTAAGACTTGATAATATCCAGCTTTTCAATTCTAAGTTCATATGAGTTATCATATATATATACTGATCTCTCTCTCTCTCTCTCTCTCTCTCTCTATATATATATATATATATATATATATATATCTCATGAGTTAAGAGTTTCTCTGTTTCTGATATATACTTGCTGTATGAATAATGGATAGGTATTGATATGACCAAATTAACGATTTTGGTTTAAGATCTACCACTATTTCTTACATGTTTTAGCCACAAAAATTGACGTCACCCGTTTGCATGATCAAAGCTGCAGTGTTAACTAGTTAATTTGCTAAATGAGGAATTGTGAAAAAGCATATTTTACAAATTAAACGTAACCGTGTCCTTGGAATATAATCATCTTTTATTCTTAGTACTTATAAAATATTTTACTATATGTTAAAAAATTATGATTATTTGGATGATATTATTAAAGTAACTTTTCAGATTTTTATAATTTATCGTGGGCTTATTTTTTCAAGTTATTATCAGAGTTAGTATCATTCGCATATTTTTGTTCGTGACAGGACATTGAAAAGAAGAACATGCTTGCAGTTCAATCTCTTCGTAATATGATAATGGGATCAACACTTATGGCCACTACGTCTATTCTCCTCTCAGCTGGCTTAGGAGCGGTCATAAGCAGCACTTACAGTGTAAAACAGCCTCTGAATGATGCTGTCTATGGAGCTCACGGAGAATTTATGTTAGCACTTAAATATGTGACAATCCTAACTATATTCTTAATCTCATTTTTCTGTCACACTCTGTCGATTAGGTCTCTCAACCAGCTGAGCATCCTCATTTGCACACCACAAGATGTCATGTCCATGATTACCCCCGAATATTTGACTGAGCTTTTGGAGAAGGGGATTATTTTGAACACTGTTGGCAACAGGCTTTTCTACTCAGCACTTCCTCTATTGCTTTGGATCTTTGGGCCTGTGTTGGCTTTCTTGGGTTCTATCGCTATGTTACCAGTGCTTTACAACATAGACTTTGTTTGGGGAAATGGGAAGGGAAAGATCGTGAAGAGTGACAAAGGGAACGATTATGTTTGATGTATTGAGCCTAAGTAACATGAAACAGATAGAAAATATGTGTATACGTCATTAGGTGCATCATTTACAACTTTTTAAGTTGTAAAGGTGTTTTGTTTGTATCTCTATCTATCTTCTTGGAATTAATTTTTAATAATTATGTTTATGAATAAGAAGTTTGATACGAAAAAAGTGTATCTTTTCGTCGTCGAACGGATGTATCCTTACGTGTTGAATGAATGTGTTGTTTCGCAATTGTTGGGTAGTAATTTTCACAAGAAAGAGTTATCGTTCTCAGTGAACAGGTTGAAGTATTTTCTTTTTATGTTTCTGGATTAAAGATTCTTGAATTGGAACTCAATTAATTTTGTTACAGCCTTATCAATTATTAAAATCTGATCTAAAAAGTAAATAAATGATTTATCAATGTTAAAAGGCTTCTGGGTATATCTCAAATCATGGATGACAAAAATATTTGCATTACTGCAAATTCGTACATTGCTATGGCAAGTTTATAACAGTTTCTGAGTTACTACAGCAAGTTTAGCTGAAACTTTCCAGATTCAACAATAAGGATCAAGAAAGACTTTTCCCAAAGCTTCTTAAATCTTTATAGAAATTCATATCAGAAAACACCTTTGATTATCCCTAACCAAAAGGGTTCATTTAACACTTAACAAAAATCCATTTTCCAATTTCTTTTTGTTGAAATACTCCAAGTCCCATTCCCATGGATTTCTTGAGTTAAAAAGATGAAAGTATCAAACGAATGAAATAAAAGAAACAGTAACAATGTACATCAAAAATTTCACCCTATCATTTTGACAAACCCAGAAAAAGAAAGAACTAGAAACCCATTTTTTAAAACAAAAAATCAAAGATTAAAGAAAGACAAACA
This sequence comes from Gastrolobium bilobum, assembly GCF_033153095.1. Classification (NCBI taxonomy): domain Eukaryota; kingdom Viridiplantae; phylum Streptophyta; class Magnoliopsida; order Fabales; family Fabaceae; genus Gastrolobium; species Gastrolobium bilobum. Next base: position 204,254 of record NW_026898033.1, on the reverse strand, counting down.
TGCATTCAGAATTAAAATCAGAGTAAATCGTACAAATCAAAAGTACCGTTTCCTAAACTAGAGCTAGGATTATCTTGTGAAAATGTAGAAGAACTCTTGCATGCATATCCTTGTGATACTTTGTCACAGTGCTTCGAGTTCAAGAAGAAAGAAAGAACACATTCAGCTTTCATCACTATCTCTCAATACTCAGATTCTTCTAAAAAAAAGAAACAATAACGAACATTGAAAAAATCTCTGGATCTGAAAAACTATTCTAGTTTAATTTTTTTACAAACAACAAAAGGAACTAAAAACTAAAAAATTCTAAAAGCTAATAGTCGTCTACCTTCTTGTCATCCAATAGCTCTGAATTGTTCCCTCATCCAAAAAATTTGATCCATGTGCCTTCTTCAAAAAATACCTAAAAAATATGAATAATTACAATTATTAGCAAAAATAAATTAACTTGGGCTTGGTTATTTCCTTTTTGAATTGGGCCATATTTCATATTCTTTCAGCCCATTTTCCTGTAATTGTCAACCCAAAAAGATATAAAATAATATAATAATTATATAAATAATTTAGTGCTAACAGCTATCGAATATATTTCTTTTGAATCTTGACCTTACGTTTTCTATAAATAAATAGAAAATTAGAATTTTGAAGATGTTTTTCACATTGCATTTGCATTTGCATTCTTCTACTCTAGTGTGATTGGTCAGACATAGGTTGAGTTCGATGAGGCTATTCAATATGGAAGTGTCGCCACAAGAATAGAGGTAATCCGTTCTATACTGGGAGACAATTGTCCACGAATCTTGGGCATCATATAGAGGGAATATTGTCTTAAGGACACAATATCTAACACTTGGCTCAGATTTTCCCTTGATGCATTCGTATGTTTTTGTACAGTACGTTTTAACTTTGTGTTATTGCATGTGTCAATTTCTTGTGTGTATTACATGGAACTGTGTGTATTGTTAAAATGATTTCTCTAACACAGATTATTCTTTCTCAATGATTTTTAATATCATATGGATAACAATCTTAAGACTATAAGAAACACACAATTTGATGTGAATTTAGGAACAATGCTAACAGATGCAATCCAAGTCCAATTTGGTAAAATCTTGAGACTTGAAGAAAAAGAATTCAAGGAAACACACAATGGGTTGATTCAAACATTGAGTGTGTATTTCAACTTAAATATCAAGCTGTTGTGTTTTTTTTTTGTAATTTTTTTATACACCTCTTTCTTTTTTTAGTTTTTTCTTCTTCAGCCTTAACATAGTAAACAAAATTGTCAACAACAAGCACTCTTTTTTTTTTGTTCAAACACTGATACCTCTGATAATTGGAATTTGTAATTTGGGAATGAAAGTTTGAAATTGTAGTGATCGAGAACGAAGCTAGACAAAATTTCCATCAAAACAAGCTATTAGTTAACACACTAACAACATACTACTCAAGGCATGCACATGAATTGAAAGGATAAAAGTTTATGAACAGTGATGAATATAGAATGAACACCAAGAACACAATTTCAGAAACGAATGAACTGAACAAGAAATTGAAGGAAACCAACAACGAGAAGAATAAAAGAATTAGAAATAGACACAAAAGCTAAAACAAAATAGCACTATTCAAATTTAGCAAACAAAATTTAGGGCAAAAGCGTTACCAAAAGGTTTAACTCAATTCCAATCCTAGAATTGAGCTCTGGTACCAAATGATATGAATCAACCCATTGAATGCTTCATTGATATCTTTTTCTTCAAGTCTCAAAATTTCTCCAAATCAGACTGGGATTGCACTCCTTAACACTGTTCTCAAATTCACATCACAATTGTTCCTCGAACATTGTTGGTCCTTTATTTGTGTCCATTTTGGCTTTGGACACCTCCTAGTTCTGCGGGTGCATAAAGAATACGACCTTGTAATATTATCATAGAAGTGGTCCTCACTTCACACCCTGGTGCATCTCAACATACACTGTCTGAACACTTCAGAATCAGAAATAATTAAAAGTATACTTGCTTACCCTCTACTTACGCACTGCCTTGTCTAGGAATGAGTATGAGTTTTGAAAAACTCCACAATGTTTATCCGTCAATCATCACTTGGTTTTCTTTTTGAACCTAGTTCATGGGATCGCCACTCTTCTAGGTAGAGTGTCCGCAATAATCAACATTTTAATGTCCTTAAACCCATTCCTTTCGACATATTATACATCAACTCTCTAGTTGTACCGTTTGTTAGCGGATCTGTAATTATACCACTAGAGAGTAATTACCTCACCATATCACGTCTCCAATATATATATATATATATATATATATATATATATATATATATATATATATATATATATTGAGACTTACCATTATATAGAACACTTCTTGCAATTCCGACTGCTACCTTACAATCATAGTGGACGCACATAACAAACATGATTTCAACCAATTCCAAATATCCACAAGGAAGTTACACAACCACTCGGTTACCTCACCAACTCTATCCGAGGCAATAAGCTTTTGCTTCCATGGTCGACCTTTTAATACATGCTTGCTTGGATGATTTCCAAGACACAATCCCCCACCCTCCCCCACCAAGTGTGTACATATACCCACTTATAGACATGGTGTCACTAGAGTCGGTGATTCAATCTGCATCATAATCGATATGCACAATTATTATGTACATATCTAATGAACACACAGTCCACTGTCTTTGGCCCGATCTTAACCCTTTTTGGTTTCCAAATCCTGACCTTTGCCAAACACCCCCATACTCTAAGATAATTCAAGGAAAGCTTCTTGCCTTTCCAAATTTCATAGGGGATGTTCTTTGTTTTCTTGTGGGGTACTTTATTGATTATATAATTTGACATTAAAATGACTTCGCCCTACAAATTTTATGGTAAAGCAAATGTCAACAACATAACATTCATTATTTCATTCAATGTCCGATACTTACTCACATCACTGCATAAGTAAGGGTGTAAATTGGTCTGGCTAGGCCAGGCTTTGGCCTTCATGACATAGTTATACGTAAAAATTTGTTGAGCCTATCTAGCTTAGTAGCCTATCAATGGCTTGGTTTATAGGCCAGGCCAGGCCTGCTGTTTAAAAAATAAAAAAGCCTAATATGGCCTATAGGCCTTCCAGGCCTACCAATTATGACATATTTATAAGAAGAATATGAAAATAATAAATTAGGGTGAGAATATGGCATAAAATTCTCTTCTTTTTAACTAGAATTTCCAATGAACGAGTTGGGGCTTGGAAGGAATTAGGGTGAGAACTGAGAAGCGACGCACAAGAGAAGGAATTAGGGTTGGGAGTTGAGACTTAGGATAAATGAATAATAGTTAAGATAAATATATCATCTTATTTAAAAAAAATTTAATAGGCCAGCCTATAGACTTCTAGACCAGGCTTTTCATAGTTGGCTTATGACTTATTTGTTAAATAGAATCTTCTACAAGCCTAAGCATATTCTAATTTTCAAAAAGATCAAGCTAGACTAGACCAAACATACTTAAAATAATTCTACCGGGACTTCCAATGTGGCTTTGATTGTGATTACCATAATTCACCTTTAAGCTGTTTCGCCATAAAAGCTTTTCTCTTTTTATGGCACTAACATGTGCTTTTCAGTTCTCATGCCTTGAACAAAGTAGGCATTAAATATAATAATGTTGGTTGGACACAAGCCACCAGTGTTGAAAAATTCGAACTTATCCGGCCGAGTCAACTCGGAACCGGTCCAGATTTTCTATTATACCAGACTTGTAATTGAACCAGTGTGAACCGGTATGAACAGGTCAATTTTTACAAAAATCGGTGATTCGACCGATTTTATTTGAACCGGCCCGATCAGATTTTAAAAAAAATTACAATACGGTGAGTGGTGGAGACAAGATCGGTGATCCTGGAGGAGGAGGTGTTGCTCAAGGCTTGGGACTTCTTCACCACGTCACTGAAATTCTTCTCCTTCAAAATAACAATGTCCTTCTCGTCCACCTCCGCCTAGGGGTGGCAATACAGGTATTGACCCGCGGGATGACCTGGGACACGACCCGTCAAAACGCGTGTCGTGTCAACCCACGGGTCACTAACGGGTCGTTACGAATTGTAAAAATATGACTTTTTTTCGTGATGGGTCACGGGTCAACACGCGGGTTTGTGTGTCAACCCGTACAAGGTTATTTTTGTAATTTTCCATGAGTGATATAAAAATTCCTTTAGGATAGGGGTATCCATATTTGTCTCTCTCTTGCCCACAGCCACACACCGCTAGTTTTTCATCAGGTTAGAAACAAAGTCTGGTTTCTCATCTCATCTTTCTCTCATTTTCTTTTTGTTTTTGGGAGTATAATATTAATATGGCATGCCAAACGAGCTCTTTAGAAATCCTTCATAAAATAAAATATATAAGATATAGATGAGTGGAACTAATTAATAAGAAAGAAATTTGAGGTGAAGAGAATAATGGACATAACAAATGCCGCTGATGCGAGGTCGGCAAGTATACCGTTCGTTTCAAGTAATAAAATGATAAGTAAGATATCGTCCCACGAGGATTAATGCACCAATGACTAATTTTTAACTATTCCCTTTTTAATTGGAAAAGAAAATTGGTTTGATTGTGAAAGTGATTGGTTGTTGTAATTTTAAAATAGAATTTTACAAACAATAAAATTCAAAAGCATGCAAGAATGTCAAGAATATCGAGAAAGTATGAATTGTGAAAAATCGTAAGAGAACTGTAGCCAGGATGCACTACACCTCCGATGCTCCCTTATATTCCTAAATTGTATTTTATAATTAACTAATTTTTTATCTCAGACAATTCATTATGTCCCTATTAAAAAGTTGAACCCTAATGTCTTAGTGATTTCAATCTTTTAACCCTATTAGAATCTTAGTGTCCTAGTAATTCCTCTTGAATTAAGCATTAAGCAAATCAATTAAAAGTCTGCAATCTATGTAAGCCTATGTCTAGGTCATGCACAAATTGTTATTCTATTCTTGTCCAAATTAAATCCCCAATATGTCTATTGTGAGTCATAACCATCAAAACCCTATAATAGAGCGATCAATTCTATCAAAGATATGGAAGAATTAACACAGGTAGAATAAAACTAACTGACTAATTAAATTATAAAAATAATATAGAAAATATAAAGGATTCACATCGGGTCTGTGATCCCAACTACAAAATAAAATTAGCCAGACATATTCATGTCTGACTTAAACAAATTAAAAGAATAAAAATTGTTCATAAAATCAGTAAAGAGGAAGAAGATGGAAGATCAATGGTCTTCGGTCTTCAACTCCGTCAGAATCCTGATCTCCAGCGTGAGTCTCCGAGAATTCTCTCAATTCTCTGATTCTCACAATTCTCTCCAGCCAAAGATGATGTCTCTGGGGGCTGAATCTCTATTTATAGACGTTGTGCCTCTTTGTCTAGAAATCTTGATCGTATCTTCATTGTATATCTTGGGTCTAATCTCCTCTGATACAGTCTGAGATAAGCCTAAAATTTATCACTTGCCTCTCGCGCTACTAGCGCCAGGTTGGCGCTGATAGCGTGGAAGTGTTGTTCTAGATACAGTAGCTTCGTGCTACAAGCGTGGATCCCATGCTGATAGCGCGGTTGGCAAAAATGGCTGGCGCTAACAACACCAGTACCACGCTAGTAGCGTGGTGGCTCTGGATTGAAAAGTGATGCTGGCGCTAATAGTGCCAGTTCCACACCAATAGTGCGATGGCTTCAGACTTGTGCTTTCAATTGGGCTTTTTTGTTGTCTGTTTTCCTACAAAAATATAAGAAAATCAGTGACAAGATACCTGATAAAGATTTATCAATTTAATAGCAATTATAGCTCTTTATATTCATGATTGATCAAGATTCTTTCTCTCTTTGGCTTAAAATCATATATATGTTGGATGTATATAAACCGCAAGGACTGGAAGTCAAAAATTGGGGAGCAAGAAACCTAGCTTGGAGATATGTCATTATATTATTATTTTTATTCATTTATATATTGATATATATATATATATATATATATATATATATATATATATATATATATATATAGTCATTGTTTTTCTGACAGAGTATAGGGAAGAAAAATGGATCGAAAGTTGAACTACGTCATTGTTTTTCTTAAACTTTGTTGTGTCATAGCTTCTAATATAATTGCATTGCAGAAGTGTAGGTCTACAATACAGATGCACAAAGCTTTGCAGGGTAAACTACTTCTGTCACTTAAAATGGATCCTATAATGAATCAAAAGACAATTTCTAGTGAGCAATATCTTATAATGAATCATATAACAATATTCGTATACACGGACTGCACTATTTTTTCCCTCTTTTGAACTGCTTTATTAATGGTATGCTTAATAGAGTAAAATGAAGAAGGTGGAAATCATTCAGAGAAGTTAAATTTTTTCACCTTCTGATTTTTAAAATTTTTAAATCATGGTTAATAATGTACACTTAAATATGTTGAACTTTGCTTACTTCATTTGCATAAAAGGAACGAAAATTCTCAAAAAACACAAGCTAGTATATATTTTTTTAATTTATTTATTTTTTTTCAAAAAATCTCACTTTTTTTTTTAAATTTCAAATTTTGTGAGTCGTGTCCGAGTTCGTGCTTTTTGACCTGTTTACTAAACGTGTCGTGTCGAGTTGTGTACGTGTCGAACGCGTGTCGTGTCGGGTTGACCAGTATTGCCATCCCTACCTCCTTCTTGTCATAGCCAGAGAAGTCACCGAAATTGGTGTCATTGTCAAAGTGTTCGTGGTTTGGTGGTGCGAGGTAGGGATGTTGTCTGGTTCGTCGAGGAAGCGAAGACCTTCATCGTCAGCGAAGTCTTAGTAGAAAATGAGAGAGAAGGAGGAGAAAAAGAGAAGAGTTGAGTGAAAGCACAGGAACACTGATCCAGATTCAGAAATGCATCAAGAGAGAGAGAGAAACAAATGTTAACTTTAGGGTCTTTGGTTAGTTAACTTCATCAGTGGGTTTTTTTTTTTTATCATAGTTAATGTTCTCATTTTGCTCTGAATGTACTGTAAAAGAAACAGATGCATATGATTGTGGATGTGTGATGTGAGACTTAATTGACTACTTGATTTTCAACTTTCAAGTGGGATTGGGAATGGAAATGATTCTCTTCTTTGGTATCTACGACGTCGTTTATCATAAAAGTAATTTTTTTTAATTTTATTTAAATTATCAGGTCATACGATTTAACTAGTGACCAACTAGTTGAATTAGTTACCTAGTACTTCGATCGATTCGATCACCAAGTCGAGTTTAATAACATTGTAAGTCATCCACTATCATGACTTTGTTTTTTTTTTTTTTTTTGGTAAACATGGCTCTGTTCATTTATTGGGATTAGTAATTGACAGATTAATAAGGGTGGTGTGTTCTAACACCTTGACATATTGGACTAAGACTCTAAGAGTGTGTTGTCAAATTTTCTGTAAAGATAAAATTAAAAGACTCAACGGTTTAAAGGGAATGTATTTTAAGTACTAAGATTGCATTACAAGAAAAATATTAATATAATAAATAAGGGATGGTTCTTTTGACTCCAGAGTAAGACTTTTAAGTCGTACTCCTCATCTAAGTCGTTGATGGATGAAAATCAACGGTTGTTATTTATAGTGTAATTAATAATTAATTAATTAATATAACTTCCTAAACTATAACCGTTGGATGGACGAAAATCAATGACTAGGATGAAGAGTAAGACTTTTACTCTGGAGTCAAATGATCTCTCCCCAATAAATAATAATATATTAATAAAATTATCTCCAACTGATGGAAATTTCTTTGATCCACTGGTAAAAATCAAAACAATTTGCTTGTAAAACATACATTTGGCGCTTATTTGCTGTATATAGTTCTCATTTGAAGAAACTTGAAGTATCATTGCAAGATAACTTACTGCTTTCCGTAAATTTTATTTAAAACTTTATTAATATATCAAACCAATATTATAAAAATTGGCCCGGTCAATGATCCGGTCGAGGTACTGGATCACTAGTTGAACCGCATGATCCGATAATTATATGTAATTTTATAATTTATATTAAAAATTTATAAACATACTCAAATATTTAAAAAAATGATAAAAATTTCAAATATTTTGATATAAAAATAATAAATCACACATTATTATACAATAAAAGATTAAATAAGAATATAATGATTGTGATATGGGACTTAAGGTTCAATAAACGATATCTCTAACTATAAATCAAATCAAAATTTTCTGCATAATGCATAATTGAGATAATAATAATATTGTAGCGTTACGATTTTATTTTTGTTGAAAATTTTCTTTTGAATTTTTTTTCTAGGACCGGGCCGAGTCACCGGTTTTCACATAAACCAGCCAGGTCACACCAATTTTTATGCATGACCAGTTCATTGCTTCATCCAAATTAATTATATGACCGATTTACTAGTTCTCAAATCGACCCAGGGCCGGGTTGGTTTTATTAACATTCATGCAAACAAAATAAATTAGTTTATAATTCCACGACTTGGACATGACTATCTAGCTTAGTCATTAAGATAGCATTATCCATATCATATTCCCAATTCTAACATCAACATGGTTTTCGTTTTTTCAATGATTTATAATACTAATTTATGTTGTCATCTTAAGAACGTTCTTTTTTTTCTTTTTGACTTTAAACATGTTCCGTTTTTTTTTTTTTTTTTTTTTTTTTTTTTGATATCTGTTCCGTTTTTTTTTTAAGTGTATACTTTAAGCATGTTCTTTAACTTGCGACAGACTGATTCTTCGAATTTCTACCTATTACTAAGTTCACACAGCCATATCAAACAGTAATATATACAAGATCTTACTATGGCTCTTAACTTCAATTTTTAATTTTCCGCGAAACTTAGGGAGTGCAGAATATATATTTTTTTCTTTTAGTTTGAATAACAAAAATGATGGAAAATAGTATTTAATAAAACTGATTGCTTGGGAATACAATTTTTTTTATTTCCTTAAAGTAAATTCTTAATATTAAATATACTCTATTTATGAAAAATATTATATATTAAATGCATAATCTATCTAAGTATAAAAATAAGTTATTAATTATTTTCCAAAAAAAATTTTAAGCACACACTTTTTAAAAAAATAAATAAATATCCATTGTAAAAAAGAAGAAGAGAGAGAATATTGCAATACACATCCTATAGAGAATCAATTCAATTTCTTCGTCCACTAAAAAGGTTATCTCCATTAAAAAAATGAAAAAAATATACATGTGACATGACTATTAAAAAAGTATCTAGCCCAGCAGTAGCAGAAACAATTAATTATACTAGCTAATGAACCAACTGATCCCATTAATTAATTAACTCAATTGGACTAAAACCTGTTCAATAATGATAAATTAATATCATTCAAAGATAACAAATTTAAAAAATGAGATTATTATTTATATCAATTGCTTAATATTATAAAATATAATTGAACTTGATATGTTATTTATGGTATTCTTTTAATTTTGTAAGTATTTTAATACATTAAACCAAATTTTGAAATGTAATTTCAAACTTTATTATTATATTAGTTATTTAATAACTTACAATTACTATGCACGCAAAGTTTGGAATGGAGAAAGGGGTGGAGTTCACTTTAAAAAAATATAAAAAATTAAAAAATGATTGGCACGGATATTAAAGTAAGAGTGATAGGAGAAGATATTTTTTATGCAACATGAGAAGTCTTTTTTCCTTTATTTATATCTATAAATAAAACGGATTTAGGTTGGGCGCCTTGATCTCTGGCATCACGTACACTCTCAACTAATGGACAAGCTAACAAGACGTATTTTTATTATGTTGATATCTATTATATTTGAAGGGGCCTAGCCTATGGCACTTACTTTCCTTGGATTCTTTTCCTTTTACATTTTGCCTGTCTGCTACAATTGTTATCCTATGAAAATATAATTCGGGAAATGACGTTTATTATGTAACTCTTTCTAAGCAAATAATAATAAACAAAGAAGACGAATATGAAATATTTTGTTGACTTTATCACGTGGTGACTTTTTTTTTTTGGGTACAATTCACGCGGTGACTTTTAAAACAGACAAGGACTCTCTAAATTAGTCTTAACAGTAGGGTCCATATCTCTAATAAGTTCTAATATTACTTACTTAACAGTAGCTAGGGTCCATTCTAATATATTAATTCTAATGAGTAGTTCTTATCTTTTTATTTTATCTAATAACCACTCTTAAATCTTGTTGAATTCTGTAAAACATTTTTGTTTTTGAATGATTAGCATTACTATTAGTTAAAGTTTGTTTATAAGAAGAAGAGAAGCTCAAAAAAAAGATTCTCAAACATGTACTTATAAGTATTTGGAAGTTATGAATTTGAGAGAGAATGATTAAGAGATTTTGAAGTATTACATCAAAAGATATTAGATTTGCAATATTCAACAATGTTACCCTGAAAGCAAGACAAATCTTAAAGATAATATAAGTTATTGAGCTCTAGTCTCCACGGACTCAAATAATGGGCTTGTATGTGAACATGTTGAACTATATAATTAATATAACACACACAAGTCGCTTGCAACGAGTTACACGAAATTACAATAAATATTACATACGCAAATCACAATAAAAACCAGATAGCACAATATGAAATACGATGACTCACATTCGACTTGTAAATTTAAAAGTGCCCCAAGCTTCGACGCATGATGCAAAGGGTTTCAGGAATGGAGGATCAGTATTACTTAGAACTGCATGTAAATTTTAAACCACTGGGGAACAGAGTATACATAACAATTAATATATTCCGCAGCATAAACATAACAATATATATATCCCGTAGCATAGGAGATGAGAAACAGAAATGCAATTATATGACAGAATATCCATAAGCATATGGATACAACATGTGATTATGTGATTATCTTCTTATCAGCCGTATGCGACTCAGGCCCAGAGTTAGGCTTAAATTCAGGCTCGGGTAGAATCAAATGGTACATGAAATCCAACAAATGAATTTGCTTGAGACTTGAGAGCTATGTCTATGTGGGAAGTGGTCAGACCGCTGTTGTCATGTCAGGGCAGCTGTAACTGCCGAAAAATCTGTTGGATACGGAAGTATTAGAAGTAAATTATTATAATTATTTAGTGTACAGCTAATCATAGACTTAATTATTCTTTTAGTGGGATTTTTCATAGGTAAATAATGATACTAAACCTTAATCATTATTAAATATTTGGGTAATAGTTAGGTCATGTTTGTACTTAGATTGGTTAGTAAAAAATGTACCTCCCACTGCACACATGAAAAAAGATTTCCCAATTTCTAAATTAAATTTATTCCTACAATCAATTATTGCACTCGCTAGCAAATTATATACTTACAGAGAATACTAATTCAAAATCACAAGTCACAGATTCACAACCAAAAGAATATCTGTAAAAAACTAATGTCACAATAATTGCAAGAGAAAAAGCAAAAGAACTAACTAACCATACATCATAGATACTGGAAATTAGTATTCTCATCTTTTATTCCATACAAGAATCATCAAAGCTTAGCAGTGGAGATCAACCATTATTCTTCTTCTAGTCTTCATATATTTTCTTTTATTTAATTGCTTTGTTTAAACTAGCTATGTCTGACTAATTTTTCTTGTAGTTAGGAATATGGATCCGACGTGAATCTTTGTTTTGGTTTAACTCTTTTCATTAATAAACTGTCTCTAGTTGTTTCTGTTTATCTTGAATTGCTTGTATAAATTCTTATATGACCTGGCCAACCATATAAGAATAAAGAGGGTTAAGGTTCACAATAGACATATTGTGATCTTAATCTAGATAGAGATTAATATCGATTATTGCTTGATCTAGACATAAATTGATAGAAATTGCAAACTTTTGTAATTCATTGCGTGTAAGGCTTAATTTGAAAGGGGTTTCTAAGACATTAGGGTTTCAATTAGGTTAAAGGGTTAAAGAATTAACACATTAGGATTTGACCAATTAATTCTTACATGGTGAATTGTTTGAAACAATTGGAATAGAGAGTTGTTGAATTGTATAATGACCCTCACATTTATTATGGATTTAATATTGAAAGATAATTATAAAGAAAAAGAAATAAAGTCACCATTGGTGAAAAAAGAGTTAAAATGGCAGTTAAGAGGTAAAAATACGGGTAAATAAAGTTATCCAAAAAGTGAAAGTAAAAAAATAGAAACTTGACTAGAAAAATATTCCAGTCTAATGGGTAAAGTTTGGTAATGAATGGAGGTGTGTAGATAGATAAGCTTACACCCGCTGATATAATGAACTCATTTAAGTGACTCAAATGAGTCACTATTCACATTCTCTTCTTTGTGTTCCGCGGACAGAGACAGGCGAAGGAAATGGAAATAGAAAATATTGATGGAAAATTTTCCACAATTCATAACTTGAGCTAGAGACCTCCAAATCACTTCGTTCCAAAGCTAAACTTGTGAAAAATTTCGAGAGGAATCCATTGGTACCAGTATTTCTGGGTGGGTTTCACTGTAGAGAGAGATCTTCTCCCCCAAAGATTTCGAATTTCATGGAAAAGATGGATTTTGATGGAGCTTGAGGCCATGGGAGTTTAGAAACTCATCTCTCCTTTGTTCTAGAGTGCATTATGTTAAGAAATTCTCTTCCTTTTCATGTTTTTATGAAGATTGAATTTAGGTTTTCATTTTGAAAATTTGATTTGATTGAGCATGTTAGAGCTTGATTCAAGTTTAGCTCATGTTGAGAAAAGTGTTTAGATGAGAATTTTAATGGTGAAAATATATTTGGAAAATTAAAGATACTGTATTTTTGAATAGTGTCGTATATGTGAATAGTGACGTATACATGAATAGTACTGTAGAGATGAACAATACCGATTATATATGAATTAATGAATCTTGGATTAGAGGTGTGTGATAAGCTTGAATTTGATGGGCTAAAGCATTGGAATGATGAAGTTGGCATGATTTTCTTTATGTGCCTCTTAGCCATTTTCCAAGGAAGTATGTGCTATGAGCTACTTTTTTACAAAGTGAGCATACTTTTATGCGTGAAATAATATTCTAAGGTGTATGGACCTTCGCTTTGGTGAAATAAAAGAGAAAATAAGGTAGCTCCTTTGTATGGCCTTAAAATGAGTTTTGGCCATTTTCAAAGGAGGTATATGTTCGGAGATATTGTTTCGCAAAGTGAGAACACTTATATGCGTAAAATAATTTATATAGGTGGCTAAGCTTGGGTTTAGACACTAGACAAAGAGAAATCTTATAGCTCCTTTGTAATGGGCATTTTGCCTTAAATTGAGAAAAATAGGCTTTTCGGTGCTAAGAAGAGTAATGAGTGTTTTAAAGGCCTTTTGGGACTATCCTAAGACTAAGTGAATATGTGGAATTTTGTAAGGATTTGTTGAACAAAGAACCACCCACTCATGACTTAATATGATTAAGTAAAAAGAAAATAAACAATAAAGTGTGTGTCTTGTATATTTACATGGCATTATATCATTTTACTGAGTTTTGTGTTGAATTCCTTCTCTAGGTGTACCTAGGGACTGTGAACGTTTGGATTCTCGTGGAGCAAGATAAGTAGCTTATTCTTCAAGTAAGCAAATTGTAAAGCTTCAAGAGGTAAGCTCTATGTTTATGGGGTTCGCTCCTACTTTGTGTTTCGCCATAGTGTACGGACTGTGGTCGGGTTGTATGATATGTATGAGATACATGATATAGATGCATTCATATAGAGCTATATGATAATATGATATGTTTTGTTTTGATGTGTTTACTTTGATATGTGTTAATATGATATATTTTGTTGAGTTCCGCTTGGGGTCTACCCTTGGGAACACGTACACTGATTCCCACTTGGGGTCCTCCCCTGGGATTGACGGTGTACACATTTGTTATATGACTTGTTCTGATATGATTTATGTATTGATCTTTGGCTGTAATTGACTTGTATGGTACACTGATGTCTTCTTGGGTTCCCCTGAGATTGATGGTGTACACCTCTGATATGTTCTGGTTCTGCTTGAAGTCCTCCCTTGGGAACACGTGCGTTGATTTCCGCTTGGGGTCCTCCCTTGGGAATGATTGCGCACGCCTCTGATATGTTATGGTTCCGCTTGGGGTCCTCCCTTGGGAACATGTGCGTTGATTTCCGCTTGGGGTCCTCCCTTGGGAACACGTACGTTGATTTCCACTTGGGGTCCTCCCTTGGGAATGACTGCGTACGCCTCTGATATGTTTTGATTCCGCTTGGGGTCCTCCCTTGGGAACACGTGCGTTGATTTTCGCTTGGGGTCTTCCCTTGGGAATGACTGCGTACGTCTCTGATAAGATTTGTGTATATGCTTTGTTTAGTTATGATATTTGATTATATGATATGTTATACGAGATATGTTCGATATAGTATGATATATGATGTTTTGTATATTATGTATCTGACTGTCATGCAGGAAGTGAGCCCAGGGTAAGGAGAGTTCTCTATAAACCTGGAGCTTACTAGAGATTCGTCTCTAACCTCGTTTGGGGATATGATTTCAGGAACACAGTTAATTGAAGAGCCTCATGGGACAAGGACACTAACCGTGGCTAGAGGTACTAGTATGAGGATGTGGAGTTCTGGGTGGCCGGAGGCTACTATTTGTTTTAGACGTATTTTTAGAAAAGATGTATTGGTGCATAGTGTTCATATTCGATACATGTACATTTATGTATTCAGGCATGATGAGATGACTGTGTAGTATTCAGTTATGTTATGTATTGAATTGGATGCTATTAGATTAGTGGCACGGAGCCAGGTTCTGCATGCGCCCATAGATGGGTGTCTGAGTATAATTGCATGACTGGTACTTCTGGAGATATATATTGTTTAAACTGTCTATCAGGAACTCTTGAGAGTGGGATTGGAAAATCCCCAGTTGTCCGATTTACAGAGGTTACTCTGTCCGATTTTCGTTTACGCCTAATAAGAAAAAGAAAAAGTTAACTCGTATTTTCGTAAGTTAAGTCTTCCGTTGTTTCTGCTTGTATCATATGTATGTTAATTGAACCGGCTCGAGACAGGGATATTACAAATTGAATTAAATCATAAAAGGGTAATCGGAGGTGAAGTAAACCTTAACTACATTTTTCATTCTTGATTTTAACCCATCTTTAATTATTAGAATTCTTTTCTTACGTTTAATTGTTGTCTGGCATTTGTTCTTTTAATTGTTTTCTTTAAAATTGAATTTCTATTATTCTTCTCAAACCAAATTTGATTTGTCTAACTTAAGTAAAAATAGTGAACTAGTGTTTGAAACATTAATACTTGTGGAAACGATACTCTACTAACTTCTTTATTACTTATACGACCGATATACTTACCGTGATCGCAACAGTGTTGTCTCCTAGCAATCAAAGTACTACAAAAATGTGTTGCACTTTCGAAGACCGAAGTAGAGTACGTAGTCACGATTGAAGCTAGCAAGGAGATGATATGGATGAAAAAGTTCCTCCTTAAGCTCGGTCATGCACAAGACAAATAGAGCTAAAGTGACCAAAGCATTATTCATCTAGCAAATAAGTCGACCTAAGACTTCCATACTAAACACATTGATGTGAGGCATCATTGTATCCGGGATGTGATGGAGGACAAACAACTCAAATTCGTCAAAGTGCACACTGACTTGAATTGGTCTAACAAAATGACCAAGTCGGTACCAGTAAGAAAATTTGAAGACTGTTGCCAAAGTGTTGAGTTGCTGAACCCGACGCATTAAAGTCGAAATGAGAGATTTGTTGGGGTAAGTTCCTCCATCTAATGCTTGGTGGCTAGGCACACAACATATTTATGGATGCATTGGCTCAATGACCGAACACAACCACCTCAATGAATTAATGTTGCCCATCTCATTATTAGTGAAGATTCTAGAAGAAGGTGAAGGGTTCCTTCAACTATATAAACATGAGAAAATCTTTGTAATAGGTTAGTCAAGCTAAGCCAAGAGAGATTAGTGAAAACCTCTAAAGCTAAGTTTGAGTGTGAGACCTTTTCGAGGAAGAACCTTATAACCACCATTGTTGGTAAATTTTGAATGTACCTCTAGTGTGACTAGGAAGTTTGAATCTTCTGTAATCCTACTTTCCATAGTGAAAGATTTTTTGAACTATGTCCCGTGATTTTTACTTCTCTGCATTGGAGAAGGTTTTCTATGTTGAAAATTTGTTGTGTTTTTCTTCTCTCTCTCATTTCTACATTTTCTTCATCTCTACAATTTTGACTGATCTGGTGACTTCAAACTAACCTTGAAATACAGAGCTCTGAGTTCGACATGCCGACCTGCGAATTGCTTTTGCACTCCACATTAATTGAGGGGGGCCGTCCCAAAATATAGAGCCACCATATTCATTATATGTTTCTCTCTTTCAACCATCTGTTATATATACACAATGATCCCCTCGAAAGCTTTGACTCAGCATTTTCATAGCAATATACTTCGTGTACAAAACATACAAACCTAAACTCAGAGTAACTAATCATAATGGTTTTGAAACTGCCAGAACACGCACACATGCACCGGACGATCCAATGGTTTATATTTATTAAATTTATGTTACATTTCAATTTTGTTAACAGGATAAAACATTTTTTACGGTTCGGATCTCCACAGCTTTCCTAAAACTGCAGTGGATCTCAGTGTAATAAATTTCCAAATTAAAGGATAGCAAGTATAATACTCATTGACAGGCTATCAATTGTGGTGCAATAATTCGGTGATGCGGGATAATTCAATCATATGTTTCAGATTCGTTGATTTTTTTGGTATAAAATCTTAAAGTTCTTAATTTCTTAGTTTTGAATACCAATCCGGTTGGTGATAATTTCTAGCATCTATAAGTATTTAGGGAAAAGTTCACCAATGTCTCCGTGGTTTGCTTTAGAATCACCTATGCCCTTATGATTTTTTTATCACATATGCCCCTGTGCTTTGTAAAAAATAAAAAACCACAGGGACATATGTGATAGAAAAAAACCACAGGGGCATAGGTATTCTGAAGCAAATTACATAAGCATTGGTGAACTTTTCCCAAGTATTTATTTAAAGGGTCCCCAATTGTAGGAGAAGTTTTCTTCTCCTACAACCAATTAACACTATGTTTTATCGGTAAAATATAGTTGTAATATTAAAGTTATTTTTTTTCTTTCCGCCACATCAGCCGACAAGCTTCTGAAGAGAGAAAAAAATAGCTTTTAGAATTATAACTATATTTTATCGATAAGACATTGTGTTAATTTTTTCTCCTACAACATAAGAGTTATATTTCCCTTATTTAAATATGTAAAAGGAAATGGGTTTAGCGTTTAGGTTTGGCGCATGGATCTCTAGCTTCACGTGCACTTTCTTTTGGGGGATATTTGGTAGAGGTTTTTGTTCTAAATACCCAGGCAACTTCCATTGGTATTTCAGCTTGATCATGTTTGGTACAAAAGTCAAAAAACTATAACTAGGCAAAGGACATTTTGGTTTGTTTGCAAAATTTTAAGAAAATTATTGTTCCAGAAAACTACTTGCGAGATGGTACTTTGAAGTTTGATGGGAAAATGAACTGTTCCAGAAAATTACTATTGCAAAATTTCAACCCCATCCTGCAAAAGTTTTCCATCGTGAACCTTAAATTTATCTTGGGGACATACAACGTAAAGAACAAATAACAAATCCTACAAGAAGAAAAAAGTATTACGAGAATCCTCAATTCAAGCAAATGGAGGCAAATGTCAAATTTCTTCATAAACCCGTGTGAAAAAATAAAATTAAAGTAGCAAGTGATTTCAACCCGACAGAGATGTCGGGTTACTTGAATTGATATTCAAAAATTAAAGGGGTTATTTTCTTAAATTTGAATCCATTTTTTCATCAATATTTTACTTTCAACCAAATATAAATTTAGAAAACTTTAATCAATTTTTCCGGTAATATTTCTCCCTACCAAACATCTTTTTTTTAATTTTCTTACCGAACTTATTTTTTCATCATATTCTTAGTAATTGTATTTTTCTGATAAAAAAATTTATCCTCTGTCAAACGTCCCCTTAATGGAACTAACATATTTTTATTGGGTTAATGTAACTATGCATTTGTTGTCCTATGAAAAAATAATTTGAGGCATGTGTATTTTGTAACTCTTTCTACGAAAATAATAATAAACAAAGAACAATGTGAAATATTTTGATTACTTGATCACTTGATTACATATATGCGCAAATCACAATAAATAGCACGTCTTAGTACATCATAAAATTCAATGCACATACAGTAAAATTCAACTTGTAAATCATAAAAAAAACTCAAAAACTAAAACTTACATAGAACTTGTGAAATAACCATTTCTACCATAATCCCCAAATTCAGGCACATTAAGAAACATTGGGGTACGATAGCAACTGAAAATTGAGCAATACGTTTGCACAGCCATCAGACCCAAAAATACAAGAGCCGCAAGAAGCTTGAAGATATGCCAACATAAATTCCCCCACATGGTAATGGTCCTAGATTGCTTCTGTTTAATATCGAACATGTAGGCAACTTTCGCAATCTCTGTATCCAATTTTGGAATCTTTGTAGGCCGAATCCATTTGCTCATCCCATTGAAAAGCTGCGCAACGACTTCATCACTTAGCTCGGTGTGAATGATTTTCTCACGTACCAGCAGCTTCACATCCTCAGGAGTTTCTAAAATAGCACTCATTAATTCAATGTACCTTGTGAAGATTAAGTAACTGGGTTTATTCAATGACTCGTAGGCCACCAGGTTTCTCATGATGACTTCTGAGTTGACATCCAATCTGATAATGGGCAAGTACATTTGACACTCTTTGAAATCGAATTTAATGTATCATCTTTGAACTCTATGCTACCGTGGTAGCAATCGCTAATAATAGGGGCTAGGTAATTCAACTCCTTGAGCTTCTCAGTGTAATTAGAGAAGTCCTTGAACATCCTCTTGGCTGTGGTCACCTTCAATTTCTCTATTGCCTGCATCTCGGGACGCCATTGGTGGTATGGACCAAGGCCCACGAATTGAGGGGTGAAGGCTTCTGACTTGGCACTACTCAGAGATTTTGGAACACGGTAGACGCACACTTCTGCATAAATCATTTCTTGAGTCTCGAACAACTCTTTAATATTGATGAAGACCATATCTTTGTCAGCGTTTGTATTACTGGTTATTGAATTTGGGACTTCGTTAGGGGTCATGATGATTTTTCTTTGGGCTATGCGCTTCGGTGCATCACCGCCCGGTTTCTTTATGTGTTTAATAGAGATATGGAATAATCGCAGCCGTTGACTTATTTCTGTTGTCATTTTTTATAAATATTTTTCTTATGTCGTTGAAGATAAGTTAAACAAAATTATTAAGGGGACACACAAATAATTGAAAAGAGCAATATAATTTATGTGTATAGGAATTTAGTTTATCTCGTGTTAAATGAGATAAATATTACCTATCAGCTGCGAAACTCCTTTGCTCGAAACGGCGATGTAGAGGAACAAGTCTGGTGCTCCAATTTATTTATTTTTTAAGAACTTTTTTAATTGAATAATGATAATTTTATATAAAAAATTAATAATTATGAGAAAATTATTTTCATTTAATTTTTTTTAATTTTGTTTCTAAAATTGAAAAACATAAAAAATGGAAACAGCATATTTAAATCCAGTTAGAGGAGATTTTGCGTATGAATCGAGATCTGATTTGATTTTACACACCATCTCTCTTCAATAGATGACATGCATGTGAAGAAATTAAGTAGGAAAAGTGATTTCTGGAGTTGTGGCAGAAATCATTTTCTGCCTAGTAGCAATAATTTCTGTCACAACGGCAAAAATTATTTTCCCAATTAAAGTATATGGAACCCGAATGATTCCTACTCCTAAATCTTAGAAACAATGTTTTCAGCACCCAATGTCCACTCCTCCTTATTAGAAACAATAGATCTTTAATAGGAAAATATTGCATCAATTATGTTAAATAATAACTTCTGACAAAATATTTCATACCCCACTCATACTACACAAAAGAATCATATTTTTTCACTTTGTCTTAATTGATTCGAGAATCAAATGAACCGAATTAGTTTTTTCTTCCTTGACTACTAGCATGCAATTTTTTTTATTTTTTTATTTTATTCAAATCAGTTCAAAATTGGTTTAGAAACAAAATCGGTTCGAAAAAAATGTAAAACATGTTCAGTTAGCCAATTCTAACCACAAAAGTATGTTCATTTTGGTTTGACATGAAAAAAACAAACCAAACCATGCTTACCCAACTTGGAACAATGATTATGTCACAAAAATTATAAGTGATAAAACAAGTCCGATTTGTCAGGTTGTGTGTCTAACCTACCACTACCAAATATGGCCTATTGGGTTGGAAGGTCCCAACCCACCAACTCGTTTAAGCCCAACCCACTTAAAAAAAAAGGAGTGCAATCGCCAAGGGCGAGTTGACTCGTCAATTTCTTTAATAGTCAATAATCCTTTTACAACTCTTTGATCTTGTTATTCTATATTTTTCTAGGAAATATAAGTTCTTTGCTTCTTTTTTTTTTTTTTTTGTGCCAAATTCAATATATAATTAAGCAGGTTGGCGCATGACAAATTATTCGCTTTGCCACCTCTTCGATAATGATTTCCAAACCTTATTCTTTTTAATATCGATAACTAACACTATTTAGATGTAGGTGTTTTAGTATAGATTCCGTTAAAATTATGATGTGAGTAACACGGAGAAGTGCAATCCATGTGTGTAATCTTGGTTCAATTTTTATATAGATTCACAGGGAATAGACTTTAACATGAGATATTATTTCTATCTTTTTCTTTATTAATATGACAAAGTATAATTAGACTCTATCTATTTAGGGTTTAAGTTTTCTTATGTTGTAGAATTGTAGGAGATAAAAAAAGTAAAGAGAAGTTAAATGTGGATCCCATATTTTATATTAAAAAAGAAAAGAAAAATTAATTGACACGAAAAATAAATTAGTGTAGAAAAATAATGTACTCTTATGTAGCATAAGAGTATTATTTCCCGTCTATTTAATGCACGTAAAGAAATAGATAAATATAAAATTTTATATGATTATCTCATGTCAGTCTTTAACTTGAGAGTATCCACTCTCACATTCATTAAATGGCAGACATTCACTGATCTAAAAAGTATTATATTTTATATCTTTAGAACTTACTGTGGGTTTTGGTTATTTTGTATAACTAATTAAAATTCCTTACTTATTAAAATTAAGAAAAATATTAAAATTATACAAGATCTCGTCTAATTAACCATTATGAATAATTTACCTCTCTTTGCATGACGACTTTTCAACATAATAAATCAGGAGTTTATATCTCTTCTGTTGTTGCACCCAAACATTTTTTTTCAACAGAGACAATAAATAAGAGAGAGAAAATGAGATAAGTATAGAGAAAATAAAATTGATAGTCCGTACATATTTATTGTCTCCGCTGCAAATTTATTTTGGATGCAGTAATATAAGAGATGTAAATCCCAATAAATCATGCTTCCTATACTATTTTATGTAAATAATTGACGAAATTGTGCATTAAATAAAATAAATTTAAAATTGAAAAAAAAAATATTGATTATATTTACCTTTCAAAAATTCTGTCGGGTGCAAGGTTATAGTTAAACCGTATGTCATTCGTGATGTTCCTGTCGCTAATTTTTCTGTCAATTTATTTCTTTAAACTTTGCCTCTGGTTCAAAGTGGGTACCCAGAACAAGCTAGAGAAATGAAGTAGGGGAAAAAGAAATATGATGTACGTACGTAACTAACAACAGCTCGAAAATTTCACGGACAAGCAGCTTTCTTGACAAACAAACTCGAACCCCCTGAAAAGGCAAAGACATAAACTAAAAGAAAAGGAACCAAATTAATCTAAAAATTTATTTACTAAATTCACCAAATAACAAAACCATCAACGACGTATTCAAGAAGAAGATTGGAAAAAAGACACAGCAGCACCAGCAAGAATCGAGAAAATTTCTCAGGAGATCACTCATCCCAGAATTGCTCCAAGTCAAGCACGCTTAAATGTGGAGTTCTTCCGTTCCGGGTTACCGAAAAGTAGATGCATCTTGTTAGTATAGGTAGTACCAATTAATTCTTATAAGCTATCCCAAACTGTGCAGTCTCATACCTGCTCCTCAACGCTCGGGATGTTACATGCCCACCAACTTCCGCATGGTTCGTTCTCGAACCAACCGTACTGGATGAGAGGTCCTGCTCTCCACTTGTAACGTTCGGTCAGCATTGCTCCAAGTCAAGCACGCTTAACTATGGAGTTCTTCCGTTCTGGGCTACCGAAAAGTAGAATTCTTATAAGTTATCTCAAACTGTGCAGTCTCATACTTGCACAGTCTTTGGAATCCCTCTCTTTCCGGTGTTGATTCGATTCATTTATGCATGTAACCTCCGCTGGAAGCCTGTCAGGAGTCGCTCCTAGTCCATGCCCTTTCGCACCGACGATCGGGATGTTATAGGAATCAACATTAACCGAGCAGTTTCTTCTTCGTCCAAGAACAAATCATCCGTCTTCCTGAGTAAGGAGTGCGTTATTCTCGTCCCAATAGCCGCACACTACAGGGGTTGGACCCACAGGATGCTGGTCGTCTGATCGAGCACGATCAGCCCGATCTCGAAGTAATTGTTATTATTGTAAGCGCGGAACCATGCGCCGGAGAAGCTTGGGGGGATCCCAAAAGATTGAAATTTGAACATGAACTTCCATGGCCGGTGATTGCGCACGCCCGCTTTGATCCTTTATTTGATTTGTGACATGAACTCGAGGTTCGTGGACAGCGAAGATGACGTTGAGATTGTGCCGTAGTTGTTCATGGTCGTTGACTGTGGAGGAGGAAGAGCATCAACCACCAACCACGTCATCTGTTGTGTTAACCAGTGGGGAACGGGATTAATAGGAGGGACGGGAATTTTATTAGTTAATTATGTAATTACATGGCGCTTGTGGGTTCGTTTTTGTTAGAATTTGCAAATTGGAAATTAACAAAATTTGACTTTGGCTTGATTTTTACTCTTGAATTTTCATTTCCTGGTTGATATGTACTGTTTCCAAGCTAAAACTTCACCGACAACCACTACCAATAATCATAGAAACTTTTTTCGTAAAGAAAAACTCCAATACGTACCCTGAAAAGGCAAAAAACATAAACTAAAGAAAAGGAATCAAATATAAAATTATTTATTGAAATGGTAAAATAAAAGAACATCAACAACATAATAAAGAAGAAGATTATAAGAATCAAGAAGCAGCAGCAGCACCAGCTGGAGTCAACCCAGCAACTTCTTCTTCATCCGAGAATAAATAATCTGTCTTCCTGAGGAGGGTGTGCACCAACGTCAAACCCACCATCAATGCGTACGGGGTACCCTCGGAGATGATCCCCACGTGGTCGATCAGCAGCATCAGCACGAGCATGACCATCAGTGTCAGGACCACCATAACATGGTCGTTGATGGGGTGACCGAGGATGACGATCGGACCGTCGCGGAGGAATTGCAAGTAGAACATACATGACACGTAGACCGCGAACACGATGATGGAGGTTAGGTGCCACAGGCAGCTGAGGAACAGCCCCAGGAGTAACAAAATAAAGTAGTTGAGCTGGAAGTACGCCCAATTCTTCCGACTGCGCGATATTGCGTCGGAGAAGCCGTCGGGGAAACCGAACAGTCGAAGATTGAACATAATCTTCCATGACCGGTGATTGGCCAGGCCGGCTGTGATCCTTTCTTTGATTTGTGAGATGAACTCGACGTTCGTGGACAGCGAAGACGAGGTTGAGATTGTGCCGTAGGTCGTCATGGTCGTTGACTGTGAACGACGAAGAGAACCAACCGCATCTGTTGTTTGTGTTGACCAGTGGGGAACGGGATTAATGGAAGAGGAATTTTATTAATTAATTATTTAATTATATGGCGCTTGTGTGTTCGTCTTTGTGAGAATTTGCAAATTAGAAATTAACAAAATTTGACTTTGGCTTGATTTTTACTCTCGAGTTTTCATTTCCTGGTGTGTTTTGGCAATTTAGTTACAAGGAGATATATGTTGATATGTAGTGTTTCCATTGACGATTTAATTATAGTGTGTCTTCCCCCACCACCCCCTCCCACCACCACCACCTAATGCTGTTGGTGTGGTTTTCTTTCAGTTGGTTGAAAAGTTTAAGCAATTTCACAATTCAAGAGGTGAAAAATTAAGGAAATTTTCTTACTCGATCGAAAGGCATTTAGTCGGTTTAACATGAACCATGTTAAATAATTAGTGTTTACTCTTCTGACTCTTTAGTTTACACTCTCATGTAATGTTATTAAACTCAGCTCTATTGTTTATTCCGTCAACATATACTAGATCGATGGATAACGGATTATTGATTTATATATAAATAAATTAATGTTCTAACCAATCAAAATAAATTTATATAATAATAATAATAATAATAATAATAATAATAATAAGTCTAAAAAATCAAATTTGCTATATACTATGAGTACTACAAAGTTATAATATAAAAAAAAAAATCCTTCACTTTCCATGTTAGCTGACATATTAGGGTTTTAATGTAGACAATGATAGAATAACAATCTGTGTATGATCTAGATATAGACTTACATAGATTGCAGACTTTTAATTCATTTGTTTAATGCTTAATTCAAGAGGAATTACTAGAACATTAGGATTATTCTAATTGGGTTAAAGGGTTGAAAACATTAAAACATTAGGGTTCAACTATTTAATAGAAAAATAATGAATTGTCTGAGCTAATAAATTAGTTAGTTATAAATTATAATTTAGGAATATAAGAGAGGATCGGAGGTGAAGTGCATCCTGACGGCAGTTCTTTTACAAATTCAATCATTCATATAATCTCTTTGACATTCTTGATTAATTCTTGCATGCTTTTAATTATTTCTGTTTCTAAATTTCCATCAACAAATATGTTCACAATCAAACCGAATTTTTCCAAATTATATTGAGGGGAAGATTTAGATTAATATTCGGTATATTAATTCTCGAGGGAACGATCTTTACTTATCACTTTTATTACTTGAAACGAACGGTATACTTGCCGATTTTGCAACAAGTTTTTATATTATAACTATAAATTATTTGTAATACATACTTAAAATCAATAACTTTAGATAAACTTCTCTAAAGTTACTTTAAAAATATTTTTACATCATCTATCATTTTATTGGGGATATGTCTTAGCCAAAAATGATATTTCCTTCAAATGTAAGCATATTTTGTCGCAACCTGAAAGGAAAATATGATCTTTTCAATCATACAAATATCATCCTATTTTCCCCCCTTATGTGTCATAAATACAAATTGATTTAAATTCCTTAAAACGCAAAGCTTCAAACTCATCGCGTACATTTTTATTAGAGGAAACTCATATCGTACTGATTGTAGCCATCATCCCTTCTTCCTCATGAATTTTGTCAACTTCTTGGAGAAGGAGATTTGCAAAGTCTTCCATACAGTTTCATGATTATCATAATTTTCTTTAATGAAGCGAAGAAACTAAATTCAATTTAATCCAAGATTTGTTATCTCCTAACTTGAATAATTGTTTTCCCTAACACAACCCCTCCTCGCACTTATATCAGTATATCGCTACTAGATGTTGGAAGAGGAATCATTTGACATGATCGCTAAAATCTACCAAGATCACGAAAGGGGCTTTTTGTAGGCACCATAGATAAACCTCTTGATAATTACCTAGTTGCATGAACCTTAATGAACATTAGGTTTATAATTTGCTCTCATTTGAATTTTCTTTATTAAAGATTTTTTCTTGATTATTATATGGCTTTTTGGCCATGGTAGCCTTTTATGACCAATTAATTACCAAATTGACCTTGCCTATAAACTATTCAAAAAATTTAACCTTTTCAACAAACATAACATCAATCTGCCCCAGTTTGACCGTTGACCCCTAAGATACCCGGGTATCTCCCTTCCTACCCAGGTAGATTTCGCGAAATATAACTGTTCTTATGCAACTTGAGTTTTTACCAGGATATGTTGTTATTTACCTGGTTACACACCCAGTTTACCCGGATATTTGTTGACTAGAAAGCTCAATTATCATAATGTATTTTTGTTTTGTCCAGTGTGTTGTGTAATGTATTCTTGCTTAATGTAATGTCTTATAAAATGCAAGTGCATCCTCGGTTACACACCCAGTTACCCGGGTATTAATATTGTCGACTAGAAACCTCAATTATCAGAATGTATTTTTGTTTTGTCCACAGTGTTGTGTAATGTATTCTTGCTTAATGTAATGTCTTATACAATGCAAGTGCATCCTCCAGTATCCCAATTACGTGCTATAATGAATCAATTATTACATCTTGACATGAGATAATCCTACGTATGTATTATCCACCCAATTACCCCCTCCCCAAGTCATATTGTATGATGGGATAATATTACAAAGAGCTACGAAACCAAAAAATGCGTGGACCAACTGCTAAGGTTGCAGACCAAACTAGTCTACTTTTCCTCACTCGCACACTTCCTGAAAAAACTTTCCAGAAGGTCTCCTATCCCAGAATTGCTCCAAATCAAGCACGCTTAACTATGGAGTTCATCTGTTCCGGGTTACCGAAAAGAAGATGCATCTTTTTAGTATAGGTAGTACTAATTAATTCATATAAGTTATTCCTAACTGTACCGTCCCATACCAGCACAGTCTCTGGAATCCCTCTCTTTCGGGCGTTGATTCGATTCATTCATGTACCCCGTCGCTGGAAGCCTTCCAGGAGCCGCTCCTTGTCCATGCCCTTTCGCACCGGCGATCACTCCCCGCCCTCGTCAGCGCCCGGGATGTTACACAACCTCAGCAGTTGGTCCACGCATTATGAGTCAAGATTGGTCCTTGTAGTCTGTAGCCAACATACAATATGACTTGGTGAGGGGGTAATTGGGAAGATACGGGATGCGGGAAGGACGGAGTGCGCTTAGAACATTACGAATTTGGTTGAACGCAACCAATGTTTCATTTGGGTGAAAGATCAACCTAAACCTTACAACACTGACTTAGTTGACGGCAATTGGACCTAGGTATGAGCTTTCCTCATTCTTAATGACAAAAGAAGTGCAAAATAAGTACATGTACAAAATACATCAGCAGTGCAAAAATGTAAAGGACGGCCCACAAAATCACAAAGTCACCTTCCAGCACCTTGGAGTGATTATGACCGCACTGGAAAGTAATGTGTGGGACCACATAATGTAGTATGCGGACAGACACTGACAAATTGCTCACAGGATAATGAGCAAATTGTTCGGCCTCTGCATCTACTCTCCTGGTCTCCGCAACAATGGCCTCCCAATCATAACCACCAAATATATTATGAGAGTCTCCATCATACAAGGCTGCATCTGTGAGAACATTAAAGTCAAACTCGAGTAGCTCTGTTCAGATAGAAACAGTAAGGATAATATCAATCCCGCAAACACGGGAAGTCAGCTCGCCATCATAGTTGAGGTTCTGGTAGAAAGCTCTCTCTATAACCTCCAAATACGGGCACATCGTTTCGCAAGCACTAGCAAATGTGTCTGCTCAAGAAATGGCACAATGTCAAACCGCTCCAAGTTGAAGAAGGCTGAATCCAGTGATTTCAGCTCACAAATCTTGCGGCTCGTGAAGGATTTCACAAACCTCTCGTGTGCGTCAGTGTCATCCTCAAAGAAATATCTGAAAGGCAAGTCTGGAGCCTGATGCATAGCAGCATTGGGCTGAGAGGATGACGACCTATCATGTCGGCGCTTGGTCCTCCTCGGTATCAACCACTCTCTTCTTCGAAATACATCTATCAGTCGTTTCGCCACAATATGAAACTAAAAAAACAAAAATGTAAAATCAGAATCATAATGCAAATCAGAAAGTTCTTGTTAAGGTTAGGGTTACGGTTAGGGTTAGGACAATTCAGAATGAAAAATAATAATCAGAATGCAAATCAGTTAGGGTTAGGTTTAGGGCAATTCAGAATGCAAATCAGTTAGGGTTAGGGTTATGGTTAGGGCTAGGGCAAACTAGAATGCAAAATAACAATCATAATGCAAATCAGAATGAAATGTTTGTGCACATGAATGTGACAAACAAACGAAAATCAGAATGCATTGTTAGGGTTTATCAAAAATCAAAACGAAAAAATGTACCTTTCTTGGATATTCAATCGGTTGAAGGTAGAAACGGTGGTGGACGAAGGATGGTCGCAAGGGAAGCAAGTTGTCCAACCTCTACAGGTCAAGGAGTCACTGATTTCGCCCTTGTGGAAGCTCTACCCGGGTACTCTTGTGTGTGGGGCTGAAATGGGGGCTGCTGGATTTTTTAAAAATCCAATCCGCGACATTTACTCGGGTATCCCCCTCCCTACCCGCGTAAATAATTCAACCCAATTCCCAGATCATGAACAATACCCGGATAGCCCACCTGGGTGCTCGGGTGGTGTTATTTTTTCGAAATATATTCGAGTATCTTCCTATGTACCCAGATATTTAACAGTGACAACAGTAAAATAGGAGCAGATGAGTGAAATATTTTGATAAAAAGAAGATTTGATAATTAATTATTAATTAAAGACTACTTTGATAAAAAAACTTTATTATATCCTATGTATTCACGTGTCTACTGTGCATGTGAAACTCCTTCGCTTGAAATGATCAATTTCCATGCTCCATTTGTTTAATTGTTTTAATAGAATAATGATAATTTAATAAACAGTTAATAATAAATTCCTTCCCTCGGAACAACTCAGTACTCCTATATCAGCTGCATCTTATCAAAAAAATATAACATATCACTTGACATTTTTTTAAAAAAATTTTAATTTTAATATTATAATTTTTTATTTTATAAAATATATAATTTATAATTTTATTTTGAAGGACGGTAGTATATTAAATTTTCCCCTTCCGTTGTCACTTGTGATCCGTGCATCACTCTCACTCTCAACTAATGGACAAACTAACGACGTATTTTTATTATGTTGATATATATCATATTTGAAGGGGGCTAGTCTATATGGCACTTAAAAAAACGTACTTTTTATTCAAAAAAAAAAAACGTACTTTTGTTGAATTCTTTTCCTTTTACAATTTGCCTGTCCGCTACAATTGTTATCCTATGAAAAAATGATTTGGGACATGACGTGAATCATGTAACTCTTTCTAAGCAATTAATAATAAACAAAGACCAATGTGAAATATTTTGTTGACTTTATCAATTGGTGACTTAGTAAACGGACAACGACTCTCTAAATTAGGGCCCGTATCAGAAATAAATTCTAATATAGTTACTTAACAGTTAGTAAGGTTCCATTCCAATATATTAAATTAAGTATAATGAGTGGTTCTTATCTTTTTATTTTATCCAATATTTACCATTCTTATCTTATTGAATTCTACAAAACATTTTTGTTTTTGAATGATTATCATTGCTCTTATTTATAAGCATTATGTTAGGTTAATCTTTAATTTAAATAAAGAAAATAGAAATATGGAGGGTTTTTGGTGTGTCCCTAGACATATGTTAGTGGACATTTAATATGTTTAGATTTCTTATGTTAGTCTTTATTATTCTTAATCATTTGTTGTTGCTTATAAAAAGCACATTGTAACTCTTGAAAATTGACTTGGTAGAATCAGTAATACAATAGAGGTATATTCTGAGAATTGTGTGTGTATCTTGTGTGAGAGATAAAACACCATTAGAGAACCTGTGAAATATCAAATTGGTATCAAAGCTTGATATCAATGGAAGGTGTGAGTAATGGTCTGCCAGTGCCCCGCCTGAAAAAGGGCAATTATGAGAATTGGAGCATCCAAATGAAGGCTCTTCTAAGAGCCTATGACAGTTGGGGGTTAGTGCAAAATGGGTTCGTAGAACCTGAAACAACAGAAGGATATTCAGCAAATCAACTCAAGCAGTTGAGTGCGACGAGAACAAAGGATGCAGCAGCACTCTTTATGATGTTTCAAGCTGTTGAAGAAAGCGGTGGTCTTGAAAAGATTGGAGGCGCAACGACGGCTAAGGAGGCCTGTTTCAAATTATAGTTTTTTTTTCTCTCTCCTCAGATGCTAACGTGTAAAGTAAAAAAAAAAGTACAACTTTAATATTATAATTATGGTATAGGTTATCATGCCTACTCTTATTTTGTCTACCCTTGCCTATCTCTTTCAACACCGATAGATTACAATCTCATCCAACGGTGGAGATTTACAGAATAAAATAAATCATTTTTCTATTTCTTTCTCTTTACTGCCTCCCACACTCTTTCTCTCTCCTCTCATTTCTTTCTCTCTATCGATTCGCGTAATTTACAACTTGAATTTATATTTGAATCTAAATCCATGCAATTATTAATGATATGATAATTTTGCTGGATGAGTATAATTTTTAAAATTTCTTGAATATGATATGATTAAACACAGTAGAAATCACAAAATTGAAAAAAAAAATGAAAAATCACGAATAACCCTTTATTTGTCCACGATTATTGTAACGTTTATACTCTTTTATTGAAATTTGGAACAAATCAACTTATCTCCTCCTTCTTATTTTTTTTTTTCACCATGAAATGAGGAAATGATCTCTGTTCTCTCTATGTTATGACCAACAACAGGCCTACCAGCTAAAAGAAAATAACTTATATCTTGAAGAGTACAAAAAAAAGTTAACCGATTATTTATAGAGTTATATTTATCTTATGTTACATAAAATATATAAACAAGTTTCTTACACACACAAAGTGGAGGTGGGCCTCACATTTATTTTTCTTTCCTCTTATATGTGAATTTCACTTATAATTTTATTTTTATAACATGAGATAACCAATCTTTTATAACATAAGATAAATATAACTCTTATTCGTATCCGTAAATGAAACGGGTTTAGGTTTGGCGCGTTGATCTCTAGCATCACACGCACTCTCAATTAATGGACAAACTGACAAGATATTATGTTGATGTTTTCTATTTGAAAAGGGCTTAGCCCATGGCACTTACTTTTTTGGATTCTATCTTTCCCTTTGCAACTTGCCTGTACGCTGCAATTGTTATTCTATAAAAAATAAAAAATGGGACAAGTGTGTTACATAACTTAATACGTAAATAATAATTAACAAAGAAGACCAATGTATAATATTTTGTTGACCTTACCACTTAGTGACAGTTAATAATTAAAGGGGACAAGGACCCTCTAAATTAATTAGTATTAACGGTAGGGTCTATCCCACTAATTAATTGTAAAATTCACACGGCTTGGTTCTATTCAATGACTTATATTATTTGTCCATGATAGTAGGTAGCATGTGGCTGCTTCTGATGAACCAAATTGATGATAAATATTTAGGGAGTAATATTTATATTAAACTCAATAAAATGATAATTGTAATCACACGAATCAAATAGTCAGACCTAAAAATGCAACGCAGTGCATCCTTTAAACCTTTTTTTGAGTCACTCCAACATGTGTTGGAGTGTCGTAAGATGTTAGACACGACACATAAGAATTTTTGAAGTGTCGGAGCTTCCTAACAAAAGAGTATGTATATATATATATATATATATATATATATATATATATATATAGGCAGTATATTCTTACACCGGTGATACGACACTCTAACACATTAATTCAAAAAATATTATATTTCGACACGTTAAGACACGTGTTGATATTAAATAATATTTTGAATTTATGTAGTGTATATATTATATTTAATATTTAATAATTTAACAAAAAAATGAAGCCAAACTTATAATAGCCATCAATTTTGCAAAGAAACATAAGATATCACAAATATTTATATTAAACTCAATAAAATGGTAATCGTAATCCAACGAATCTAATAGTCAGACACGACACGTAAGAATTTTCGGTGCTTCTTAGCAAAAGAGTATATATATATATAGGGGCAGGATATTCTTATACTGATGTAAGAGTTAGAAGTTTTACGCTCAATCTTGACCATTGGTGTAAAATAATCTCGACCCATATATATATATATATATATATATATATATATATATATATATATAGAGAGAGAGAGAGAGAGAGGACAGTTTTTACAGAACAAGTTGGCATATTTTTAAACTCTTGGATTAATGAGTGTTTTTTTTTTTATTTAATCTAATAATCACTCTTAAATCTTACTGAATTCTGCTAAATTCTGACTTTTTTAAAATGATTAGCATTTCTTAATTACTACAAGTGGTTTCCTTGCAACGAGTTACGCTAAACCTTAACAAATATTACATCCACAAATCACAATGAATATAGTAGAATATGAAATACAATGACCACACATACACTCACATTCAACTTGTAAATCATGAAAAACTCGAAGGCTAAAATTTAGATAGAACTGAAGTTATTATTTCTACCATAATCCCGATATTCAAGCACATTACCAAATCTTGATGTACGATTGCAAGTGATAACGGAGCAAATCGTTTGCACAACCGACAGAACAAAAAATACAAGAGCTGCAACAACTATGAAGAATTTCCAACAAGAACCCCCGTACTTGGTCATGACCCTGTATAGCTTCTGGGTACTATCGAACTTATCTTTAACTTTCTTAATCTCTTCATCCAACTGTGGAGTCTTTGTAGGCCGAATTGATTTGCTCATCCCATTGAAAAGTTGTGCCACGACTTCATCACTTAGCTCGGTCTGAATGATTTTCTTATGTACCAGTAGCTTCACATCCTCGGAAGTGTTTATAATAGCACTCATTAACTCCGTGTACCTTGTGAAGATCAAGTATTTGGATTTAATTAATGACTCATAGGCCACCAGGTTTCTGATGATGACTTCTGAGTTGACATCCAATCTGATACTGGGCAAATCAAATTGGCACTTTGTGACATCGAATTCAATGGATGAGATGCCACCATTAGTAGGATGTAAGTGGATCCCAGCTTTGTCGAGTTCCATCGCAGATGGGATCATGACAGCTAGCGAAGCATCAATGTTTTTCGATTCCTGAAAAAATTTAAAAGTGCCCCTAGTTTGTTCTACGAATGTTGCATAGGGTTTCAGGACTTTGAAGTTGCTAGTGGTTAGCAGTTTATGTAACTCATCAAATACAGGGGAACAGAATCCTACCAGTTTTAGTAATAGACCAAATAAAAAACTTAACACCCAAAAAATGAGTTCCAGAATAAGCAAAACAGCACATATCATGACAAAGCAGATGAGCAATAGATATACAGGTATTGAACTGAATAAGTCCCAGCATGTAGTTTGAGTCTTTTGTGAGTCAGGCCTAGATTGAGGCTCGGGGTCAGGGTCATTCTTAGGTTCGGGCGGATGCTCAGGCTCGGGTGGTACTATCAAATGGTACATGAGATCCAACAAATGAACATTATTGACATCTTTGGATTTGTTGGTATGAAGTGGACAGAATTTTGTACAGAAATCAAGCATCACTGTACCCAGATGTTCATCAACATTTAGATCTTTCATGATGCTCTTAAGGATACAAGTGGGAATTTGGTTCTCGAGCATGAAAACGTCGCTGACAATAGCATACTTGGTAAATTCAACTCCAGCAGCGTTGACCAAGGGCGTCCCTTGTTTTTCAGTAAAGATGGAAATGTTTCGGTTGAGTTGTGTCAAAGTAATGTCAACGCCTTCTTCTTTGCTTTCCAAACTGTGATTGTGAAGAAACTGGTAAAGGAACAAAGCATCAACGATCATCAAGTACAAGAGGGTATCATCTTTGAAGGCTATGTTACCGTCGTAGCAATCGCGAATAGTTGGGGCGAGTTTCAACTCCTTGAGCTTCTTCTCAGCGTAGTTGGTGAAGTCGTTGAGCATCCTCTTGGCTGTGGACAACTTCAATTTGTAGAACTCGGGACGGCTATGGTGGTATGGGCCAAGGCCCACGAATTGAGGAGTGAAGGCTTCTGACTTTGCTGAACTTAGAGATTTGGGAACACGGTACACACAAACAGCTTCATGATTCAATTCTTCACTCTTCATAAATTCTTTAATATTGATCAACACCAAATCTTCTTTGTCAGTATTGGTATTCCTGGTGATTGAGTTTCCCGCTTCGTCAGAGGCCATGATCATTCTTCTTTTGGGGTTCGTTAATTTTGGGCTGTGCGAGCATCACTTTGGTTCTCTACGTATATACTCGGAGAGATGGAATAATCACAGCCCTTGAATTATTTCTGTTGTTATATTATATATTATTATATCATCCTATGTATCCCCATGTCTAGTGTTGCGATTACACAACAAGTATATTGATCGTTTCAAGTACTAAAAGTAGAATAAAATAAAATATCGTCCCACGAGAATTAATGTACCAAATATTATTATAACTAATCCCTTTAATTGAAAAATTCAGTTTAGTTTGGAAATATATTTTGAATAAAAATAAAAGTAATTAAAATTAATTGATGTAAAACTCAAGAATATTCAAGAAAGTAAGAAAAGATATGAGTAAAGAATATATGGAAAATGTAGTCATGATACACTTCATCGTTGATCCTCCTTTATAAACCTGAATTAATTCTTATAATTAAGTAACTCATTAATTCAGACAATTCATCTTTCTCAATTCAATTAGTTAAACCCTGATGTCATAGTGTATTTAACCCTTTAACCCAATTAGAATCCTAGTGTCCCAGTAATCCCTCTTGAATCAAGCATTACAGTGATGAATCAAAAAGTCTGCAATCCATACAAGTCTATGTCTAGATAATGCACAAATTGTTATTTTACCCTTGTCAGGATTAAAATCCCAATATACCTATTGTGAGCTCTAACCCTCAAAGCCTTGTAAAATTGATCAGATTTAATAAGGATATGGAAAAAATTGTTTAAGGTAAAATAAAACTAATTGAATTAAAATAATTATAAAAACAATTTAGAAATTATAAAGGATTCACATGGCATCCATGATCCTAACTACAAAGAAAAATTAGCCAGACATGACTGGCTTAAACAAATTAAAAGAAGAACAAGAATTCATTAAAAAGAAGAAAGATGAAAACAAAGAAAGTCTTTAATCTTCAATCTTCAATTTCTCTGAGTGTTGATCTCTAGCATAAATCTCTCAAAACTCTCTCAATTTCTCGATTTATCCAAACTCTCTAACCAAAAAAATATTCTTTCTGAGGGTTTTTACTCCCTTTTTTTATAGAAAGGGTTCAAATATCTCCATATCTTCAGCAAATCTTTGATTTTAAATGTAACGCCCTGTCTGCAGCCGGTTAATTAACATTTATATGATAGTAAGTGCAACATGCTCAACTTAATTAATGTGAAAACTAACTGATTAAATTTTCTCTTTTTCCTTATGTATTGCAAACTTTTTCACTTTCATGGACAAAATAAAACGGACAACATTTCGTCTATATTTTGGACCACTGGGGATAATTCCCTTCATGATAATTTCAACCTGATTGACAGTTTAATATAAGTTTGAGTTACAAGACTCATTGAGAGAATATATATATATATATATATATATTGATAGCTATTAACAAGAAGAACCTATAAACAACATTCTAACTAACTGAAAACAAACTCTAACAGATTCTAACTAATTTAGTTACAAGCATTACACGTGTGCAAATAAACAAACTGACGTATCATAATACCCTCCCTATTTGGCTAAGGTCGTTATATTATGTGTTGTGATTCGCTACTCCCAAGATATCTAATTCATAGGTATCTAGAGAGAGCATCAGATCCTATATCAATCAACTAACCTATGATTAGACATCTCTGCGGCACAGGCAAGACACTTTGGAAAGAATATCTTTAGGATATCTTTATTATTTGTAAAGATCTATTTTCTTATTTCATTAGGATTTAGGTTAAGTATGAGCTAAGTCCATTAGTATTTCTTTATATTATACTCTCCTGAATCAATTCAATATACAAATTTATTCAATGTTCTTCTCGTCTCTTGTTATTTTACATAGTTCTTCTCGTCTCTTGTTATTTTACATGGATTATATTAGTGATAACCATTTTAAACTGCAAGAACGTGCACCGGACGATCCAGTGGTTTATATTTTATTAAATTATTGTTATGATTTTAACCTTGTTACAGTGGAAAACATTTTTTACGATTTAGATATCGTATAGTTTTCTTAAAACTACATTTGCCAAATTAAAGGATAACAGGTATGATACTTACTGGTTGGCCATTAATTAAATACCAAGTCTAATAATTCAGTGATGCGGGATAATTCATTTATAGGTTTCAGATTTCTTTATTTTCTGTATAAAATCTTACTATAATAAGTTGTTAATTTATTTATTTTTTGGATAAGAAGGAATGAAAAGAAACAAAAATAAGACTACACTACGTCAGGCACATGCGTGCCATTCCAACCCCTATTGCGTCTCGCTTGACCAACTAGCACACCCAGGCCGAGGTGAGTAGAAGTAGGAGATTCGTCGGCTATCAGTTTGTCGATTGCTTCAAATTTCAAGCATAATTATGGGTTAATGTTTCTCACATATTTTATTTCCTAAGTATACATAAAATATGTGAAGCTTATATAAGATGATGTGAAGAGAAGAGAAAGAAAAGAAAAATATAAACCTCTCATATTTTTATGTGTGTATAAAAAATAAAATTATTTTCTATAATCTAAGAAATATCTATAAATAAAGAAAAAAAAAATGTGTCCTTTTAAAGTATATATAAACTTAAGTCCTTTTAAGAGAAAAATAGATATAAAAAGATGAGACTTGTGCCATTTTTTTTTTTTATCTTTATTTTTTTCAGTAAAATTCACACTTCTTTATATTTATGATCTCTCTCTTAAATTTATGTGGAAATATACTTTTTCCCATAAATAAAACGGGTTTAAGTTGGACGCGTTGATCTCTGACATCACGTGCACTCTAAAAGTCTCAACTAATGGACAAACTAACAAAACGTATTTTTATTATGTTGATATCGATTATATTTGATTACTTTCCTTGGATTCTTTTCATTTTACAATTTGTCTGTTCGATACAATTGTTATCCTATGAAAAATTAATTTGGGACATGACGTGTTATGCAACTCTTATTGAATTCTGCAAAACATCTTTGTTTTTGTAACATTATTCTTATTTATAAGTATTACAAGTGACTTGCTTGCAAGTTGCAACGTTAACGAGTTAAGGGGATGTTTAGTT
The DNA here is from genome assembly GCF_033153095.1 of Gastrolobium bilobum. Classification (NCBI taxonomy): domain Eukaryota; kingdom Viridiplantae; phylum Streptophyta; class Magnoliopsida; order Fabales; family Fabaceae; genus Gastrolobium; species Gastrolobium bilobum. The sequence goes on along the minus strand of NW_026898033.1, from coordinate 166,920 downwards.
CAAGAATTTATTTTTGAAATAATAAGGAAATGTAATAGATAGAGAAATGATTGAAAAGATAGATAAATTGAGATAGGTAGAAAAATGTAAAAAAAAGTTGTTTGGTGGAAAAAAACTTTACTGGAAAAATTAAGTAACCTTATGAAATCAACAGTGCATTAAAAGCCAGATAACCGATTTTCCGAAAAATCCCATCTTCAAATTGGGTTTCTAAACAGTGCGGATATCTATGTTTCTCATAAATCCATACAGATTGGATAGATGGGTTTTTGGTGAAAATACGTTGAAACAAACATGGTGTTTCTAAAAGTCATACTTAAGAAACATAGATATCTGCTGAGAAGCTTCCAACCAAACACCACCTGACAGATATTACTTACGCAAATCGCAATAAATACCAGATATCACAATATGAAATACAATGACTCACATTCAACTTGTAAATTTAAAAGTGCCCCTCGCTTCCACGCATGATATGCAAAGGGTTTCAGGAATATTTGATTGTGTTTTTTTATTATTATTATTAAAATTGTTTTGCAGAATAATTAATAAAAACGGTATTTTATGTTTTTTTATTTTATTTTGAAAATCAAGAGTTAAAATACAAAACAGAAATGATTCTAAAAATTAAAAAATAATTATAATTTTTAGAACTATTTTTATAAAATAAGTCTTATCAAACGAATTTTTTACGGTCAATGTAGATAACTTATCTATATTGAGCCCAAAATGACGTCATTTTGAAGCCAAAATCAAGATAACTTTGTAATTATAATTTATTTCAAGATTATAATAGTCTTTTTCATTATAATTTTTTAACACCAAATGACGTTGTTTTGGGAGCGAACGTAGATAACTTATATACGTTAACTGTAGAAACATTAAAGTCTTATTTTATTTATTTTTTATTTTAAAAATCAAAAAGCTATTTCTAAAACAGAAATCAAACATGCCCTTAGATTCAAAATAAACAATATATCCCGCAGGCATAGGAGACGAGAAACAGAAATGCAAGTATATGACAGAATATCCATAAGCATGGATACAGCATGCATGTCAGCATGTGATTATTTTCTTTATCATGACTCAGGCCCAGAGTTAGGCTTAAATTTAGGCTCGGGTACAATCGAATGGTACATGAAATCCTACAAATGAACTTGCTTGAGACTTGAGAGCTATGGAAATGTTGGTGGGAAGTGGTCAGACAGCTGTCGTCATGGCAGCTGTAACTGCCTAAAGATCTGTTGGATACGGAAGTATTACTAGTAAATTATTATAATGAGTTAGTGTACAGCTAATTATAGACTTATTCTCTTAGCGGGATTTTTCATAGATAAATTGAATGATACTAAACCAGTAAACCTTAACCATTATTAAACATTTGGTTAGTAAAAAATGTAGGTCCTGAATATCGATGGGAGTATACACAAGTAGCCCTTGTGATTGGTGTAATATACACTGGATATGCAATGCTATGACCATTTAATTAATGGTTGAATTGTATTATGATATGACATGAAGCATCGTACAAATAGTATTATACTTATTCCATCCCAAATTACTAATTAATATGTATTTAAATTGATGTCACAACCATACAAATATCAGCTATCTCTACACCAGCTTTCAGTCTTACTTGAATTATTTGGATATTCTAGCCATGTTATTTGTTTCATAACTACAATAATTTCAAATTAACGCTGCATAATGGGGAAAAATAATGGCAATGCTAGATTAATATGTTATTAAGGTGAGTAAAGCGTATTACATATTATTTTTTTGGTAAATTATTACATTTTATTTCATTGAACTTACAGTGGTTCTTGTTATAATGTATAATTAAAATAATTTATTTATTAATATTTATGAAAATATTAAAATTATACAAGATCTCGTTTAATTTACAGGTATGTAATTTAGTTCTCCGTTCATCGAATCAAAACGATCATTTTTAAACATAATAAATCATGCTTTTGGTTACTACTTTTTCTAAATAAATGACAAAATATTCATTATATATATTATACCATTCAAAAACTCTCGCTAAATATTTATGTCACATTATTATCTTTGAACTCTGCCTTCTAAACCAAAATCACATAAGAAGATATGGTTCAAGGTGGAAACCAAAACATAGAGAAATGAAGGACAAAAAATCTGATGTAACTAAAATGTCGCTGACACCCAGTACCAAGAATCATAGTGGCAACCAAATCCAGCTGCCGGAAAAAGACAAATAAACTAAAAGAAAAGGAACCAAATCTAAAATTATTGGTGGAAAATATAAGTATAAAACTATTCATTTATTTAAGTTGTGGGGTGAATTTACTATAAAATACATGTTACAGTAAAACAACATGGACGAAGTAATGAAGCCTAAAAGGATGATAAGAATCAAGATGCAGACACCCGCAGGAGTCAACCCAGCAGCGGCAGCTTCTTCTTCCAATGACAGATCATCCGTCTTCCTGAGGATGGCGTGCATTTGAACCGTCCACAAAATCAATGTCAAATAGAGGATAAACCGGGGACTCTGCCGGAGGATGTCCAGCAGCCACAGCAGCACGACGTAGTACACCAGCATCACAACCACCATGTCGCGGTCGTTGATTGGGTGTCCGAGGATGACCAACGGCTCGTCGCGGAGGAATAGCCAGTAAAGCGAGCAGGCTATGTAGACCGCGTACACGATGATGGCGATTGGGTTACACAGGCTGTATAGGAACAGCCCCAGGTTCAACAGAATGAAGTAATTTATCCGGAAGTAGATAAAATTAACCTGAACGATCGAAAATTGAACATGATCTTCCATTGCCGGTGATTTAGCAGGCCCACTTTGATCCTTTCTCTGGCGCGTAAGATGGAATGGAGGTCCAGGGACCGCGAAGACGAGGATGGGATTGTGCCGTAGGTGGTCATGGTTGTGGATTGTGAACGAGGAACAGAACAGAACCAACCAACCACATGTGTTGTGTTGTGTTGTGTTGTGTTGACCAGCATATTCACACCGAGGAACGGGATTAACTGGAGGGAAATTTTATTAATTATTTACAAGGTGCTTGTGGGTTCGGATATGCAAATTGGAAATTAGCAGAACTTGAGTTGGATTTGATTATTTTATACAGTGATAGCACTTGGCTGTTTTTGATTAATTGCTACTTCATTTATTTTATTAATTAGTGTCCTGTTGTATTTGCATCTCCCAATGGTTGGTCATGTTTGAATTTATAACTTAATGCAAATTTCTTCACCATTAACCCACAGCTAGTGGCTTGTTTGATTAATTGATTTTCTCTCTTGAATTTACATTTCCTGGTGTGTTTGTGCAATTTAGATACAAGGAGAGTTGTTGCTGAGTGATACGTAGTTTCCAAACAAGCGACGGCATTTAATTAGTGTGTCCTTTTTATTTTTTTCCCAAATCTGTACGACTGTTGGTGTAGGTTTCTTTCATTTAGTTGTAATGCTATAGCAATTTCACAATTTCCCATCGGCAGAGTCCCGGTATCGGCCTTGGTACTGAACGCAACCGAGTTTGAGATGTGTTTCTTTAGGAGGGAGGCCGCGTTGGAGCTCGTCGTGACTATGAGGATTGGGGAGGTAGAGAGAGATTGTGTGGGACCAACAACTTCACTGGCCGGCTCACTTGCCAAGTCAAGTCTTGTATCAGGAAGAATTTGTTGGTTCGAGAGAAAAACTGTATTAAAGATTCAGGGGCTTTTGGTCAAGATAAATTTTTTGAATACTAGAAAAATGTAATTCATAAAAAAATGGTTGGAAAATGAGTTTGGTAAAAAAATGTAAAAAAATTGTTTGGTTAAAAAATAATTTACCGAGAAAATTTGGTAAATATTATAAAGTCTATGTTTGATTTGAATTAAAATATTGATGGGAAAATGAATTGCAATTATCAAAATACCCCTTATTTTTAAATATTTTGAATCACATGATACCCTTGTCGTAACCATCATTGTCTCCGCCGCAGCCACCACCACCACCATGATGTCATAACAACCACCACCACCATGTCATCGCTATCATTGTTGCTGTCACCATCCACACCACCATTATCGCAGCCACTACCGTCATCACCATTGCCACCATTGCACCAGCCCCGCCACTACCATCACCACGCCATCGCTACCACTACCGCCACCACCACCATGTCATCCCCCGCAGCCACCACCACCAGCAAAACCACACCATATTGAAAGGAAAGTGATGATCCGGAAAAAATTTATATTTAACGGAAATTATTTTTTATTATATTATTTGTTGTGTTTTCAAACACAATTTTTATTCTCGGAATAAAATTAGAACATGTTATCAAACACATTTTTCTTCTTAGAAACTGCTCAAGGCACAGAAATAGAAAAGAATTATTTCTTTTCAGAAACAGTGCTAAAGAATAGAATGGTTGTCATGCACACCATAAATGTTAGTCTGGTCTGACCCATTTATAAAAAAAAAAACAAATAGCCTGACCTAGTTAGTTAACTTGTTAATTTTTAACTTCCAAGAAGAATTATGAATATCAACTTCACAAAACACTCAAATTCTGTTGTTAAAGCAAAAATACAATTTTCACGTCCCAACAAAACCATGAATCACAACAACTTATCACAATTCGTATTTAAGTCACCTTCAAAAGCAAAATGTCCAAACTAAATAACATATATTTTATCAGATCCAGCAAACCAATACTATACTATGTAAATTAAAATAACTTTATGAATCCTACAAATACATCATAATGCTTGTAGTAGACAAAAACTTCTCATCATCTTCTCTCCTCTGCAAAAATAATTCCAAGGTTACATAAGCTGGCAAACAAACAAGATTAAAGAATAGAAAGAAAATAAGATTAAGAAACAAAAAAATATTTTTATACCTTTTATTTTTTTTCAAATCATACTTATTACGTAGCTAATCTTCACACATATTAAAGCTTGGATAGTATATTCAGCTAAGCTAGAACGATAAACATCAATAACTCTTCATCCAGCACTAAATGTTGATTTTGATGCTATTGTAGAGATTGGTACATGTTTTATGCCCCTCCCAAAAGTGGTATTAGTGGAGATCGAACTTATTTTCTTTCACCACTTATTCAGCTCACATGCACCAACTAAGCTACAATTTGGTACACTTATGAATAATATTATTTTATTTTATTTTATTTATATAAATAATATGATATAGACCGACCTGTAAGCTTAGAGGTCTAACATATAAAAAAGCCTATAACTTACTTCTTAAATTGACTTTCTTAAAAACTAGGACCTATTCTATTTGACTATATTTGGCTGACTTTGGCCTTACTTACTTTCTTTGGATGTTTTTTTGATCTGGATAAAATATGATAGGCTTACCAAGGGCCCAAATCCATAGAACAAGGCCCTACATCACAAGGCCCAGATTAAAGGCGCGATGGCCCACATCGCGCATTACAGGACGTGATGCCCCATCACGCCAAGTACCGCCTTTCAACATAACTTCAGGGATAAGAAAACCATCGAGATAACCAGTAGAGGTCCACCACACCATTAAACAAATAAGTAGAAGACAGCACCAGCTTACCACCAATCTACCAAGATAGCCGGACACAATAAGGTAAGGCTAAGGAAGCACTAGCTAAACCTGTAACCCTTAAACAACCGATCAAAGGCCATACCGCCTTCTTGAAAAAATAGAAGTGACTGGCACTTTATAGTGACTGGGGTCCATTCCAATATATTAATTATAGTGACTGGAACTTTCTTATCTTTTTATTTTATCAATCTTATTGAATTCTGTAAATCATTTTTGTTTTAGTAGCTTTACTTTTATTTATAAGCATTACAAGTGACTTGCTTGCAACTAGTTACACGAAACCTTAATACCAGATAGCACAATATGAAATACAATGACTCATTCAACTTGTAAATATATAAGTGCCCCTAGCTTCTACGCATGATATGCAAAGGGTTTCAGGAATGAAGGATGACTATAGTTAGAGCGGCATGTAAATTTTGAAGCAGGGGAACGAACAGAGTCTTACCAGTTATACTCATAAACCAAATAAAGGGCTTCACACCTTCAAAATTAGTTTAAGAATAAATATAACAATATATCCCGCATGCAGCATAGGAGATGAGAAACAGAAATTTATGTATATGACAGAATATCCATAAGCATCGATACATCATATGATAATCTTCTTATCAGCCATATACGTACGACTTAGTGTTGCGACTTCGGAAAGTGCACCAGTCATACAAGTAATAAAGTGATAAGATAAAGTTGTCGATCCCACGAGGACTGACCAATCAATAATTTATCTACTTAATTAAAGTTGGATCGAACGTGAAAGGTTTCTTGAGAATATTTCAATTTAATAAAAACAAAAATTTTAAACAACTTATTTTTAGTTTTCAATATTTAAGAAATTAATCTCAAAATTAATAATGCGAGAAAATTAGTTTTAAGTTTTACTAAAAGACGTAGCTAGGACTCGACTTCCCCAATGTTTTCCTAACAAGTCTACCCATTCGTATAATTAAGGTTCAAGATCCAGTTATTAAATATTCTTTCTATATTTGATTAGATCTCAATCCCTTGTTAATATAATCTTTTACTTCATTCAAAAGTCTAATCTCTTAGTAATTTTTCCTAAAGTAAGCATTAACGAAGGACTATACAGTTATAGAATTCATAAGTTTATCCCTAGATCATACAAACTCTAGCAATCAACCAATCAGAATCAATACACCAACATCCCTATTGTCATGCATGATTCATATGTTTATCTACGAGTGATCAATTCATAAATAAAGCTAGTCATAAAGAAATAGATTAATTGCATAACTTTAAATCATGAATATTATAAGAAAAGATAAACAGAGTTTAAGAACCCATTGGTTTCGTCTCGCCCTAACTACTTAAATAAATTTAGCTTTACATAATCATAATAACAGAATTAAAAGATGCTGAAAAGTAAAGAGAGTTCATGATAAAACTTGATCAGTGATGATGATCAACGATGAAGATTTGATTTCCTTCTTCTCTTCTGCAATTACGCTCCAGACTTTCTCCTATGCTTCTGCCTTCTACCTCGTCTCTATGTTCTCCTTTTCTTCCGTCTTCCAAATGTATCTTCACAGCCTTAATTAATCGCTTCTATTTAAAGGCTTGAAACTAGGCCTTTAATTCTGGGCCAGCTCGCTGAAACGAGCTGCTCAGCGAGCAATTTTTCTTTCCTCGCTGTTGTGTTATTTGAAGCGAGCAACAGAGCGAGCTTAATTAAACTTCTTGCTCACTCTTTCGCTGAAGCGAGGAATAAAGCGAGCTAAACCGAATCTTTAATAAATCTTTATTTTCCTACTTTTCATTTATATTCAGCTGATGTCAACTGTCTTCTCCCAATAAGATTAGTAGTTTGTTCTCACTACTAGAAAATACATTATTTGCGACAGACAATTTTCGTCACAAAATTGGCAATTTCCGTCGCAAATACACTTTGTGACGGAATTTGCGATGGAAAAAAGTTGTCGCAAAAACCCTCGTCGCAAACAAAATTTGCAACGGCATTTTGGCTGATTATTTTCCGTCACAAAATGCGATGGATTTTTTTCGTCGCAAAACAACATTTTCAATCGCAAAAGATTGAGCTGAATGTAGACTAATACCGTCGCAAATTGCGACGGAATATTTCATTGCAAATTTTCATCGCAAATTTGCGACGAAAAATATTAACATACCGTCATAATTTGCGACAGAATATTTAAAAATGCTGTCACAATTTGCAGTGGTATAATAAATACCTTCGCAGTCAACTGCTGAATTTGTGATGGAATGTCCCCAAAATTCTGTCGCAAAATTACGAAAAAAAATAAAATAAAATTCATTTATTTTACAGATTTAAGTTATAATAAAATCCACAAAAGACTCTAGTAATTGCATCAAACAAGCTTCATTAGTCTAGCACTTCCACCAATTAGAAACCACAAAATCATATGGCAATTTTCACAAACCACAACCATTTGGAAGTGAGTGAAGATAATGGTTGTGCATATATAAATTTCTAATATTAATGAACCACACAAAAATTCAAAAACTAAATTTTTAATCAAAGAAATACATAGGGATTCATATGGGACTTACATATTAAAGCAACCAATCTTGAAATTTTACATCCTACAATAAATTTGAAGAAAAACAAAATATCAAAGATTATATCATAAAAAAATATTCTAACACAAACAAAGATAGGTGATAACAATGGCTACCATGAAGAATGAGTTTGAGAATGGAACAAGACACTTGAGCTTGTGCTTCCTTTTCTCGAGCTCGGCCGGTGGATTCAACAAATTGAAATCATTTTGGAGAACCTAAAAACATAGAGAATTAACCCTAAAGATAGGAAATGGAGATGGAAGGGAACCATGAAAGAGAAGCCATGGAAAGGAGGCCAAGGAAGGAAAGATGAAAATGGTAAAGTCAAATGGAGATGAAAGTGAAATGATGAATGTTTTTTTCATGAAATATAGAAAAAATTGAAAGAAAATTGAGTTGAAAGAGAAATGAGAGAAGTGAAAAATGTGAAGTTATTTTTTGTACTTAACAGCATTTTGCGACGGAAATTTTCGTCCCAATTTGTGACGGATATATTTTCCGTCATAAATTTGCGCAATATTTTAAATTTTGAAATTTTAAAACTGTTTCAATTTTATTTTTCAAATTGCGATGGAAATTTCCATCGCAATTTGCGACGGATATATTTTCGGTCGCAAATTTGTGAAATTTATTTGAATTTTAAATTTTTTAAAGGCTGCTAATTTCATTTTCGAAATTGCAACGGAAATTTTCCGTCCCAATTTGTGACGGATATATTTTCAGCCGCAAATTTACGCAATATTTTTGAATTTCAAAATATTGAAAGCCCGCTAATTTTGGTTTTCAAATTGCGACGGTAAATTATGTTGTAATTTGTGACGGATATATTTTCGGTCGCAAATTTGCGCAATATTTTTAAATTTTGAAATTTTAAATGTGCGCTAATTTTATTTTTTAAATTGTGACAGAAATTTCCATCGCAATTTGCGACGGATATATGTAGTTGTTGGCATTTTTAATATCTTATCCAGTTGTTGGCATTTTTAGTATGAAACAACATGAAACAATAAAAAGGATTAGAATCTTATCTAGTTGTTAGCATTTTTAATATCTTTTAAGATTTTATTAATTAACACTATATTTTTAATCATATTATTTATTATTTGAACTATATTTTTTTTTTTGTAAATATTATTTGAACTATATTTGATATTAAAAACATAGTTTCTTTGACACTTATCACTCAGACCCAGAGTTAGGCTTAAATTTAGGCTCGGTTACAATCAAATGGTACATGAAATCCTACAAATGAATTTGCTTGAGACTTGAGAGCCATGGACTTGTTGGTGGGAAGTGGTCAGACCGTTGTTGTCATGGTTAAAACCAGCTCGGTTATTGATCTGGTCAACTTATCGAATCAGTGGATCACTAGTTGAATCGCATGACCCGATAATTATCTACAATTTTATAATTTATATTAAAAAATATAGACATACTCAAATATCTAAAAAAATATGATAAGAAATTCAAATATTTTAATATAAAAAATAATAAACACATTATTGTCCAATAAAGATCAAACAAAAATATAATGATCGTGATATGGGATTTCAGATTCAGTAAACGACATCTTTAGCTTTAAATCAAATGGGAAACTACTCAAATATGTCTATTATGATTATTTTTAGAAAAAAAATTGGATTTTTTTTTGTGGTACGGAGTCTAGTCATCGATTTTCTCAAAAAGTGACCGAGTCGTATCGATTCGCACCGGTTCCTATGTATGGCCGATCCGTTATTTTATCCGGACCGATTTATCGGTTTCGAGTCAATCCAAACGGATTGGTCCGATTTTAATAACATCAGCGGTAACTGCCTAAAGATCTGTTCGATACTGAAGTATTACTAGTAAATTATTATAATTAATTAGTGTACAGCTAATTATAGACTTATTCTTTTAGCGGGATTTTTCATAGGTAAATAATGATACTAACCTTAATCATTATTAATTTTGGGTAATAGTCAGGACATATATATTTGTACTTAGATTGGTTAGTAAAAAATGTAGGTCCTGAATATCGGTGGGAGTATACACAAGTAGCCCTTCGGATTGGTGTAATATACACTGGATGTATATATATGCAATGCTATGACCATTTAATGGTTGAATTGTATTATGATATGACATGAAGCATCATACAAATAGTATTAAATTTATTCCATTGGTCCCAAATTACTAACATGTATTTAAATTGATGCCACAACCATAAAAATGTTAGCTATCTCTATGCCAGCCATCATTCTTACTTGAATTATATAGATATTACAGCCATGTTATTTGTATCATAATTACAATAATTTCAAACGCTGCATAATGGGCAAAAATAATGACAATGCTAGATTAATATGTTATTAAGGTGAGCAAAGCGAATTACATTTTTTTGTATTTTTTGGTAAATCATTACATTTTATTTCATTGAACATACGGTGGTTCTTGTTATAATGTATAATTAAAATACTTTATTCATTAATATTTAAGAAAATATTGAAATTATACAAGATCTCCTTTAATTTACAGTTACGCAAAACTTAGTTCTTCGTTCATCCAATCAAAATGATTTTTTTTTTATACCAGAATTGAATACATAACTTAATACAACATACTCAAATCCCTCATCATTAAACCAATCCTAGTGGTATAGTGGTCAAAAAAAATATTCATGCTTTTGTTACTACTTTGTCTAAATAATTAACAAAATTGTGCATTAAAATAAATTTAACATGGGAAAAAAATATTCAGTATACTATAACTTTGAAAAACTCTCGCTAATTTATGTAACATTATTATCCTTCGACACTGCCTTCTGGACCAAAACCACGTATGAAAATCTGGTTCAAAGTGGAAGTCAAAACGTAGAGAAATGAGGCGGAATCTGATGTAACTTACAAAAGGCGAAAATGTCAACGACACCCAATACCAAGAACCATAGTGGGTGGAATAGAAAGCTTGGTGCAAGCGAATTGAGGCGGGCAAAGAAAAGAAGCCTAAAAGGGTAATTTGCCCTGCATTAGTATTAGTCCCGTCGGGCAGTCAAAAGGGTAATTAAGGTTGGTATCCAAAGAGAAAGTTGTATATATTCTGCAAAATACATTTTACTCGAAAATAACATGGACGAAGCAACCGTGCCTAAAATATTGATAAGAATAAAGATGCGGTCACCAGCAGGATTAGGCTCAGCAGCGGCATCTTCTTCTTCCAATGACAGATCATCCGTCTTCCTGAGCATGGCGTGCATTTGAACCGCACACAAAATCAATGTCCAGAAGAGGATCGACAAGGGGCTCGACCAGAGGAAGTCCTGAAGCCACAGCTGAACGGCGTTGTACGCCAGCATCACGACCACCATGTCGCGGTCGTTGATTGGGTGTCCGAGGATGACGAGCGGCTCGTCGCGGATGAATCTCAAGTAGAACCAACAGGCTATTATAACAAAGAATTGGATCGTGTAGATTAAGTCCTGCAGGATGATTGGGAACAACCCCAGGGACAACAAAATCATGTAGTTTACCCCGAAGTACATAAAATTAACCTGAACGCGCGACAATATGCGACTGTCGTTGGGGGAAATCCCAAACAATCGGAAATTGAACATGGTCTTCCATGACCGGTAATTGCGCAAGCCCGCTTTGATCTTTTGTTCTGTTCGTAAGTTGAAATCCCCTAAAAAAAAAAAAGAGAAAAGAACGAAACCTAACATTATTTACTGAATTCACCAAATAATAAAATCATGGTAGAATAGAAGAACATCAAAAAAAATAATGGAAAAATGTTTCTCGTTTCAAATAACACAAAGCTATGTTATTCTTAATGAAACTATATATTACATAGTTTTGGTGTATTTTTACATTCTCTCCTCTATTTTTTTTTATTTCTAATTTTATAAATTAGAGAAAATGATAAAACACACCAAAACGACGCGTGATTTCATTAAAAAATGACATAAGTTTATGTCATTTAATATGACAAACACTAAACCTAATAAATAATCAAGAAGATGAACATTAGAATCAAGAAGAGCAGCACCACCATGAGGAGTCAACCTAGCTGCTTCTACTTCATCCCAAAACAAATCATCCGTCTTCCTGAGGATGGAGTGCAATTGCACCGTCACCACAACCACCAGCGTTGGGAGGATCCACAGGATGCTCCACCCCCTGCTGAGCGGGCCGAGTTCCTGCATACCGAAGATCACCTGTATGAGGACCAGCTCGATGTAGAACTCCACCGTCACGATCAGCACGACGTAGAACACAGACATCATGACCATCACGACCTGGTCGTCGATGGGATGGCCGAGGAAGACGAGCTGCTCGTTGCGGAGGAATAGCAAGTAGAGCAAACAGGCTAGGAAGACCAGGAACGCGATGGTGGAGATTGGGTAACACAGGCTGAAGAGGAACAGCCCCAGGTTCAACAAAATGAGGTAGTTTGACCCGAAATAGACACTATTGACCCGAACACGCCATAATAGGTCGCCGACGCTGCGGGGGATCATGAACGATCGAAAATTGAACATGATCTTCCATGGCCGGTGATTGAGCAGGCCCGCTTTGATCCTTTCTTTGGCGCGTAAGATGGAATCGAGGTTTGTGGATTGCGAATAGGAGGATGGGATTGTACCGTAGGTGGTCATGGTCGTGGACTGGGTAGAATGAAGATAACCAAACAAACACATGAGTTGTGCTGACCAGGATATTCACACTGAAAAACGAAATTAATTGTAAGGAAATTTTATTAATTAATTATAAGGTTTTTGTGTCGGATATGCAAATTGGATTTGATTATTTTAGACAGGGATAACACTTGGCTCATTTTGCATTAATTAATTGCTACTTCATTTATTTTATTATATATTGCTTCTCCCGATGGTTGGTCATGTTTGAAAAATATAACTTAAATAGGGAGATAACATATGGATTTCAAAAATTAATTGGAAGATAATAATATGAATGGATTAAAAAAGTAATTTTAAATTTTTATGCCAAAGTAGGAAAAGAAAAATTACATAAATCCAAGTCGTAGTCCCGAAGATACCACGTTATCAAATACAATCAATGATCATATGGCTCACATTCAACTTGTAAATCATGAAAAACTGAAACACTAAAACTTACGTAGAACTTATGACATAATTATTTCTACCATAATCCCCGTATTCAGGCACATTACCAAATCTTGAGGTACAATAGCAGCTGAATACGGAGCAATACGGTGGCACAACCGTTAGAGCCAAAAACACAGAAGCCACCATAGCTATGCAGAATTTTCCAGAAAAATACACGCACTTGGTGATGAACCTGTATATATACCTTCTGGTTACTATCGAACTTGTCTTTAAATTTCTTAATCTCTTGTTCCAACCTTGTAGTCTTTGTAGGCCTAACCGATTTGCCCATCCCATTGAAAAGGTGCGCGACGACTTCGGCAGTCAGCTCTGTCTGAATGATATATTCTCATCTACCAGCAGCTTCACATCCTCAGCATTCTCTATAATAGCAGTACTCATTAATTCAGCGTACCTTGTTAAGATCAAGTAATTGGGTTTAGTTAATGACTCGTAGGCCACCAAGTTTCAGGAATGGAAGGTCACTATTGTTTAGAACTGTATTCAAATCTTCAAGCGCGGGGGAACAGACTCCAACCAGTTTTACTAATAGACTAACTAAAGAACTTAACACCCAGGAAAATAGTTTAAGATTAGACTTAACAATATATTCTATAATGAAGAACACTTGACAGAAAAGCCAACATCAGATGCATCAAATACACCATTGTCTTAATAAAAGTTGTACGTAACTTAAACTTAAGCTCAGGTTCGGCAGTACATGCTCAGACTCAAGCTTGCGCAGCTGCTTGGGCCGCCGCTCTGAAAGATATCAGACTCAGGAAGCAAGATAACTCTCAAATGAGAGTTCTAAATGAAAGAATTGAAAAGAAAGCATGTAACTGAATAATACTTTGTATATTGCTTAATTGTGATATCTCTGTGTACATTCTGATATATATACAGAAGAGGCTAAACTAACAGGTGTAACTAATTTAACTAACTCTTAATGGATTGGGCCTTGATGGCCCATTATCCTAATATATGCTTATCATCCCCCCGCAAACTCAGCGGTGAAGCATGAACCCAGAGTTTGGAGCGAAATCTGGTGAAGTGAGGAGCAGAGAGAGGTTTGGTCAGTATGTCTGCAATTTGTTCAGTGCCTGGAAGATGTTGAACAAAGACTTGTCGTTGGAGAACTCTGTCACGAACAAAATAGAGATCCAACTCAAAGTGTTTGGTTCTATTATGAAGAATGGGATTGGCTGCCAATTGGACTGCACTAGCATTGTCACAAAACACGGTTGGGAGCGTGGGACAAGAAATCCGAAGTTCTGAGAGAAGAGATTGAAGCCAGATTAATTCAGCGAAGGTGGCGGCTAGGCTGCGGAACTCAGCCTCTGTGCTGGAGCGGAAACAACATGTTGTTTCTTACTGGTCCAGGAAATTAAATTGCTGCCATAGTAGACACAGAAACCACTGGTGGACTTGCGATCATCAACATCTGATCCCCAATCAGAATCACAGAAAGCTATGAGTCTGGAATCAGTGGAAGGACGAAAAACTAAACCATGGGAGAGAGTGCCAGCTAAGTAGCGAAGGATCCTCTTTACTGCCTTCCAATGAATGTCAAGAGGACTGTGCATGAACTGGCTGACCTTATTGACAGCATAGGAGAGATCAGGTCTTGTAATAGTTGCATATTGGAGGCCACCGACTATAGATCGATAGAGAGTGGGATCAGCGAAGGCAGTATCACCTTCGAGGGACAGTTTTTGGTGAGCAATCATAGGAGTAGGCATGGGTTTAGCTGATAGCATATTGGTTTTGGTTAAGAGATCAGTGATATATTTGGTTTGAGTAAGGTGTAAAGTGGTGGGTGAGAGATAGGTTGCCTCGAGGCCAAGGAAGTAGTTCAAGCTGCCTAAATCTTTTAGGGAGAACTGGCTATTGAGTTGGGAGATGAGAGATGAGATTTCAGTGGGATTATTTCCTGTGATCAAGATATCATCAACATACACGAGTATGTAAATAGTAGATGTTGGAGTGAACCTGGTGTAAAGAGAGGTATCATATTTAGTATTGTGGAAGCCATGATGTTGAAGGGTGTTATTGAGAGTTTGAAACCATGCCCGAGGTGCTCGTCGAAGGCCATAGATAGCCTTGTTTAATTTGCAAATGAAGTGTGGATGAGCACTAGGAAAGCCTGAAGGTTGATGCATGTAAACATCTTCTTGAAGTGATCCACAAAGAAAAGCATTATTAAAGTCAAACTGACGGGTGGTCCACTTGTTGGTGAGAGCAATAGAGAGAACAAGTCTGACAGTAGATGGTTTGACAACAGGACTAAACACCTCACTAAAGTCAAATCCTTCTCTTTGTTGAAATCCCTTGGCCACCAATCGGGCTTTATATCTGTGAATGCTGCCATCTGAATGTCTCTTGATCCTGAATATCCACTTGCAGTCGATAGGTGAAGTGGAAGAGGTGGGAGGGACAAGAGTCCAGGTACCATTGTTGATGAGGGCTGTATATTCTTCCTGCATAGCTTGTTTCCAATGAGGAGATTTGAGAGCTTGAACAACATTCTGAGGTTCAGAATGTAGAAGATGTGGATCAGAGGTAGTGGTTGTAGTTGCAAAGGACTTTGGTTTGAAGATCCCTGATTTGGCTCGAGTTTGCATAGGATGTGAAGGGGCAACTACAGGATTTGGATCAGGAGAGGTGGATGGTGATGCTGAAACACTAGGAGAAATGTTAGTAGTAACAGATAAATGAGAGGGTGGAGAAATATGTGTAGGAAGATGCTGATGTAACAAAGGAATATGAGGAATGAGAGAAATATCATTTGATTGAGATACAGGAGATGATGGAGGAAATAATTCAGAATATGGAAAATTAAATTCATCAAATAAAACATCTCTAGAGATGTAGATTTTACCATTTGGAGCAAGGCACTTGTATCCCTTGTGATCAACTGCATATCCTAAGAAAATACATTTGGTGGATCGAAAATCAAGTTTATGTCTGTTATATGGTCTACGTAGGGGAAAGCAAGCACAGCCAAATATCTTCATAAAGCTGTAATCGGGTTTGTTGTGATATATGAGTTCAAAGGGAGATTTAAAGTGAAGGATAGGTGTTGGTAACCGATTGATAAGATAGATGGCTGTTATAAAGGCTTCTTCCCAGTATGATAAAGGTAATTTAGCATTGGCTAAGAGAGCCAAACCAACTTCTGTAATGTGGCGATGTTTTCTTTCAACTTTGCCATTTTGCTGATGAGAATAGGGGCAGGTGAGTCTGTGAGTGATGCCATGCATGTTGAGAAAATGGTTAAACTGAGATGAATTAAATTCCTTGGCATTGTCTGTTTGAACAGATTTAATTGTGAAACCAGTGAGATTTTCAATAGTTGTTTTGTATTGTATAAAGGTTTGATAAACTTGAGATTTGTTGCGCAGAAAAAATAGATAACTAAAACGAGTAAAGGTATCAACAAATAACACATAATAAAATGATCCTGAATTACCAGGAATAGGTGCAGGACCCCAGACATCAATCAGAACCAATTCAAGAGGAGAGGTATATTGAGTATTTGAATCAAAGTGAGGTAATTGGTGAATTTTTCCTAGACAACAGGCTTCACAAACTGATGAAGCAGAAAAATGTTTATTCATATGAAAGGGAATATTACAATGTTGTAATACAGTTCTAACAATAGGTGGAGCAGCATGTCCTAGACGTTTATGCCAAACATCAAAAGAAGCAAGTTTAGAATAAAGTGCAGTGGGAGATGTGAGTGATGTAGGGTGTGAATGCACATAAGAGTTGGTGAACTGATAGAGTCCATCTCTAAGATTGCCCTTGAGAACAATTTCCTTGGTAACCTGAGATTTGACAAGACAATGATTAGGATAGAACTCAAAATAAACATCATTGTCCTTGGCAAATTGGGATACACTAATCAGATTTTTAGTAATGTGAGGAACATGCAGTAAATTGTTGAGTTTAATAACTGTAGATGAATGGGAGGTGCATAAGGTGGAGTTACCAAAGTGTTGAATAGACATACCTGCACCATTACCAACATGTACCTTATCGGATCCATTATATTCAGAACAGGTAGTGAGATTGTTAATATCATTGGTGAGGTGATGAGTTGTACCAGAATCAGGATACCAGGAATTGTCAACAAGGGAGGCAGGACTAGCTAAGTAAGCTGTTGGATTATGAAAAGTGGATGGTGGTGGTGGTGGTGTTCTCTGATTCATAGGAACTGTAGGTGTGTTTTGTGGAGAAGAATCATAGCGATAAAAACATCTAGAAGCAGGGTGGCCATTTCTGCCACATATTTGACATTGAAGTCGATTTTGATTCCAAGAGGGGTTGGAATATCTGCCTCCTCTGAAATTTCTGTAACCTCTGCCTCTTCGAGCACCAAAATTACGATTACCAGCAGGTTCTGATGGCTGATTTTGTGTATTGAAAATGGCTGCAGGGTCTTGAGATGGATTTCTTTTATTGAAATTGGCTTGAATGGGGGGGAGTTCTGTTTTCTTGAAGCGATCAAGCATGTCTTCTTGTGCCAGTAGAAATGCTTCTAATTCAATGATAGAGAATGGAGGAGATCTGGACATTGCAGATGTAATGAGGGGAGCATATTCTTCTCCCAATCCATTAAGAATTGCTTCATTGTATTCATTATTAGTAAGAGCTGCACCAACAGCTCCTAAAGAGTCAGTGATCTTTTTGATTTGCAGTAGATATTCAGAAGATGGACCTTTTTTCTTGGTGTTCTTTAATAAGTTCTTGAGTTGCTTGATTTTCGCTTGAGTATGAGAAGCAAAATATACCTGAAGTTTGATCCAGATCTCATATGCATGAGTGCAGCCAACCATTCTATTTTTGAAGGACATGTTCATCGAAGAAAGAAGCCATGAGACAAGAAGATTGTCTTGTTGATGCCATTGAGTGTATGCAGCATTGATGATCTGCAGATCTTGATCTTCTGGTGTCTGATATTGAGGTGGAATTTTTTCTTTATCAAGATGATCTTGAAGATCATGACCGTGGATGGTTGCAAGGGAAAGTTGTTGCCATGGAAGAAAACTGTCTTCATCTAGTTTATCAGCAATTGGTTGGGAAAAAGACTTCATGATGATTTTTGTTGTTGACGTGTTGGCATTGCTCATGGAGGTTGCATCTGATTGTGGAGAGTCCATGGATCTTGTGGTGCTCTGATACCATGAAAGATATCAGACCCAGGAAGCAAGATAACTCTCAAATGAGAGTTCTAAATGAAAGAATTGAAAAGAAAGCATGTAACTGAATAATACTTTGTATATTGCTTAATTGTGATATCTCTGTGTACATTCTGATATATATACAGAAGAGGCTAAACTAACAGGTGTAACTAATTTAACTAACTCTTAATGGATTGGGCCTTGATGGCCCATTATCCTAATATATGCTTATCACGCTCGGACCTTGCTACGAAAGAGGATAAAGTAGAGGGTAAAAAAGAGGGAAAAAGTATACAGTATGCCAAGAGGTCACGCCAAGGTTCAAGACGGTCGAGAGCTTCGATTGAGATGGTGGGCTCGGGCTCGGCAAATACAAGTAAGGGTTTGGTATGGAAAAGGGATATGTTTTTTTAAAATTTTGTAAACAATTTTTTATTTTTATTTTTAAAAAAAAAATGCATGACCTTCCAATTTTTTATGTAACCGATTTTGATAACACTAGCCCAATTTAAATCGGTTTTCATTAGGTCTAATACATGGTTGGTTTATTGCTTGATTTGAACCAGTTAAATAACTGGTTAATTGAGTTTCGAATGAACCCACTGGCCCAGTCGATTCGAGCCAGGTTGATAACACTAGAGGCAACGAAACTTCAACGGCGGGAAAAGACAAAAATATAAACTACAAGAAAAGGAACCAAATCTAAAATCATTGGGAAAAAATATAATATAAAATATAAAACTATTCATTTATTTAAATTTTGGGTCGAAATAAGATGGGTGAAAATATAAGATTAACATTTCTCATGTTATAGATGACAAAATTATCTTCTATATGATAAGTCCATGGAATATGACTTAGAACACAAAGTTATTGATATAAAAATGTGAGAAAAATAATACTTTTTGGATAATATTGATCCCAATTACAATGAGTTGCAAGTCCAAAAAGAAGTGAAAGAAGTGAGTTACTAAATCAGAAGAAGAAAAATAAAAATAAAAAGAGAAAGGCTGTGGAGTTCAAAAAGAGACAGGCCCAATTGAAAAAGAGAAAGGCCCAAATTGAGAATCAGAAGACAAATAGGAAGAAAGAGGATATAGGGTGCGTGAACCGCATTAGAAAAAAAAAGAAACAATATTGAGTAGTCAAACCCTAGCCTCCCTCACCATTTGAACCACATGACTCAAGCCAACCACAAAGTTGCTCCTTCGATCTTCCAGCTCCATTTCTGTTAGCCATCGAACCACACAAGCCCGTCCTTGTAGAGAGTCACTCGACCATTGTTCTGGAAGCCTGACCCTAACCGAGTAGTGACTATGAGGTTGTTACAAGCGTGTAGAGGGATTCCTTTTGGTGGAGCGCTTGAGGAGAGCGTGGAGCAAGGATTGCTCGTGTGACTCGCAGCATGGAGCGCGTGAGGAGATTGTTGGTGAAAGGGCCCAAAGCCCATGCATGTGGGGGAGATTGAGTATAAAGAGCAAGGAATAATTTTGTAGGCTCTCTCTCTCTCGGACCTTCTTCTGCATTTTCTTTCTTTTTCTAGGTTATTTTGTTTTTACATTTTGGATACTGTAATTTCTGGTTGTTGTTATTCTGTGAATTTGAGCACAGTGATGAGACTATTTCAGTGAATAGCTCTCGGGCTGTAGATTTAGATTTCTGTAAATTTTTTTATTTCCTTTGTAGTTTCTTCATTTCTGTCATTTAGCTCATTCCTTATGGATTTGAGCTAACTTCTCTACGAGTTGGGTGACTGAGATCCAACCACAGTGACAGATGTCAATTACATTTCTCGTTGTAATGTTTAGTTTCTTTAATTCCACTCTAATTTGCATGTTTGAATTGGTTCTTTTTCGGTCGTATGGAATTTGTTCGTTTAGGGGAAGGTTGTTGGGAAATAATCTTCTTTGGAAAATGAGTTGGGTTCATGGACTCAAATAAGGGATTATTTGAGGGAGTATTTTTCTGAGTTGATTTTTACTCCTCCATGTGGTTATGAGGACCTTAGCTTCAAGCTCTTCATCTCATCAACTTAGGGATAAGTTGTTTGGGAAAAGGGGAAAAAGATTTTTAAGGGATTAAAAATCTACTTTAGTCTACCAATTGAAAAACAATTGTTAAGGAATTTTGTTAAGTAATTACACATTAAGATCTGTGGGGAAGGAATCAAAGCTCAACCCATTTTTCTAATTAGAACTCTTAAACTTTTTATTTTCAATTCTGATTTCTTTTTATTCACTTAAAAGTCTTTTATAATTCTGTGAAAATATAATTAAACAAAAAATCTCAAAAATAATTTCTCAATTTGTTTTCTACCTTTTAGTTTTGTGTGTTTCACTTTTAAATCAGAAATCTTCTAGTAACTTTAATCTCTAATCCTTTTTAATTTATGTTCAATCAATTTAATTTTAATTTCTTTTTAGAATTTAGTTTGAGCAATTGCAACTTTTACTTTTGAACTTTTTCGCGAAACGATCCTTGTGGGAACGATATTAGGGTCTCAAATACGCTCTATATTACTTGTTGTCGTGTATACTTGCGCGCTACTTGCATAAACAATAGCAAGACAACGATATACACACATAAAAATGTGTCGGGCCCATACGAAGTCATAAGAAGATAATAGAGAAAAGAATAGGTCTCATATATTTTTATGTATGTATAAAAGATAATTTTATCTTATACAACATAAGAAACATTAATCTCATAATATTCTAACCTAGGGATAGAAATGTTTATGCAGGAGATATCTTTGAGGAAGCAAATCATTGTGTACAAGTAATAAGTGTTATAGATATAGATTTTACCCCTAATTAAAAAAAAAAAAAACTATAAGCAGTGAAATTTTGTACCTTGTACCTGTGGACCCAAAGCTAAATCCATTGTCATACTATGAATAGTAATATTTAAGAATTCTTTCTTTTATTTCCCTTAGGTGGTGTTTGGTTGAGGAGTTTTTGAAATTATCCCATGCAAATGAAGTTGGCATTCTGGAAAGCACTTGTTTGGTTGACAGAGAAATGGGCGAACACCCAGGCAAGCATGATGCATAGCATTTTCAATTTTGTGAAAGAATGCTAGACTTTGGTACTGTTTAAAAAAGCATTGTTGGAGGTGGTTTTATTATGATAGCTGGCTAAACCACATGCCCCACAACAAATCAGACCATTATACCCCAAAACAAATCGATTTTTTTTAATTTTAACAAGAATGCTTTAGAACCACTTACATGCCCTCCCAGGCCATGATATGAAAAGGAGGAAGCGGATCTGCGCATTGTGCTTCAGGATGGTGACCTTGGCTTTCTTTTTTTTGTTTCTTATCGTTTTGGATCTTTGGTGCTGATACTGAGTATTGACCGACAATTCTTTTTTTTTTTTCATTTCCTTTTATATTAACCTCCTACGCATCCTTCTCTGTCTCTCTGCTCTCCTTTATTGAATTTGCAACAAATTGAAGATGATGTCGAAAGTGATTAAACATGTTCAGTTGCTGGTTAATATTTGTCCACGAGGTGTTTGTAAAAATGATTAAAACACAAACTTAATAAAGATAGGGGGAATCTTAACTAATTATTGGACGGTACATAGACTTTACAGTTATTTTAAAAACAGGGACATTTTCTCATCTATATTTTACCTCAAACCAAACATAGACTTTATAAATCTTACCTAATTTGTCCGGTTAATTTTTTTTCAACCAAACAACTTTTTTTATATTTTTCTACCAAACTCACTTTCCAACCATTTCTCTATCAATTACATTTCCCTAGTATTCAAAAAATTTCTTTTCAACCAAACACCCCCTTAATATCAACTTTCTGTTGACGTCCTTCTTGGGCATTATAAAATGGGAAAAAGTACTATTATGCTACATGTGATAAGTTTCTCTCCTACACACCATTCGATAACTGTGTCATCTTTTTTTTCTTTTCTTTTTATTTTTCAAGTGGTGGAGCCCACAAGTTTATCTCTATGACATGAGATAACTTATCTCCTTTAACATGAGATTAATAAAACTCTTATAAAATACATTTTAAATAATGCCACGGACGAAGTAATCAATTCTAAAAGGAATAAAGGATGATAAGACTAATCACATCCCTCCACTTATTTCAGTTGTAATATTGTATATTATTAATTTATTATATCCTCCTATCCATTCACGTGTTGAACCCGCGTGGAAAACTCCTTCGCTCGAGATGTCGACGCAGGTAGGGGTGAAACTGGGTAGGGCCGGCCTACAGGGGCCTACATCAGGTTAGATCTGACTTAGTATATTTTGTATAATAAGCTAGACTTGGGCCTTAAAAAAGTCTGTTTAATAAAAAGACTGTATGCCTACTTTCAAAAGGCTGGGCCTATAAGCCTACAGGCCGGCCTATATTGTAATATTTATTTTAAATAAAATAAAATAGAGTAACTATGTCTTGAAGAAAAAAAAAAGATATAAATTTAATCAATTGCAATTATTTATAACTCAATTATATTCGATTATATTTTAATAGAAATCTTACTTTATTTCTTATATAGGAGGAACCGACATCTCAACACGTTAGATTGTGTATATGAATATATTAAAAGATTTTTGAGGAGGTTATACTTACTACAAACATCATGATATGTTTGTTGGATTCATGTAGTTATTTTAATTTACATAGTATGGATTTGTTTGTTAGATCTGATGAAATATATGTTATTTAGTTTGAGCATTTTGTTTTTGAAAATGACTTAAATGCATATTGTATTAGTTTTGTTATGATTCATGATTATGTTTGGACGTTGAAATTATGATTTTTGGTGTAGCAACATAATTTGAGTATTTTATAAAGTTGATTCATGGTTCTGCTTGGAAGTTAAAATTAACAGGCTAACGGGCCAAGCCAGACTATTTGTTTTTTTATAAACGGGTCAAACCAGGCTAACAGTTAGACTCGTACTAGTCTTGGGCCAGGCCAAATTAAAAATTTTTGACGTAGACTTGAGCTTTTCGGAGCAAAGTTTAACCTAGCTCAACCCACTTTCATCCCTAGATGCAAGGAACCAAATCGGTGCTCCAATTTTTTTATTTAATAATAATAGTTTAATAAAATATTAATAATTAAGAGAAAATTATTGTGATTTAAATTTTTTTGCTAAATTGTTATTATTATAATAGAAAAAACATTAAAATAATGAAAAGGAAGTAAACAACATATATAAATCCAGTTAGAGGGAGAACTTTGCTTTAGCTAAAAATAGTCTTGACAAGAAACACACAAGGTTCTATTCCTCTGTATCCAAAAAAAAAAACACACAAGGTGACAAATAATTAAAAAAAAAACACACAAGGTGACAAATAATTAATGGCTTTAATGTTTCTAAAGTGAATGTAGATAAGTTATCTACATTCGCTCTCATAACGACGTCGTTTTGGGTTGAAAAATTAATAAATTATAATAAAAAAGACTATTATAATCCTAAAATAAATTATAATTACAAAAATACTTTGATTTCTGCCTTAAAACAATGTCGTTTTGGGCTCACTGTAAATAAGTTATCTACATTAACCGTAGAAAAAGTGAATCCTTAATTAATATAAGTAAACTTTTGATACTACTATGAATTTTTTATATCATAATACAAATATTTTAACTAAAGTGATACTCTGAGATGGCATCATTTCGAAATTGTATCCCGTTCAAACTATTTTGCCTACCATGTCGAATGCTATTTTCTTGGTGATGTTAAAACTTGGATTTGATTGCCACCAATTTTCTTTAGAGAAGAAATATAAATATAACTACGAGTTTTATTGATATTAGATACACAAATAAATCATGAATTTTTATCTAACTCCTTAAGTTTTTAGAAGAAGAAAAAATTAGAGTCAGGAGAGGGTCGATTTCCCCCCTTCAAAATCTTTAAACCTCAGTGTAGGT
The DNA here is from genome assembly GCF_033153095.1 of Gastrolobium bilobum. Lineage (NCBI taxonomy): Eukaryota > Viridiplantae > Streptophyta > Magnoliopsida > Fabales > Fabaceae > Gastrolobium > Gastrolobium bilobum. Next base: position 142,556 of record NW_026898033.1, on the reverse strand, counting down.
CTCCAGATAGAGTCTTCTGTTTTATTCAGTTTTTAGTAATTGGAGTTGCTTTGTTAAATATTACTATCATCCGGATCAAGCGTCCAAGGTGCATGCGTTGAAAGTCCAGTGATCGTTGTTCGAGCTCTTTTTTAAGGGAGTGTTTGGTATAAGAGATAATTTTTTTCTTAGAGAAAAAAAAATTTCTGAGAATATGGGAGAAATTATTTAGCCTAGTAAAGTAACGAAAAGTTATTTGATAGGCCAAAATTTTACCGAAAAATTTGAATAATTTTAGTGATGGTACATTTGGTTGATTGTAAAATATTGATGAAAAAATTGACAGAAATTACCAATTTATCCATAGATTTTTAATATTATTAATATTATAGCAATAATGAAGCAGACTCTTCCTCAAAAAAAGGTGCTGCATTTTGATCTCTTTTCATTAAAATCAGATTCTGGTTTCATGGTAAAAAAAAATACCATATGTTTTGTGGGATAATTTTTTAGTTGTATTTAGTACAAAATTGAAATAAGAGATATTTTTTTTGCTGAGCTTTTTTTAGGATTCTTTATACCAAACATGGTTAAAAAATATTTCTCACCAACTTTCTCATCATTCCAAACAAAATATTCATATCAAACATCCCATGAAAATAGAAGTAACAGACAAGAGATATGAATCTTGACTTTAGGGTAAGTAAGTTTACTGTTTGTTATTTCATAACTAAACCTTATAAGTTAAGATTTTAGGATAAAATGATTTTTTTATCCAAAAATTAATGAAATTATTAAATATTCTTATTTTTTAAAAATAATTATATTTGAATTCATTATTTTGTCACCTAATTCATTTTGTTTCTCATTCAATTTAAAAGTAATATTATATAAATAACTGATTTTTTTTGAAATAATTAATTCTTTTACTAACAATTGATAACTTAAAGATCTAAATTGTCTAAAAAAGTTAGTTGAAGTAACACGACTTGAATAATCATTTTGAAAAGGACTTGATCCAGAAATTGAATCACATTCAAATCACTTTACCTGTGTATTTGTTAACATATAGAGTAAATATTTTTTTTGGTCCTCAGCAAATTTTACGATACTCGTTTTAATCCTTAGCAAATAAAAAAGCTGATCGTGGTCCTTAAGAAATTCAAAATGGACCCATTTAGTTGAAATCGTGATCCCTCACAAATTCAAAAAAGACTTATATTAGTCTTTAAAACGACTAAAATGAATCTATTTTAAATTTTTTAAGGACCATGATGGACCTTTTTATTTGCTAGGGACTAAAGCGGATATCGTAAAATTAGTTGAGGATCAAAAAACATATTTACTCTAATATATATATAAATATATATATATATAATTATTTTTTATGACAAAATTGGAATTGTATAACATTAAGCATAAATGATTATACTACACCTGTTCAATAATTATAAGCTGGACTAAAGAAATAGAGAATTGGACTTGAACGAAGCCCTTTGGCCTAATTAGAGAAACTCATTGTTCCTGACCGGGCCCAAAATTGATAGATTATGGCTCAAACCTTTCTTTCTCTTTTTTTTCTTTCGAAAAATTCTTGTTGCCTCAATGCCCATGGCCCATGGGTATGAGCACCATTTTATATCTTTTCTGCAATTAATAGATGTTCCTGTTGTAAGCACAGCTCTCTAATGATCACTCACAGAGTCACACGGCACAATTTCCGTGTGAAGAGACAGGAAATGGGTACCCAGTAAAGAAAAACATATAAGAATCATATGTATATGGAAAAAATATGTATTATTTTGAATGACACAACTTATATTCTTTTACTTTTACAAAGTGGTGTGACTCACATTCTTAAAAAAATTTCTCATCACTCTCTTCCATAATTTATCTCTTTTTCTCACTTAAAATTATATAACTTTGTATCCTTTAAAATGATACACATTTTTTCATATATATATATAGAGAGAGACTCGTCAAATGGACAATATCAGCCAAAAATTTATAGCTATGTATTTTCAGGAATACATGATATAAATATTTGATCGTACTAAACCTTATATGTATAATAAGATTTTATTTTTATGATGAATGAAATGATAATTTATATATTTATAATAGTAACAGAAATTAAACAGTTAATATCTTTCATGTAATTATTATTTGTATAGTTTGATTAATATTATAAAATATAATTCAATAATATTTTGATTTGTCATTCAAAACTTTATTAATTTATTGATTTATAAATAAATTTGATTTTAAATTATTATGTATTTATAAATACCCCTCTTCCATAGGAAGATAATATATATAAGGGTAATGTTTTTTTCCTTTTACATGACATAAGCTATTTTCTTATACCAACATAAAAGTAGGTCCATCCATTTTTTTACTTTTTTTTATTTTAAAAATAATGAACCTCACAATTGATTATCTCTATGACATGACTTAAGAATTTTTTTATAACATAATATTAATTTATATATATATATATTCCCTCTGAAATGGACCTTAAAAAAATAATATTCTCCGGTACTTGAAATTTTTTCTTTCGAGTATTCCTAGAAGATTGGACTTTGGTTTCAGAACAAAACTTTACTCCGAAACACCAGGCTAATGAATGAAATTTGATGATGAATTTATAGATGAGAAAAATTAGAGACAACTTTTCGTTTTTACATATCTTTCGATAATTGTGTTATTTTTTTCTTTTCTTTTCTTTTCTTTTCTTTTTTCAGTTAGTGGAGTCCACTAGTTTATCTCTATGACATGAGATAACTATTTCTTTTAACATGAGATTAATAAAACCCTTTATAGATATATAGAAAATGTTCCTTGTAAATAAAGTTAATGATCTTTGTATGTAATATTTGTTGCAAATTGAGAATAACAAAAAAATTGGAATTCCGATTTTATCCTAAGTATCCATAAATTAATTGATAGTTTATCGCAATCAAGGTTATAATAATTAAAAATGTAGGAAATCAGAATGCTAAAATTTTAATTGATAGTTTAGAATTAAAATTTTATGTTTAAGTGCTTTTTCTTTAAGAAAATTACAATGTAGGAGAAGTAATCATGATTATCAGATCTAAAGCACACAGTTTTTTGAAACATAGAAACAAAATCTATGAATTATGAAAATTTGCTTATTGTTTATTACGTAGTGGACTAGTGTCTAGTGGTGAACCATTGTCCATTGAAGCATCCATATAATCTATGACATGACTGCAGAAGTCACGTTGCTTGGCCCCACTTTGGACAGCTCCCCATGTACAAAAAGTTTAACATATATGTGCATGCATGGGTATTATTTGCACATGGCTATGGACAGTTCACATATAAATATATCTTTCCAACAGGTAAAAATCATAAATTCACCTTGATAACTTTATACATTGATCAACTCCTTGTCTATCAGCAGTTTGCTAATTCTCAGACTTCGAATTTTTGCTCTCATCAAAATGTAATTGTTAATTTCGAGCTTCCTGTTTCAATTAATTGGTCAAAGAAAATGACAATAAAAGAAAAGTACATTTTAACATTTTCAAACTCGCATATAAACTTTACTTTGGCTATTTTACATAAAAAAAAAATATCAACAGAGTGCACTTATCTCATATACACGCAGGGGAAAGAAATGCTTCGCACTTCAATGATTGAGCCTAATTGTGGTGCTTACATGAGAAGAAGAGAGTCCAACATAGCCAAGGACAACTTGCCGGCATGGATAAGCATGAAACATGAGTTATGAGGATCCTCATCAATCGTTTGTCTTTGCTAACGCCGGCAAGTCATCCTTGGCTGCACTACACTCTCTGCCTCTTCATGCAAGTCCCTCTTAGGTGGCTATGCTGCTCATTTTTCTGCATTATGCAGCTAACTCACTATGATTGTTTATGTATATATAAGGTTCTAAATCATCCAGTTTGATATGATCACATATACTAAATGGTGCATTCACCTAAATTCTAAAAGTAGCAAGTGAAGTGACCTTATCTGCCAACCAAAAGCCACACTGCAAAAGTCGCACCGCCGGATTGCCATATTGCCAAGTTCATCCAAAACCTTGCTTGATTGGGTATAGCAGATAGGGGACCAATTTAAGAATTTTGGGCCCACTTTTTCCTTTTTTGTGTCATCCATATCCAGGAGGTTATGGAAGAGAGAAAGATAGGAATCTTTCATTGGCCTTTGTGTAGGTAAATATATTATGGTTTTTATTTATGTCCATTTGTTGTGGCTTGAAGCTTGTTCATTGTAGGATTTGATATTGACTCATGACAAGTTGGGATCACTAAAATGAAGGGATGAGAAAATTTATAGTGGTGCGTATCTAATTTCATGGCCCAGGATCCTATCTAGTGTGGGACATAATATGCAACATAGTGTTATGTTCCATAATAAGGCATTCTGTATTTAGCAGATTAATCATATAATTATGTATAAAGTTTATGATAAGACGTTTCCTTTTGCTTTCATTTTCAGATCTTTACTTGAACTTTTTTTGCCTTTATTAATTGTGTTTTATACCAAAAGGACTTGATTGCAACAAATGAATTAGATTTTAAACAGCTTTTTTAGATAACAATATCTTAATGTTACTTGTGTTTGACAGATGCGTTTAACCTTTTTCGAGTATATGTGAATAATTGAGAGACATATATCCTCTTTGAGATAATGGTTAGAGATTTGTTTCACCATTGAACAATACTACTCTACTATTGCAATATGCCGAGTACATATATATGAAGTATCCGTGCAAAGAAAAGCTAGAAATATTGTTTCACGATTAGTACATGTAAATAAGTAAATATGGGCTTATTGGAATATAAAGCTTTGAAGGATGCTAATTTTGAAGAACAAAGCAACATGTATGAGTGTGTTCAAGCTGTAAAGAAGTTCTATCCTTCTTGTACATGTATTTAGAAAGAACTGAGAGACAACGTGTAGTTTTAAAAGCCACTGACTCAATTTCCATCAAATGTAACAAAACATCCTTTAAAGCACCTCAGCAAATTCAATGACAACAAAGTCAACAAAGTTGATCTTCTATAAAGTTACTGTAATCAAACTCGATATGGACTTGTCTAGTGCATGTTATCTAGCTAGTTAATCAATGATTTTGGAACTTTCACTTTCTAATATGCTAGTTAACTAGGATGAAACATGTCCAACAATATGTCTAACTAATGTCTGAGTCGGCAAGGTTTTTGCGGCAACCCCCTCTGTTTCTCCTCCGGCCTATAAAGAGCTTTGACATCGACACCAGTTTAGCTGGTACCTTTTTCCTGTGACATATGTATAAAATAAATTCTCATAAAATCACGACTATTGCTACGAGTTGAGACGAGGGCAATTTTTATACATAATTTTATTCTTATATATTTGCAAAGAGATTATGTGCTTTATATGTATATAATTTGAATTTGATGCACACATTCATCCAAAACTTTGAGCACAGCAACCTGAAATATAGAAATTGATCATCTTATGTTAAATAAAATATATTATGATCATGTGAAAGATAAATCAATGATGATAATTTTATAACTACCTACTTTAATATTATTTTTCTCTCTTCCTTTATCACTATCGATTCACTTTGTATGATTATAATTTTCACACATAATCATGTCATATTTTATTATGATCCATTTCCCTGAAATATTATTGTACGACGGTTGGGAGAAAGCCATTGTTTTGACCTTCATTAATTCACAAGATTGCAAATTATTTTGAAAAGAAATAGAATGATATAATTAAATTAACAAGGGTTATGGGGCATGTGTTTCCCTGTTCTCTTTGTTGTTTTAATGCCTATTAGATAGATTCAAACCATTTTAGGATCGCAATTATTGGTTTAAGCTTTAGGGAACCTCCATGATTAACAATTTAACATGCTACACCTAACAACCAATAATCAATTACTGGTTTGAACTTTTTGACACTGCTTGTTGTTGCCATTGCTAATATTGTCAAATTAATGCTGTCACCAGATTGTGATTTGATTAGTTTGTATTTTTCTCTACAGTACGTAGGTCCAACAACCGGGTACGGGGTATCTAAACCTGTCCATTTATAACTCTTAATATACCAAGTAGTCCTATAACTTAAATTGTTAGTAGGTAAAGCGATAAATTTATCTTTTATATATATACATAAAAGTGTATAAAACTCAGGTAGGCAGAGGCGGACGTGTGTGTATGAGAAAAGAGGTAAGGGTTCACCCTTAAGATCTGATGCCAAAATACGAAAATGTCCTTTTTTTTAAATTCAAGTTTTTTAAATTTAATTTTCCTCCAATTTTATTTGTATGAGCTTTTTTTTTTCTTCTATTTTCATTATCCAAACCTAATTGCAAGAGCTCTATTCTAGACTCATCGTTTGCATATGCATATTGATTCATCTCCCCTCAAACCTCAATCTTCGTTATTGAAAGTTGAAACATTTGTTTCTTCCTCGATCGTCAGTCTAGTTGAGTGCCCACCCTTATTTCTGATATTGTAATATACTTTTGTTATTAAAATATATGTACTTGAACTTATTAAGTATTCACCCTTCATTAATTTTTTGAATTCGCAACTGCATATAGATCCATGTGAAAATAAGAGAGAAAAAAAATGAATCTTTTATACAGACTTTTATATAAGACGAGAAACATTAACCTCGTAAATTTTGCCCCCAAGTTGAATTCACACCCATTAGCAATTACACTTTTTTTTTTACTGCGATACATGAATTGAAAATTTTGGCAGAAACAGGGGAGAACAAAAAGGGAGAGATGAAGGAATCTAGCATATGAGCCAAGCGTTTTCTGTATCTTTGATGATATGAGGGACCCATAAGGATGGTTTAAGATCCCTTGTGTTGAGGGCATCCATGACGGGGCAGCGTGGGAGTACTTTGTGTCCCCTTGTTTCTCTTTCTCAAAGCATCATCTACTGATCCATATCTACTTTATGACCCAATTGCTTTCACGCTTTTGGTAGTGCTCGAAAAAGTCTGAGGTCGCATACGTTACCACCAAACACAGGACCATATCCTTCGCCGCAGCATATTTGTTAGCCCCTTGTATATGCATATATATGTTTTGATCTATATCCGAACACTTTCGAAAGCAATTTTTTTTTTTTAATATCTAGCTGTCTATACTTCACATGACCTGCTTTCGGTGGTTTTGTTTGGTTTTGAGAATAATATGGTTGTTTCCAAGGAGAGGGAAAAGATGTGAAGATGAGATGGCAGTGGCATATATGAACTTTTTCTGGGTTGCGGAGTGCTCTCTTGGGCATATATCTAGGCATATTGAGCTCCCCAAGGCCCAGGCCAATCACAATAGTTTGATGGGGATGGTATGATTTGGTTGATTTGCATAATGTCTTATATTAAAACTTTTTTTTATTTTAGAGAAAAAGTTCTTTCTTTATACACAAATCAAACACATATACGCAATATTCCAAAAAAAATAAACCACATATAAGCAAAAAAGAAAAAAGAAAAAGAAATAGTAATAAATTATTAATATATAAAGCTAATATTGAAATTTTAAACAATTTATCATTTTTCAAGTCACTTCATACAACTTTATCTCTTGCCACTAAAACATAACTGTAACGCCCCGTCTGTAGTCGGTTAATTAATATTTATACGATAGTAAGCGTAGTATGTTCAATTTAATTAATGTGAAAACTAATTGAATAAATTTTCTCTTTTTCATCATATATTGCAAACTTTTTCACTTCGAATAACCGTACAGAGATAGATCAATAGTGATAAAGAAAGAGAGAAAAGAAAAAGAATCATAATCATTCAAAAGTCAATCGATTAATATAAGAAAATAAATAAATAAAACGACGTAGTGCTAAAGTGACCATAGATAAGAATATCTCAAATGACTTTAGAAATATTTTTCTTATTTTTAAATTAATAATTTAAAAGAAGCTAGGTTTATAAAAAAAAATCAACAACAACCAACAATCATTAATTTAAATGTTAAGTTAATCAATAGCGATAATATTTAAATCGTATTAAACCGAATTGAATAAAAAACAACATAATTTCAGCGTCTCATTTTGATTCTTTTCAATATCCATGAATCATGATATTTTCCTTTAAAAAAAAATACAAGACGATGCACATTAAATCGCAAAGATATGCCATGTGTTTGTGTTATACATGGGCTCTCCACAGTAGAGGACGAATGCACGATGTCTACAGATGTGGACTTGGATGAGAACATAGTGGACCGTCAAGGTGTCAACCAAGCCCAAAGATCAGGATATTTAAGAGGAGAAAGGTCAAACCAAAATGGACGAGGGATTATCAAATGGGAGTAGTTCAGTTGATGCATGGAAGCTAAACAAGTAAGGGTGATAGCATGTGTTCGAATCTCATCAGTATCACATTTGGAAGGGATTTAAAGTCTTAATTTTGGACTCCCTAAATCGAATTAGTTGCAAACCAATGAATCGATTAGAATATTAAAAAAAAAAAATGGATGAAGGATTTCACTGTGAAACGTACATGGCTATATGGAGTGACTATTTTTTATCTGATTGTTAGATTGAAATTGGATTCTGTTGTGGTAAGTGAGTGTTGCCTAGCGTGTATTTGCTGGTGCAGATTTTTCCTTTCTATTATAGGTGAGAGAGTATGGCTATATATGCTTTTTAATTTGCTTGAAAGTTTATTAAGAAATTTGCCTTCCAAAACTTTTGGTTTTAGGAGGTATTATCTCCCCTCGAGCTTTTATCTTCATCAATTATGCTAAGAGCAGAGGCAGATTTAGGGCGGCTAGGATCGGCCACTGTCCTTTTAAAATTTAAAGAATTTTTTTAATATATATATATAATAAAGTTTTAGTAATATTATTAAATTATTTGTTTTAAAAATTGTATAATATAAAATTATTCTTCATCACACCGTAAGATATCACTCTACACTCAATCATGGCCTCATTTGTATCTCCATAGAAAAAATCCCTCTCTCTCTCTCTCAAATTTAACAATATATCTTGATGATTATATTTGAATAATTTTACTGGATTCAACAGCTTGTCGAAGCATCATTTAGATACAATGCATTTCCACATATATATTTTTTTAATTTATTTATTTATCTATAATTTATTTAAACATTTTCTAGATCTATTTTTATTGTAGATAGGTTTAACAATACGAAAAACACGTAGAGTAAGAATCAAGTGAAATGATCTTAATTTCTATAATAGATTTCTTTCAATTTTTTGCATATTAGATCTGTATTATATTTGAAATACATTTATTTATGAAGAAATATTTTTATTTTTTGCTCCCTCTCAATAAAATTCTTTCGTCTGCCACTAGCTAAGAGATAACTGTACTGTTATCAGTTTGAAACCATAGTTTTGAAAATTGGACTAGATCGATTGGTCAAGTTGAGAAAAGTGAGAAATGGATCAGTTATCGATCGGTCAAATCTAAAGATTGAAAGCATCACTTGAAGTGGTTGATATGTTTAAACCGATCATAATTTTCACGATTAAACTGGTTTAGGTTTTTCTTTTTAATCCTATTTTGACTTTTTCCTTTCATGGATTGATGAATATAATGTTGTTATCTTGATTCTAGACACATACTTTTTAATATTGCTGGGTGTTCTATTTAAATTTAGTGGACTTCTATATAAATTTTTAAGTTTTTTTCGTAATAAGAAAATTTTCTCTGTTTGTATCATTAAATATACAGCACCTTAGATATATGGGTCGTCTTTATTTCCTACATCAATTACATTTTTTTTTTTTGGGTAGGGAATTACATTTTTTATCTTATAATGAAGGTTACATTCAATTATACATCGCTTAAATTTTCCCAAACACTTTCAAATATTAATTGTAAAAATAGGTAATTAATAGATATTAACAACCTCTTTTGAGTATAGTACCCGAATCATATTAATTTCCTAAATATAGTTAATTATCAACCCGAAATGACAGGATATGAGCTGTGTTGGGCCTGAACTTGGTGATTGACGCAAAACAAGTAGCAATTGAATCATACCAGCTCTTATAAGAATTATTATTCATTTTTGCACTGGCTATATTTTGTTTTTCAAATTATTTCTTTAATTAATAGAAGAAAGGAGAATAGTAAATATTTATATTACTCCTCTTACTTGATATATGCTAAAAATAAAAAGATGAACCAAAAAGGTAAATAAGTATGGTTTGATTGTTAATGTGTGGATTTTTGGGAGTTTTGCTCTCTTCTGCATTTTTCTTGGCTATTTTTAACATTTTTTATGTGATCCTAATTCATATGGCTTTGTCTCTAAACTTCAAAGGAATCATGTTTTTTTTTTATATATTGACCATGATTGCCTCTTTGAAACAAGTTAGTCTTTGGATATCTGCACAAATTTTAACTCTTTGAGTTATCTTTGAATCGGTTATACGATTAATTCTGAGTTGAGACTTATTTACAATTAAATTTAACTCTTTGAGTTATCTTTGAATCGGTTATACGATTAATTCTGAGTTGAGACTTATTTACAATTAAAGTTCTTCTTCTCTCTCTATCTCCAACAAATGATTGCAACTTTCTTGTTAATGTTTTTTTCCCCCTCCAAATTGCTTTAAACGAACGTGGTCTCCATGGCACGTTTCCATTTTGTAGGAACTGCTTTGGGAGTTTCTTTGAGTTGTTGCACAGCTCTTGGCCTTTCCTTTTGTGTATATGGCCTTCGTCGCACCTTCTTAGCCACGATTAGGAAGATTTGGTCCACGCTCGGTCTAACCCATAATTTAGGATGCGAACAAAAAGTTTCAAAAGCAATTTATAAAGATATTGATTGTGCTAATGATATTAATATATTAAAAAATAAAAACTCGTCAAAAAGAAAGTAATAGAAAAAAGTGTGTGTCATTTAAAAGAAGGGGCAAGTTATATTTACAAACTTTTTCGTTTACAAGCTCTTACAAACTACATTATCTTCTCCCGGGAGAACACTAGTCACGCTATCTTCTCCCGGGAGAACATAGTGCAATTTGCAAAAATTTATAAAAAATTTTTGTAAACGGATCCTTTTATTTAAAAGAATGGTCCTTTTAAGATAGAGATAGAGTCATACAGATAGATCATGAGAAAAAAAAACTCACTCATTTTCCCACAACATATTTTATCTCTATTTCTCTTAAAATGATCTAACATTATGTACTTTAAAAGTACATATATTTTTCCAAAGTAATATGATAACTAAAGCTTACAATTGAGAGAATTTATCATTAACTTTTTCTGATTTTATTATTTCATCTCAATATATTTACTAAATAAAATGAGAGAAAATATTAACTAAGAGAAAGAATATTTTAATTAAATATAGTTACATTTTAAAATTGAATGACTTTCTTAATTTTTATATAAAACTTTAAAAGACAATTATTTTGAAAGAAATGAAGTTTTGAGATAAAACTACAAAGTCATTATGTGTAGGGATGGCAAAAATGAGCCAACCCGTCGGGTTGGCTCGTAACCCGCACAAAACGAGCCGGGTTGGGTTGGCAAAAATGAGCTGCCAGCTCGATTTAGCCCGACCCGAGCCAACCCGAGCTCAAACGAGCCAGCTCGCGGGTTACTTTTTTTTTTTTTTTTTTTTTTTTTTTTTTTTTTACAATGGACTTTACTGATGGATTCTCCACTGATGGACTTCTTTTATTTTTTATTTTTTGGCTTTACATACGTTTTATGGTTATCGTGAGTTAGAGTAATTCAAAAAATCATGATAAATGACTCTTGTGATTCGTGGAGTGGTTTGTGTTTCATTTAATGTTTTTGGATTTTGTAAACTACTCTACTTGTAGTTGGACTGCAAAATACAATAATTTTATACAGGAAAACAAACCACAAAAATTAAATTTTTTGAGCCAACCCGCTAGCCAATATTTTGAGCTAACCAACCCGCGAGCCAACCCACTAGCATCATTTCGAGCTAACTCGCGAGCTTTTTTTGAGCCAACCCGTGAGCTTTTTTACGAGCCAACCCGCGAGCTGATTATCGAGCCAACCCGCGAGCCAACCCTAACCCGGCTCGGGTCGAGCCGGGTTGGATTTTCTGGCTCGTTTTTTTTTCGAGCCAACCCGACCCGACCCATTTTTTTCGGGCTGAATGCGGGTTGGGCCGGGTCGAGCCGGGTTGGCCCGTTTTGCCAACCCTAATTATGTGTCATAAAAATCTCTATATTTAACTACATCTACCGTTAATGTATTATGAAGACATGTAGAAAGAAACATGACATCCTTGATCAGCTGTTGCCGGTGAAATCTAACTTGGGCCCAGCCCAATGTAACTTAATTAGTTAGTTTCTTTTTTGTTAATTTTGTTACAGGTTGGTTACAGTAGTTAGAACCATTCTTTCGTTCTTTAATTCTTCCCTAGAAGTGTTTGTATATAAATACTCTTCTATCAACTAATTCAATCAGAATATAGAAAAACACATTTAATTTCGAGTTGGCTTTCTCTCTTTCTCTCATCTTGCATGTTAAGATTCTCCCTCTCTTTGATCTTGCATGTTGAAGATCTGAGTTCATAAGATGGTATCAGATTTCTTCTCTTTCCGCTGAGCATTCTTTCCTTGCAATCTTCCTCTGCTAGTTCAGTTCTTCCATGGCGAATCTGAACAACATTCTTCCGAATTTTTACACAAATCCAGGTAATCCTTTCTTCCTGCATTCAAGCGAAATTCCAAGCTTGGTGTTGGTTTCACCTCCTCTTGATGAGAGGAACTATCACTCTTAGGCCAGATCCATGACCATGGCTCTCTTAACCAAAAACAAATTAGGTTATGTAGATGGTTCTATTGCACGACCACTGGAAAATGATCCTTCTTTTCCAGCTTGGCAACGTTGCAATACGATCGTTTTATCTTGGATCCACCGATCGATAAGTAGTTTTATTGCTCAATCCATATTATGGATAGATCGAGCTAATGATGCTTGGTCTGATCTTCGAGGAAGATTTTCTCATTCTGATATATTTCGTATTTCTGATTTACAAGAAGAAATATATAAAATGCAACAAGGTGATCGTTCTGTTACTGAGTTCTATACTCAGATGAAGATCATATGGGATGAACACGACAATTTTAAACCATTGCCTGCTTGTAGATGTGCTGATCAGTGTACATGTGGAGGTTATACTTTGATGAGAACATACAGGGATCGTGATCAAGTGGTTGATCAAGTGGTTCGTTTTCTTAAAGGTCTCAATGAGAAATATGTTCCTGTAAGATCTCAAGTAATGCTCATGGATCCCTTTCCAAGTTTAATAAGAGTGTTCTCTCTGATTGTACAACAAGAGAGACAAATGCACTGTGAGGTTTTGGTTGATCAAACATCAGAATCTAGAGCTTTCAATAGCTTTTTCCGATAATCATCAGAGACAGAATTTTGGCAGAGGAAGGGGCCGTGGATCTCCTTCTTTCTTTAATAAGGGACGTGGTCCAAATAAAATTTGCACTTATTGTGGAAAGCCTAATCACATTATCGATACCTGTTACCAAAAACATGGATATCCTCAAGGTTTCAAACTAAAGGGACCATCAAATGCACATTTTGTATCTAAGACTGATACTGATATCACTGACAGTGGTGATATTTCAGATGCAATGGTTACTATTCCTCAAGATGAATATCAAAATCTGATCAAAGGCTTGCAATTGGGACCTTCGGTTGAAGAAACTCCCATTAGTTCTACAAATTTAGTTCGGACAGCTGTTTTGAACACCAGCACAGTCAATCCTACAGGTACATTTCTTTCCACATGGCTTCTTGACACTGGAGCTACTGATCACATTAGTTATGTTTCCTCCAATTTTACCACAATGACCAAAATTCATCCCATTTCTATCACTTTACCTGATGGTTCACACGCAACAGCCAATTTTTCTGGCACTGTACTCTTTTCTCCAACTTTGACCTTAACTGATGTATTGTTTGTTCCTTCCTTTCATGTTAACTTGGTGTCTGTCACAAAATTAGTTAACAGCATACCCTGTTATCTAATATTTCGTCAGTCATATTGTTTCATTAAACAGATCAATACCAATGTGATGATTGGTTCAACTGATCAAATTGGAGGATTGTATGTGATGAAGTCCTCAAGTAGCAAAAAGGTCAACAATGACTCCACCAACTTGAAGAGTCCTTTTTCTTCTGCCTTTTCCCATACTGTAAATAATATTGATGCATCTATACTATGGCATCATAGAATAGGTCATGTACCTTACTCTGTATTGAAACAAATGGCAATAAAATTTCCTTTCATTCTTCCTAAAGACATTGCTCCATGTGATACTTGTCATTTTGCTAAACAGCACAAGTTACCTTACTCACACAACAATACCAAAACAACCTGTAGTTTTTAATTGATACATGTAGACATTTGGGGTCCATATTCCATTCCTTCCATCCATGGTCATCGATATTTTTTGACTATTGTTGAGGATTTTTCCCGTTTTACTTGGGCTTTAATGCTAAAATCCAAAAGTGAAGCTAGAAGAGCTTTACAAAATTTCATTATCATGATAGAAAATCAATTTCACAAAACTATCCAATGTATTAGATCTGACAATGGAGCAGAATTTTATATGTCATCTTTTTATCAAGAAAAAGGTATCTTACTTCAAAAGACTTGTGTTGAAACTCCCCAACAAAATGGTATTGTTGAAAGAAAGCATCAACACATCCTAAATGTAGCTCGAGCTCTCATTTTTCAGTCTAGCCTTCCACTTCCATACTGGTCCTATGCCATTTGTCATGCCATTCACCTTATAAACCGATTGTCCACCCCTTTACTAAACCATTCCACTCTTTATGATATTCTTTTTCAGCATTCACCCACACTGATGCATCTCAAAGTCTTTGGTTGTCTCTCCTATGCTTCTACTCTTCTTTCCCAAAGGACAAAATTTGCCTCCAGAGCCTATAAAGCTATTTTTCTAGGCTACCAAGAAGGTGTCAAAGGTTACATTCTTCTTGATCTCAAAATCAGAAAAAAAATTTCTTTCTCGAAATGTTATATTTTTTGAACATGTTTTTCCTTTTACTGATATAAAAACCAAAGCAGATAATCCTTCCAATCATTCTGATTCATCTCCACTTACTTTTGATTTTCACAATCTTTCTGACCTCCCACTACTTCCTCCTACTGACACAATACCACAGCGACCTCCTCCACTGCCCCAAATGACACACCTGACCCCATACCCCATTCTCCACTACAACCTCATCAACCTTCACCTGCTCCAACCAGACGATCTTTCAGAGCCAGAAGTCAGCCAAACTACTTGCAAGACTATCATTGCAATCTCTCCATCACATCAGCTCATCAACCTATCTCATGTATTACTTCATCCTCAAATCCTACATATTCTTTATCCACTGTTTTATCTTATGACAACTGCTCTCCTCTTTATAAAACTCTCTGTATTAACATCACCACACATACAGAACCACACACTTACACACAAGCCTCGAAACATGACTGCTGGCAGCATGCTATGAAAACAGAAATTGCAGCCCTTGATCATAATAATACATGGAGTCTTGTTCCACTTCCCCACGGTAAGAGTGCCATAGGATGCAAATGGGTGTATAAAATCAAACACAAAGCTGATGGATCTATTGAAAGGTACAAGTCTCGCCTTGTAGCTAAAGGCTATACACAAAATGAAGGCTTAGACTATTTTGAAACTTTTAGTCCAGTGGCAAAGTTAACCACAATATGTTTGTTATTGTCTCTTGCTTCTTCTAAGCATTGGTTCTTGGAGAAACTTGATGTAAACAATGTTTTCCTTCATGGTGACTTACATGAGGAAGTATACATGACCTTGCCACCTGGTGTTTCCTGTCCTGATCCTTCTCTGGTTTGCAAATTAAAAAAGTCTATTTATGGGCTTAAACAAGCCAGTCGACAGTGGTGCTCCAAACTTTCTGCTGCTCTCTCATCTCTTGGCTACACTCAATCTCATGCTGATTTCTCTTTGTTTACCAAACAGCAAGATAACCATTTTATTGCTCTATTGGTTTACGTGGATGATATTGTCCTGGTTGGGGATAGCATGGCAGAAATACAGCAGGTCAAAGCCTTTCTGGATAGTCAGTTCAAGATAAAAAAACTTAGGGAAACTCAGATATTTCTTAGGACTTGAGGTTTCACATTCTTCTTCTGGCATCATACTAAATCAACAAAAATATACTTTAGAGCTTATCTCTGATACTGGTTTATTGGCGTGTAAACCAGCTCCTTCTCCAATGGATTCTTCGGTCAAATTGTGCTGTGATATAGGTACCTTACTTCCAAATGCTTCCCTGTACCGTAGACTCATTGGGAGATTATTATATCTGACAACCACTCGCCCGGATATCAGCTTCAGTGTTCATCAACTCAGCCAATTTTTGGCTGCTCCTACTGATGTCCATCTTGAAGCTGCCAATCGAGTTCTCAAATACTTGAAGAGTTCTCCTTCCAAAGGACTGTTCTTTCCTGCTACTTCTTCTGTGCAACTCAGTGGATATGCAAATGCAGATTGGGCATGCTGTCCTGATACTCGAAGATCGATTACTGGCTTCTGCATCTTTCTTGGCTCTTCACTCATCTCTTGGAGATCAAAAAAGTAAACAATTGTTTCTCGTTCATCTACCGAAGCAGAGTATCGTGCCTTGGCCTCCATAACCTGTGAACTCCAATGGTTGTCATTTCTCGTACAAGACTTAGCTATTCAACAACTGAAACCGTTTACAGTTTTCTGTGACAATCTTTCTGCGATTCATCTCTTTTACAATCCAGTCTTCCATGAACGATCCAAGCACATCGAGCTTGACTGTCATATTGTTTGCGAGAAGATTCAATCCGGATTAATTCATCTCTTGCCGGTTTCTACTCATGCCCAGATTGCTGACGTCTTCACCAAACCGTTATTGCCATCACTGTTCAATGCTCTGATTGGCAAGCTTGGGCTTCTTGACATTCACAACCCAGCCCAAGCTTGTGGGGGGGTGTTGCCGGTGAAATCTAACTTGGGCCCAACAAATAAAAAGGGCCCAGCCCAATGTAACTTAATTAGTTAGTTTCTTTTTTGTTAATTCTGTTCCAGGTTGGTTAAGTAGTTAAAACCATTCTTTCGTTCTTTAATTCTTCCCTAGAAGTGTTTGTATATAAATACTTTTCTGTCAACTGATTCAATTAGAATATAGAAAAACACATTTAATTTCGAGTTGGCTTTCTCTCTTTCTCTCATCTTGCATGTTAAGATTCTCCCTCTCTTTGATCTTGCATAATAGCCACTAACGAGGCTTTATTATTGTTGGTGTCGTCATCTTTGTTGTTTCATTGGATGCGCAACCATGTATATGGGTAAAGATGACCTGACAGATCAGTATCCAATATATATCAACATATATATACCCTAATCTTAAAGAGTTAAATCGGTGACAATTGAGCTACAAACATACTAATAAAGTTTTATTTGTTGATGAAAAATAGTGAAAGTGTGATAATAAAGCATAGATCTTATTGCGTAGTAGTAATAAAGCTTTATTTGATGATTCGCTCGGAATATTCATTCCTTTAATCAAACTTATAATCAAAGATTCTATGATCTAAACATGTGGTTCACATAAATCAACCCTTATTAATCTACAACAGTGGGTGGCTTGTGGCCAACCAACATTATTATATTTAATGCCTACTCACTTCAAGGCATGAAAACTGAAAAGCACTTTAGTGTGCCATAATAAGAGAAAAGCTTTTATTACGAAACAGCTAAAAGGTGAATAATGGTAATCACAATCAAAGCCACATTGGAAAAGCCAGTCCCAATTGAATTATTTTAAGAAAGCTCTTCAGCATGTGGCTTGTGCAGTTGAACGAGGAAGATAGATAAAAGATACAAACAAAACACCTTTACAACTTTAAAGTTGTAAATGATGCACCTAATGACGTATACACATATTTTCTCTATCTGTTTCATGTTTTAATCTTAGGCTCAATTAATACATCAAACATAGTCGTTCCCTTTGTCATTCTTCACGATCTTTCCCTTCCCATTTCCACAAACAAAGTCTATGTTGTAAAGCACTGGTAACATAGCGACAGAACCCAAGAAAGCCAACACAGGCCCAAATATCCAAAGCAATAGAGGAAGTGCTGAGTAGAAAAGCCTGTTGCCAACAGTGTTCAAAATAGTTCCCTTCTCCAAAAGCTCAGTCAAATATTCGGGTGTAATCATGGACATGACATCTTGTGGTGTGCAAATGAGGATGGTTACCTGGTTGAGAAACCTAATCGACAGAGTGTGACAGAAAAATGAGAATAAGAATATAGTTAGGATTGTCACATATTTAAGTGCTACCATAAATTCTCCGTGAGCTCCATAGACAGCATCATTCAGAGGCTTTTTTACACTGTAAGTGCTGCTTATGACCGCTCCTAAGCCAGCTGAGAGGAGAATAGACGTGGTGGCCATAAGTGTTGATCCCATTATCATATTACGAAGAGTTTGAACTGCAAGGATGTTCTTCTTTTCAATGTCCTGTCACGAACAAAAAAAAAAAAAAAATGTTTTTGTGAGTAAACGACCTTTACATGGTTTATATGGAATATATATAAATTAATTTACATTCATTACAACCTCTATATATGATATGGTCT
This sequence comes from Gastrolobium bilobum, assembly GCF_033153095.1. Classification (NCBI taxonomy): domain Eukaryota; kingdom Viridiplantae; phylum Streptophyta; class Magnoliopsida; order Fabales; family Fabaceae; genus Gastrolobium; species Gastrolobium bilobum. Next base: position 123,884 of record NW_026898033.1, on the reverse strand, counting down.
ATATCCTTATTTGAATCATGATGAGAAGAAAAAATTAACAAAAGATAAATATATCCCTTTATATTTATTTCAGTGTCATTTAATTTTTATAAATTTCTAGATCAAAGTTTCTTTTCTTTTACCCAATATTGATGTAGTATATGTTGATTATGAGTGTCCATTCATGTGCCAAAGATATGATTATGTCAGCATACAAAAATAAAAACGATCTTATCTAAAGAACAAACTCTTGCCTCATAATTAATTAACCAACAGTTAACTCTTCAAAAAGAGTGACCCACATTACATAGCGGTAAGAATAAAATAAAAGGGGATTTCCGTTGTGGATTGTGGTCAGAAACATGATTGACATTTTATTTCATTTTGCTAAGATTTCAATTTATAATCAATACCAGACCACAGAAACAAAGTGCGGACTCTTTAACCCACTTTTTTCCATGAAGTTACTAACCCACTTTTATATGAAAGTGATGGGCCATGTTTTGCAAAAGGCCCTGCATTCTCATAAAAAAAAATTCCAAAACCTAGGCCAGCCAATAGTATGCAGATTCTCTCGAATATTCATATTTGTATGTATGTAATTTCAAGATTCCTAGCTGATAAACATCATAGCAAAGACAGGGCCCTGAAATCCATCTAGCTAAAGCAATATCTTCGAACCATGTCATGTTTGATTAGTTATTGTTAATTTTACCGTATGCTTACATTTGGGCTGATTTTAAAAAGAATTTTTGAGCATGTGCAAAATATTCATAAGTTTTTATTTATTTATTAAAATGATGGCTCACTTACCACTATATCTAGCTCCTATATACGTAAAATATTCTAAAAAGTAACTATATAATTTTGGGAACACTTCAACTCTAGCGTTGAAAAATTCATTAGAAATGAAGGGAATCAAATCAATGCTTTTATATCAAAATATCTAAAAACACAAGCCTTAAGAAATACTTATTGGAGTATAACTCAATTATAATTATAAACTAAAATAGATTAACTAGCTTTCAAATAAATATTCTGAAACGTATTTAAGCAAAATATATGAGTGCCTAAAATTTTGATGATTAATTAAAATCAATATAATAACAGAATACTACAAATACAAATAAGGGGCTTACATTTCTGCCGTTGTTATACATACAACAATCAAATACTTGCCATATATATACTTGAAAGCATTAAATGCGAGGAATCATAACCATACAAAGAATGAAAGCATTAAATGTAGAGAATCATAAACATACACTTGTCGTTGTTGTACGTAGAGTGGCTGGAGAAATAATTTTACCTACAAATAATATCACTACATGCACAAGCTTTAATATATTAAAGGGTTTGGTATTTGTCATTTTAAATGACATAAGTTATGTCATTTTAAGAGAGAGATAGACACTCGAAATGAAAATCATGGAAGAAAAAGTGGATGATTTTTTTTTAATTTAAATTTTAAATATAAAAATATTTTCTTGTGTCTATCTCTCTCTTGAAATGACATAACTTTATGTCATTTAAAATGACAAACATTTTTTCCTATATTAAATTAAAATATTTTTGGCAAGGTCTGGACAAGCGAATGAAAGATGAAACATCTCACTTAGACCCTATTCGATCCTATACTTTGAACTAATCCTTATTCACAAACTTAGATACTAACTTCAAAATAAGCCCAAGATAAATTATAAAAATCTGAAAAGTTAATTTAATAATATCATCCAAATCATCATAATTTTTTAACATATAGTAAAATATTTTATAAGTACTAAGAATAAAGATGATTATATTCCAAGGACACGGTTACGCTTAATTTGTAAAATATGCTTTTTCACAATTCCTCATTTAGCAAATTAACTAGTTTAACACTGCGGCTTTGATCATGCAAACGGGTGACGTCAAATTTTGTGGCTAAAACATGTAAGAAATAGAGGTAGATCTTAAATCAAAATCGCTTGGTCATATCAATACCTATCCATTATTCATACAACAAGTATATATCAGAAACAGAGAAACTCTTTAACTAAAGAGATATATAGAGAGAGATCATTGTATATGATAACTCATATGAAGATAGAATTGAAAAGCTGGATAATATCTAGTTTTAGAATTAGGAACGCAGATTAGTTCCACATGCTTTCGCCAAAACAAAAAGTTACTGAAAAAGGAAACAATCAAATAATAATATATTTTGTTAATGTATTCATGGACAAGATATATATAGTACCTTCATCATGGCAGGGACCCAGAAGCGTCTTCCATGAGTATTGATTCCGATTATGGTGGAAGAAGGCTGTGTTCGAACCTTATACCATAACCAAACATGATAACCAATGGTCATCAGAAATCCTAATGGTACAAGCATCACATCCAAATAATATTTCCTCCATTCCATGTTAATTTTCTGCTTCTTCCCCCCTTTTCTCTCTCACTCTCTCAGAAGTTTAAAGGGATATATGTACGTTGTGTGTGAGTTTTCAGTACTGCTGCTCTTTGCAGTGATATATCCTTGCAGATACTCTCCCACTAGAATATAAGTTTCGTCTGTTTTTGAACTAAGAAGTTGCATTTATAAAGGAAAATCGCGGGAGTGGAGACAACTTTTTTATTAGGCACGGTCTAGAAAGACAACCAAATGTTGAAATCTTTATTTTTGTTAAATTAAAAACATCATGATAAAAATACATCTATTTTTAAAATTATTTTTATAATACCAAAATAATAATTTGATTGTCTTAAAAATAATTCAATAAACCATGTGCATAACTACTAATTTCTCGTAAGTGGAACAAAGAAAAGGCAAAAGATGCTAGCAACTACACTATTCTAATGCCGGTGGTTACTTAGTGGTAGCGCTACTAATGGAGATTAAGTTGTTTTTATTTATTTAGGCATATAAATAATTAAAAGGACTTCTTTTTTTTAGTGAGGAGAGAATAAGTGGAAGGACCCGTTTAGCATATTAAAGTTATGTCTACGTACGGAAAAGAACTTAATTTGGTTAACTTGTTATCAATAGACTAATCGTAATTTAAGTGAATAGCCTTTTCCATATTTACTATCCTTGTTTACCAGGGTTTCAATTCATTGTTACAACCTTTTTGCTGGGTAATTTCGAGAGAAAGACTATAATATATTATTTTATGGGAAAAAATTTCTTATGTTGCATGAGAAGTCTCCTCTCCTCCCACTTTCACTTCAATGTCCGTGTCAATCACTTTTCTATTTTTTATTTTTTTCTTTAAGGTGGGTCCCACCCCTTTCTCTCTTTGTAGGAAAACTTTAATTTCTCATGCAACATGACAAATTGCAAGCCCTATTTTTATTCCACACACAAAAAAAAGTTTCATGTTATTTACTTTCCTCTAGTTTAGCATTTTTTACACTGTCTAACTTTCCCAGCTTTTTTTCTTGTTGTATTGCATTGAAGTAGTTTTCATATCAGTTATGAGCTATGTAGTACCGATACGACACGTGACACGGTACGACACGACACTCTTGACACATCAATCCTAAAAAAATATGTATTTCGACACATTGGGACACTTTTAATATTAAATAATATTTTTAATTTATATAGTGTATATTTCATTTAATATTCAATAATTTAATAAAAAAATGAAACTACATTAATAATACCCATAAACACGTTATAAAGGTGGAAGCTTTAATAAAAAAAACAGAAACTGGGATGAGAGAGAGAGATAATATCATATAGAGAGATCAAATCAAATTAGAGAGAGAGATCAGAGAGAAGGAGATACAGGAAGAGCGTAATAAGAATTGACAACAATGATGCTAAGATGATCTCTTATCTACTTAAGGGAAGAAAAAAAAAGCAAAAAAAAAAATTGGTATGATCAGGTGGAAGCTTTATTAATATATTTCAATTTTTTTAAAAAAAATTTAAATTTTTTTTAAAAAAATAATTTTTTTATGAAAATGCCATTTGACCGTGTCGGAACGTGTCGGGACGTGTCGGACACAGTCAAATTCGCGTGTCGAAATGGTCAACGTGTCGGGAATGTTGACCGCGTGTCGGACACCGTGTCGGAGCGTGTCGGACACCGTGTCGGAGCGTGTCGGCGTGTCGGACACGACACTCCCTGTTTTTTGGAGTGTCCGTGCTTCCTTGGTTATGAGCGTATGTACATTTCAATTAATTCGCCGTTCCTGTCTGAACAAATGTACGGCATTAACTTGGAGAATATGAGATTTATAAGAATTTTTCATGCAACTTGATTGTAAATGTTAAATAACAAGAAAAGATAGGAACATTGAAATAAACTGTGTGTTGAACTGATGAAGAATGTACAATATATAGACATACTAATGGGCTAAGCCCAAACCTAATACAATCAGACCTAATACAAACCCTAATGAAATAAGGAAAATACTAATTACAATATTTTTCTAACACTCCCCCTCAAGCTGGAGCGTATAGGTCATATGCACCAAGCTAGTTACATATAAACTCTATTCGAGGACCCCTCAAAGATTTTGCAGATACATCTGCTAATTGCTCATTAGATGGTACAAAACTAGTTTTAATTTCACCAACAAGAACCTTTTCTCGAACAAAGTGACAATTTATTTCTATATGCTTGGTTCTTTCATGAAACACTGAATTAGATGAAATGTGCAGAGCTGCTTGATTATCACAAATGAGAGTTGCTTGTCCAGTGTCTCCAAACTTAAGCTCTCTGAGAAGCTGTTTAAGCCATATGAGCTCGCAAGTAGTAGTCGCCATGGAGCGGTATTCTGCTTCAACACTTGATCTGGCAACTACACTTTGTTTCTTACTTTTCCATGAAATCAAGTTGCCTCCAACAAAGACACAATATCCAGAAGTAGATCTCCTATCAACTGGACAACCAGCCCAATCAGCATCACAGTACCCAACAACTTTATCATGACCTTTATCTTCATATTCAAGGCCTTTTCCTGGAAATGCCTTGATATACTTAAGAATACGAATGACTGCATTCCAATGTTCTTTACATGGAGAATTAAGAAATTGACTGACAACACTAACTGCAAATGAAATATCAGGCCGAGTGACTGTGAGGTAGTTCAATTTTCCAACCAATCTTCTATACTGCTCAGGATCTGGAAAGGGCTCCCCTGATTTGGTAGAAGCTTGATGTTTGGATCCATAGGAGTATCAACAGACTTTGAATTTAGCAAAGCAGTTTCTTCAAGAATATCCAGAGCATATTTCCTCTGAGATATCACAACGCTAGCTTTAGATTGGGCCACCTCGATTCCCAAGAAGTATCGAAGTTTCCCAAGATCCTTAGTCTGAAAATAATGACATAAATGTTGTTTCAATTGAGTGATCCCATGCCTATCACTACCTGTGATGACAATATCATCCACATATACCACCAGGTAAATAGATCCAGAAGCGGAATGACGATAAAAGAGAGAATGATCAGCTTCACTCCGAGTCATGCCAAATTGTTGAACAACACTGCTAGATTTACCAAACCAAACTCTTAGAGATTGTTTGAGGCTATAGAGAGACTTACGAAGACGACAAACAAGACCTAACTCCCCCTGAGCAACAAATCTAGGAGGTTGCTCCATATAAATTTCCTCCTCAAGATCACCATGGAGAAAAGCATTCTTGATATCAAGTTGTAGAGAGGCCAATGGCGAATAGCAGCCATGGCAATAAAGAGGCGAACAGTAGACATTTTTCGCCACAGGAGAAAAAGTATCAATAAAATCCAATCCAAACACTTGAGTGAAACCCTTCGCCACCAAGCGAGCTTTAAGACGATCAACTTGACCATCAGGTCCAACCTTAACAGCATAAATCCATCTGCAACCAACCACAGATTTTCCAGAAGGAAGAGGAACCAGATCCCATGTGCCATTATGATGAAGAGCACTTATTTCATCAATCATAGCTTGTCTCCATCCCGAATGTGAAAGTGCATCACCTGTAGTCTTAGGAACAGATACAGAGGACAAAGAGGAAAGACATGCAAAATATGATGGAGAAAGACGATGGTAACTAATATTGACTGTATACCTAGACGGAGGGCGAGTATCACGAGTACCCTTACGAAGAGCAATGGGGAGGTCACTATCCGAAGGTGGAACCGAAGCCAATGGAGGAGATGCAGTTGAATGTGAGTCCACAGATACATCTGACGAACTATGTTCAATCTCATCAGGAGAGGAGGTGATAGAAGGATAGTCAGAAACATGGACTGGTAAAGACGGAAGGTATTCAAAAGAGTCGACTGGGAAAGATGACTGTACAGAATCAGTGTCCACAGGAGTAGTAGAGGATCCAAAAAAGGGAACTGATTCAAAAAAGGAAACATCTACCGAGATAAAGTATCAATGTAAAGATGGAGAGTAGCAACGGTAACCCTTTTGAGACCGAAGATAACCCAGAAAGACACATTTATGAGACTTGGGAGCTAATTTATCCAAACCTGGACCAAGATGATGAACAAAACACGTAGAACCAAACACATGTGGAGTCAAAGGATATAAAAATTGATGGGGAAATAAAATAGAGTGAGGTACCTTATGATTGAGAACAGATAATGGCATGCGATTAATGAGATAGCATGCAGTAAGTATAGCATCACCCCAGAATGTGTATGGAACATTGCCATCAATTAACAAAGCACGAGTGGTTTCAACCAGATGGCGATTCTTGCGCTCGGCTACACCATTTTTTCGAGGTGTATGAGGGCAAGATGTTTGATGAAGAATGCCATGAGATGAAAAGAATTGTTGAAATTGATGAGATAAGTATTCACATGCATTATCACTACGAAAAGTACGAATATGAATACCAAATTGAGTTTTTATTTCATTGTAGAATAATTGAAAAATAGAAAATAACTCAAACCGATTTTTCATTAAAAATAACCAAGTACATCTGGAATAATCATCAATAAAAGTAACAAAATACTTAAATCCTAAAGTAGAAGAATGACAACTTGGTCCCCAAATATCAGAGTGGAACACAAAAAAAGGAGAAACAGCTTGACGACTAAGACGACTTGGGAATGTACTACGAGTATGTTTCCCAAACTGACAAGACTCACAATTTAAATTGGAAAGAGAAGATAAATGTGGAACCATCTTCTGAAGCTTTGCAAGACTAGGATGGCCCAGACGAGCATGTATAGTAAGAGGAGAATTCACAATGGAGCAGGCTGAAGAAGAGGGAAATAGTTGATAGAGGCCCTGAGACTCACATCCTTTGGTAATCTCCTTCCCCGAACTCCGATCCTGAAAGATGACAGAGGTTTTAGTAAAAGAAACAACACAGTCAATGGATTTTGTCAAACGACTAACATAAAGTAAGTTAAAAGGAGAATCTGGAACATAGAGAACATGATCCAGAGATAAATTAGGTAAAAGAAGAACCGTGCCAATTCCCCGTGATTGGACCAGAGACCCATTGGCCATAGTAATAGTGGGAAAAGAACCAGTAGTACAAAGGGAAGTGAATAAGGACTTATTACCAGAAATGTGATCAGAAGCCCCAGAATCAAGAGTCCAAGGGCCTATAGAGTGTAACTGAGAGATTCCAGCAAAAGAATTACCAGTGGGAGCAATGGATGCAGTAGGACCTGATGTTTGCTTCTCAGACCACCAAGTCACAAATTCGTTAACAAGAGCAGCTGGAGGTTGTGCACTGGAAGGTAACCCTAAAGCAGAGGTACTAGAGAAAGCTTGAGCAACATGAGCATTCCGAGGAGGTGGAGGTGGCCTTCCATGAAGCTTCCAACAGCGATCAATAGTATGATTGGTCTGATGACAATGAATGCATAAAAGCTTTCCAGTGTATCATTGGTAGTCATAGGACAATTGAAGTCCCGGGGAACAAAGGTAGTCATCAATTTCTGACACACACCATAAAGTCTTTGTGTATCATTGGTGTACAGTGCTTTTGCCTGACTCCAAATAGCTTCACAGGTATTAGCAGGTCGAAAAATCTGCTTAATTGACGGATGAAAAGTAACTTTAATGAGACTACACAACTGATAACTCTCCAAAAGAGAATTATTTTTGGACTTAATTGTGATATTTTGGTACCATGATTGCATATAATTCTCTTGATTTTATATGATTAATGCATGAATTCTATGATTTCATGATTGAGAATTATGTTAATTATGTGTATTTGGATATAAATTGAGGTATTGGAAACATTTAAATGCACTTGTTATTTTACTGCAGGTCAATGCTGTAGCATCGGAAAGCGGTGCTGTAGCAGTGCAGATGAGGTCAGCAATGCATCATCACCAGCAAGTTATGGATCCAAGCCCAATTAGCTAGAAGAAGTTCCTGAACGTGTAATCAGAGTCCTGAGCTGGCTACGCGCTTTGAAACATTCAAATGATCACCATTAAAGCTTCATTAAATCAGTGATTACATTTCCAAATTCAGACCTGAAACACGAAATGGAAAGAATCTAATGAGATATGCTGCAGCATTCAGCGCTGCAGCAAATAAGGAAAGAATCTCCAATCAAGTGATGCAGCAAAACATAGTTGTATCTTCAATCATAGCTGCAGCAAATAAAGAAAGAATCTTCAATCAAGCGCTGCAGCAAAACACAGTTGTATCTTCAATCATAGCTGCAGCAAATAAGGAAAGAATGCTTTGTCAGCATTACAGCAAAACAGAGTACCATCCTTATCTTCTCACACGACAGATTTGAATGAAGATTTACATGGACCTGAAGAGCTGTTTGAGGCCCAGAATATCAAGAATATAAAGGAACGAACCCTACACACAGAAAGGAGGCTAGGAACGCTAAACATGCTTTAGACATTCAATCAGATCCTAGAGAGAGAAAGTGGGGGAAACACATAGAGAGAATTTGAGGGTTCGTTGAGAGAGATCCAAGGAATCAAAGGGTGAGGCTAGGGTTTGGTAGAGAGATCATCAAATCCGGTGGATCCCTGCACTATTTCGGCGGCTGAAGTAAGGTTGATGGTGGTGGAGCCTACGGTAGCTGCGTGAGCAGTGCTACAGCAACGTCCCTGTTTTCTTTACTTTAGTTTAATGGAATCTTATTCTTTCTTTGTTGTTTCTTCCCACCCAAGTATGGGCTAAATTGTTATGATTGGGTGGTAGAGTATCCTTATTGTGATGTAATCAGTTTGCCTAAACTTTGCTCTATGATTGTCCTTTTAGTTGTTTAATAAAGTGCTTACTTTGTCTTTATTCTTGTTGACTTATCGAGAGAGAGCTGCAAGATAATTGGGGTTTGGGCTATAGAGATATAGGTGAACTCAGAAAGTTATTAAGCATTGTGGTTTAACTAATTTAATTAGCTAATTGTGGATAGAGAGATCATTCACACCACAAAATCAAATGGAACTTGCACTTAATGATTCATAACTATGTTGGCCATAGAGATGTGGGACTTAGTATACATGTAGAGTTGATGACAGCCCTTGCATGCATTAGTGTTCTGATTACTGTTTGGATAATTGCTATAGCATTGCTACTGCATTCTGGTGATATTGCAATAATGGGGAAATTTATCCCAATCTATCTTTAATACTTGGAAAACCTATTTTATTACTGCATTCTCTTAGTTAATCATTAATCTTAGTTTATTTTATTTCTTAATTGTTAAATTAGACATTATCCAATTACAAATCATTATTGTTACCTTAATTGCTTCACATTGATCCTAATTTTATAGTTTTCTTCATGGGAACGATATCTGGACTCACACATCCACTTTATTATTTGTTGACACGTGCACTTGCGTAATGTGTGATTGATAAAGGGGTACACAATTGCACAACAACAACTAAGCATCAATCATCATCCATCTTGTGCGCTCAGTGGCCGTCACAGATTCAGCCTTAGTGGTGAGATGGGATGTATAATTCTGTCCTTCCAACCAAAGGCGCAGATCGGATGACCAAGTATCATAGTTGGATCCATCCAATTTATCCACACTCAACGGAGCAAGGATATAATAGGAAAAAATAGTAGACTCCGACTTTTGTCCAGTCGGAGACCCAGAAACATTGGAGACATGAGAGTCCATAATCAAGATTAGAAGAAATAATCAAAAAGACAGATCACACAACTAATCGGTAGAAGAGGGATCTGTGCGTCAACGCAAAATGAAGTCCAAACACAAACCTGGACCAGATCCAGAACCGTCACAGGGAGACGAGGAGAACACAACCATTAGAAATAAAAATAAAAATATATTATTTTTATTCCACAAAAAAAAATAAGTTTCATGTTATTTACTTTCCTCTAAAAGTTTAGCATTTTTTACACTGTCTAACTTTCCCAGCTTTTTTTTCTTGTTGTATTGCATTGAAGTAGTTTTCATATCAGTTATGAGCGTATGTACATTTCAATTAATTCGTCGTTCCTATCTGAACAAATGTACGGCATTAACTTGAAGAATATGAGATTTATAAGAATTTTTCATGCAACTTGATTGTAAAAATTGATAAACCTAATAGTAGAATATGTGTGTTAGATAATAATATAAACCATTAGAAAGGCTCTCACCCAATAGCTTAAGCTTTTGGGTTGAATTGATTCTACATGGTATTAGAGCCTCGTGTCTCGGGTTCGATCTTCACTGCCCCCTATTTTTTCATCTACTTTTCAAGCCCAATGAACTCTCGTGTGGGAGGTGTTAAAGAATAATATAAACCATTAGAAAGGCTCTCACCCAATAGCTTAAGCTTTTGGGTTAAATGCCCCCTATTTTTTCATCTACTTTTTAAGTCCAATAAACTCTCGTGTAAGGAGGTGTTAAAGAATAATATAAATTATTATAAAGGCTCTCACCCAATAGCTTAAGCTTTTGGGTTAAATTAGTTTTTTACAATGTGATATACTTCAAAAATATTACACGATCATATGTATTTACACCAAATTAACCTGTTAATTTAAAAATAATAATTTTTGTGAAAATTTAAAGTAAAATAAAAATCGAGTTTTTGTATATTATAATTTAACAAGAAAAGTGTACACCTTAAATTTGACATGATTAAAATTCTTCTCATAAAAAAATATAAGTGCGCTTAAGAAATAGTTGTGAGAATATATATGTTCAATGAATCTTGTGAAAACTCATTCAGTGAACATATATCTTTCTTAGATGATGACAACCTAATTTTAAAAATAGTTTCTTATTTAATTTGCCAAAAAAGGAAAAAACGGTTTCTTCATTTTCTCTTATATATTTATAATTACTTTACCTGGGTTCATTCGTCTAGTAGCTAGTGGATGAAAGAAGCAAAAAGAGATAGACACAAGCAGTCATTTTATAAAATTATTTATTATAAAACGATAATATATTCATTAGTAATTGATTTAGTCTAACTTGTATATAGTAGGATTTACACAAATATTTTTATACTTTATGTGTGGTGGGAAGATATGCAAAGTGAAATACCATGGAATAAGTGCATACCTTCGGCCGTTATGTTTGCACTTCTCAGAACCTTCATATATACGCACATTTTTAACTTCCACTATCTAATGCCATACACGTGTTTATAATAATCACATCGATGTGGCTTTTATTCATTTGGTTGCAACTTGGAAATATTGCAGTGTTTATAAGAATGAAATGTGAATTATACAACACAAGTCTAATCATATGCTATGCAAATATTGATTCATAATTTCTATAAAAAAAAAAAACTAAATTATCAATGAGAGTTGACTCGAATAATATTATCAAATTGGTGAGTCATTTGTCACTAATAAAAAATGTTTTTTTTTACGGAATTTTTGAAGTAAATAAAATCGTAAAATATTCCTTCGTTGGTAATATTTTTTTCGACGGAATTAGAGATTCCGTCAAAAAATTTCAACTGAAAATATTTTCATCCAAAATTTTTGACATAGTTAACTTCCGTTGAAATTTTTCAACGAAAAATGAAAGAAATTTCTTCGAAAAATTCATAAATATAATTCTTTTTTGATTTAATTTTTATAAAGTTTTCGACGAAATTAATTTTTCGTCAAAAAATTCAGAAATATAATTTTTTTAATAAAGTTTTTGACGGAATTAATTTTTCGTCAAAAAATTCAGAAAATGTAATTTTATTTATTTATTTTTTATAAAGTTTTCGATGAAAATTCAGAAATGTAATTTTTTTGATTTATTTTTATAAAGTTTTTGACGAAATTAATTTTTCGTCGAAAATTCATAAATATAATTTATTTTTAATTTATTTTTTATAAAATTTTTGACGGGATTTTTTTCTGTCGAAATATTCAGAAATATAATTTTTTATTTATTTATTTTTTATAAAATTTTCGACGAAATTCTTTTTCCGTCGAAAAATAACAAATATAATTTATTTTTTATTTATTTTTTATAAAATTTTCGACGAAATTTATTTTCCATTGAATATTTTCGACGAAATCTATTTTTCATCTAAAATTTCGTCGAAAATTAAGACTTTTCTAGTAGTGTGTAAATGTCACTAAAGGGATAATTTTTTAGTACTTCTATAATGTATACAACATCTAAAATTATAACAGATAAATTTATCTAACTATATTTATATGTTTTTTTTATTTTCTTCAGTATTATTTTTGGGAGAAGTTTAAAACTTTAATACCGGAACTTATTCCGAATCAAATTAGACGCGAAGCGATAAACCGTTTAGAATATCTCCAAAAAAAAAATTTATTTACACTTATTTTTTGGCATTTTTTTATTTCTAATGTCGTATAAACCAATAATGTTATATATAATTTAAGTGGATCTAACGTGTTGTGGAAGAGAACTAAAAATTTATCCAAAAGATTGTGCTAATGAGCCGCGTTGGACAACACGGAAAAAGCCTAGATCTAGAAAAAGTTGTAGTGGACTCTGTGACCTATTGCTCCATATGATTTGAGATAAATTAATTCATCCTTGTATTCCTTTGTTAATACTTGTGACTTGTCTTAATTTTGAAATAATAAGCCCTCATACATTTAAAAATTATATTACCAACAACAACAAAATCATGACTAGAATTTTATTCTCCGTCCACTTTTATTTGCTGCTTTTGAAAAAAATTATTTTAATTTATATGTCATTTTAAAAAATAAAAAAGCAAAATACTAAAATTAATTAATTTTTATACTGACAACGTGGTGGGAGGTCCTTTAAAAAATAAATAAAAGTGGAGGTAGGAATAATTTATTTTTCCATGATTTTAAACTTAATAACGTTGTAATTGGAAATGCATAAGTTAATGCTGAATGCACAAGCCTCTGTTTTTGTCTCTTTCAACCCACTAGTATCCTCCAGCTGAATGCTCCTTGAAGAACAACGCTTATGTACGTCACAAGACTCACTAGTGGAAAAGAAAGAACTGTGATAGGCCAACGAAAGAGGTGATTACAAAGAGAAAAGAAAAAAGTCACATCAGTAAAAATATTGAGAAAAATTAAAGTTAAACAACTAAAGGAGTAATAATAAAAAGGGTAACATATCGGTATAACGTAATAAATTTTCTAAAACTGTATATTATATGAAACACAAAAAAAGTTCTAGAACGTCACTTATAAAAGAATGGAAAGAGCATTTGACTCATTTAAACCGTGGCACTCTCTAATAAAAAAACAAATACTAGAAGGAGTGGTAAAAGATAATTAGTATTCGATAACTAAAATTCTCTGTTTTTGTTATTTGTAAATAAATGTTTTGTAGTTAATGAGGTTTGATTTGAGCATAATTAGGTATAGCCAGCCACCTTGAGGTCAAGTGATTCAGATCCATATTAGATTATATTAATTTCCATTAATCGACAACTACACCTACGGCACGTTTCTCTTAGTGGAGAATGATGCGTATCAACACAATATTTATGGTCCTTCCGAGTTCCGACAGCTAAGGTAATAGAATTATAGGATATGGAAGGAGAGTTTAAAAGTTTAAATTCCAGAATGCACTTTATCGTTTTTCACTTTTTCTTATCTCATTTCTTTCTCTCTCTTTGGGTGGAATGTTTTGTGGATTTTTTCTACAACCCTCCGGTACATTTTGGATAACTTATTATCATTATATGGTAAACATTAAAAATATTAGAAGTTTCGATGTATCAAAGCTTCTTTTAACTTTAGGACTTATCCAAATGGATGCAATGTTCTAATTTTCGTTTTGATAAAAATTTTTTTAAAAAGAAGTCAACTTCAAATATTGAAACAGTGACCAAAATGCTACCTTTTGACAAAAAATTGACTCAAATGTCATACGAACAGTACTTTTTATCAGGCTGTCACGTAAGCATAATTTGCTACGACTGGTAGCAAATTATGTTCGCCAATGATTGTATGACGTGTGGCACACTTTCGCAGAAAAAAGCTGACGCGTCATAATTCGCTACCAGTAATAGCAAATTTGGTCTGCAATATGATCACGTGTCACGAAATCATTGGCCACGAAATTCGCTACCAATAGTAGCGAATTATGACATGTGGCAATCTGGTAAAAAATATTGTTCGCGTGGCATTTGGATAAAAAATTTGGCAAAACATGGCATTTTGATCACTGTCCCTCAAATATTTATTTATTTTAAATAAAAGTTTAAATTGTGGGGAGATTTACCCCATTTCATGATAGGGAATTATATGAAAGAAATGACTCATGCGCCTGTGATAAATGCGTATAATTTTATAATTAATGAAAGGGCTAAATGACTTTTGGGAAGAGGTTAATTGATGCTTGATGGGAGTAACTATATTCATTGGATGTGAAGAGTCATGTCTATTAGATACAAATTTATATAAATGAAATAAACTTGTCTATTCATTCTCTGACCATAAAGATACCTCAAGTTTTTCATCATAAAGAGAGAGCGTATCAAGAAGGGTAAAAAGATTGATAAAGGGTTCAAAAAAAGACTTTTGAAGAACAAATAATCTTCAATGATCATGGACAAAAGGTTAGTACTCTTAACCCTATAAATATGAAAACATAATTTTCCCAAGATCCTTATTAATTGTGTTCTTGTACGAAAACCCTAAGGTAGAGTACACAAAACTTTATGTTTTACATGTGGTATTAGAACCTGGTTATGTGAATTCATATTTTCCATGTATGATTATGAGTGGATTCTTATTATTTTTATGGGAATTACTTTTCTTATGTTACATGAAAAAAGTATTATCTCCTATACTCACATTTTTCAAATAGGTCCCACAAGAATTTTTTTCTTTCACCTCTAACTTTTTTCTCTCTCCTATTTATTGTTTGAGTAGGAGATAATATTTCTCTTATGCAACATAAGAAAAATATTACTCTAATTTTATTTTAAAGTTAGCGTTTGTAAAATTTAGGTATTGGTGATTTTTAAAAGACAATTTTAATTAATCTGTGTTGAGCATTTGATTTTTTAAAATTCAAATAAAGCAATTTTTATTTTGATATTTTCAATTTACGAAATTCGAAAACAATCTTCCACAAGGAAAAAATATTTATCCTTTTAAAAGATATAACTTTGTGTCATTTTAGATCCTAATTATTGATTTTCGTCAATTAACGGTTAGAATTTATTGGGTTTTATTATGAATTATTAATTAATTAATAAGTTTAACTCAATAATTCTTAATTGTTAATTGACAGAAATCAACGATTAGAATCTAAAATAATATAAAGTTAATTATATTTTTTAAAAAAATAAATATTTTTCCCATATACAAATATTGTTTTCGTTCAAAGTTAATTTGCCATTCATAATTTTTGTTTGATCACGAACCTCGAAACGTGATAATTGTAATACAATTGCTTGTCGTTTATTGTTGTGCATGGAGGTCTTAAGTCATTTCCCCAAAATGCATTGCTGTCCAAACTTTCGTATTACAATTACTTTCACATTTCTATTTTTTGGCATTATTTAATGTCCATGCACGTTATGTGAGGTAACGACACCATAATTTGTGTCATTCAAATGGATATATAAGGTCACCAAACCATTTTTGTATTTCATTATTTGAAAGTTGACGGTTATGTAACCGTTACACAATTTTGGTTTAACCATTTGTTTTAAAAATTGTCTTAAAGTTTTAGTGCATAATATAGGATAAGGCCTGGTAGTATAAAATCTGATAATATAAGGCCTGATTATATAAGACCTGATTGAATTTTAATACTATCCAACGCTTGACATGGTATTGTATAAAATAATATATTGTATAAATTAAAAATAACATGCTTATTTTAAAGGTCTGATAAAATAATTAGACGTTCAGATTTAAATTTATTGGTTGTGTAGATACAAGAAATTCATTTTAGTTATTTGTATCTTCTAGCTGAAAAAGATATTGTATAGAAGTGTGTGAAGTAGTAAGTAATTACTGCATCCACTATGAAAGCTGGATTTATGGCATGCTTTGAGGCCATGATTCAGACTAAATGGCTATGGAATATTATTTTGGGACTTGGATTAGTCGACTTTATTGTCGAGTTGCTAGAAACTAAATGTGATGATTTCATAACAATCTTCTTTTTTTAAAATGACAAGTATTCTAAAGGTGCTAAACGTATGGAATGGAAATATTTTGGCGTTAGAGAAGAATTTCATAAACATAGTGTTAAAAGAACATGTTAGCACCAGTCTTATGATTTTTGATCCTTTAAAAAAGGATTATTGCAGGGGGTGTTTGGTTCCTGGATTTTGTGGAGAAAGATGGGTAAATTGGAAGTGGGTTTGTTGGTTCACCGTGTTTGGTTCAACCGGTTTCTTACATTGCTATCTATCTCACTTCCCTAGTTAAGCCATTTGCAAGGCTATCTGAGCCAAAAAAAAGCAGGCCAAATTTACCCACTTCCAGCGTGGTATTAGGAATTATCTAGCTATCTGTGAAAATTTGGCAAGCCATCGATGACCATGGTACCCTCATAATGCCTACGATCACTTCTGAGATATTTGGTGCAAAGGATATGGGTACCATTTTCAACACTATTGTTGCATCGAGTCCACATGGATCTTATACACTTTCTGTGAGAGTTGTTGGATATATTTATGACAACGAAGCTAGTGAAGAAGATAACTCATGCATTGGCGTCCACTGTTTCATGTCATCGTTTCTGATCCCGGCAGGTGTGGCTTTTCTTGCATTTTTGTTTGGTCTGGCATTATTCTTCCGGACCCAAAGGTTTTATAAGCAAGTTGCGTTCGAGACAAGTTAGATTTGCCACCGTCAAAAAAATTTACAAACAGGGTTATTTTCGTAATATCAACTTGTTTTTCCATCTATATTTTACCTACAACCAAACATAGATTACATAAAAGTTACCTAATTTTCCCGGTAAAATTTTTTCCAACCAAACAACTTTTTTTTTACTTTTTCCTACCTATCTCACTTTTCAACAATTTCCCTATGTATAACATTTTCCTATCATTCATAAAATTTCTGCTTAACCAAACACCCCCTAAACATTTATTGGTCATGTTTTAAAGTATGGGGCCTTTGGCGAATGTTGAACATTATGGTTGTTCTGTATTGGTTATTAACACTCTTAGCTCATTGATATTTAAGTTTCTGAAACTTTCCTATTTTCAAATTTATATATGCATGCATGTATGAATGATGTTGTTAGAAAATAGGATTTGTGTTTAATGAAGATTTTATTGTTGGACATTAAATGTACTTCACATTTAAAGTGTCATCTCAAGGAGAAAAACTAATAAAGTAGTACATGGAAAGGACTATGTCGATTTACTAATATACAACTGTCATGACTCGTATTAGTTTTATCTTTAACCATGACTTACGTTGCCAACCAATATATATGAAATCTTTTAACCAAGATTATGCGCATTATGATTGATATTTTATTAAATCATGAAATGACATATATCACATGAGCCAAGTGGGAGAATGTAAGAAATGATTCATGTGCCTGTGATAAATGTATATTATTTAATAATTAATGAATGAGCTAAATGACCTTTGGTAAATGAATTTTATGAAGAGGTTACTTGACTGCAGGATGGGAGTAGTCATATCCATTAGATGTGAAGAGTCACGTCTATTGAATACAAAATTTATATAAAGGATAGAAACTTGTCCATTTATTCTCTAACCATTAGAGACGCCTAAGTTTTCCATCATGAAGAGAGAGCGTATTAAGAAGAGTAAAGAGATTGATAAATGTTTCAAGAAAGGGCTTTTGAAGAACAAATAATCTTCCGCGCGGACGAAAGGTAAATATTCTTAACCCTGTGAATATGAAAACATGATTTTCCCAAAATCTTTATAAATTGTGTTCTTGTATGAAAACCCTAAGGTAGAGTGTACAAACTTTATGTTTTACATTGTCTACCCCATTTCATGCTAAGGTATTTCTCGATTTAATTTCAAGTTGTCAGTTAGTGAAATGCCGGCGACGTGAGTTTACCTTCGATGACAATAATTTCGAAACTTATTTACATTAATTAAATGGGTAAAGATATGTTTACAAATTTTTTTTACAATTTTTTGCAACTTACATTATGTACTCTCGGAAATATATAGTGTGACTTAGTGTACTTTCAGGAGTAGATAGTATAGTTTATAAACAAAAAATTTGTAAATATAATTTTTCCCTAATTAAATAGTGAAAATTTTCATCCCTTAAAAGAATTTAGTTAACATTATAATTTTTTTTTTTGGATAATATAATAATTTATATTTAAACTACGTATATGAAATTAAAAAATACATCTAAATATTGTTACAAACAAATAAAATATAACGAATCATGTAAATATTTAATTTTAGTAATGAATTTGGAATATTAGGGAATAAATGATATGCGATGTAATACAATGGGTCTAACTAACGAGTAGGTATAATTGATCAAAGCGCTAAGTTTGAAACAACCGGAAATTAAGTAATATATGATGTAACTACATAGATTTAAGTGATGAATTTAGAATATCAAATGATTAAATCATACATAAGATAATCACAAATGAAGAAAATGAAAATTTTCTTTAAATATTATGTAAAAATGATTAATTGTGTAGTTTATAAATATACTTGTATTGGGGACTTTATGAATGAGATGAAATGGGAGGTGAGAGGCTTGGTAGAGAAGTAAAAATGTAGGAAGTAGTGAGAATAAAATCCGAGTGTTTATATATGAGTATAGGTTGATAAACCATTTTGTCCTTATTTTAAAAAATATTTACCACTTTGTCTTTATTTTTAAATTATATATCAATATGCACATTTTCTCTAATTATATATCAATTTATCTATATTTAATCAAAGTTTCACTGATACTTAAGTAAATGAGTCATTGACTCAAGTAAATAACTTGATAGTACTGAGATTTGATCAAACTTTAATTAAATAGGGATAAATTAATATATAATAAGTCAAGAAGAGAAACAAAATAATATATAATTTAAGAAAATGGATAAAATAATAAAAAATTAAACTATGAGTAAAATGACCAACCAACCTATGAGCATATGACCCAAAGTAGGTTGGTCTAGTAGTCAATAGATCCCAGGACGAATCTCTGCCAATGAATTAGGAAAGGTTCGAATTCTAGAGTCGTCTACTTAGGAAGAGCTTTAACAACTGTCTGGCTTGGAATGGTTGCATTTGCACACTTTGCCACTATTTTTATTTCCAAAGAGAAAAAAGAAAAAAAAAAAAACCTATGAAAAAGGGAATGTGGTATTCTTCAATAAAATTATGGTATTTCTGTAAATATAAAAAATAGGAATGTGGTATTTCTTCCGACCGAGAGCATCTGCAGTTTTATATTGTTTTTAAATTATTTTTCTAAAACTTCAAATAAGTAATAAATATATACTGTGTAATGTTCTTTTATATTTATAACTACATAAATTTTTTATATGCTTAATAAACACATCAAAATCAAGTGAGAATGTGAGAGTGCGCGCAAGAGAAAATAAAAATCCTGACCATACAACCACAATAGATAATTAAGATTATATTTAAGCAAAACCAATCTCAACCATAACCATTTATATATTACGGTATATTTAAAGAGTTATGTTGTAGGAAAAGTGATTGTGTTATGTTATTGAGATTCATTTTCCGTGTCTTAGATTTTTTTTTTTTGCTTCAAAAAATGCTAGTCCCACAAATTATTGTGTATGTAGGAAACTTTACCATATCATGTTAAAGGACAAAACAAAAAAATCCATATTTAAAATTAGCTTTTCTTCGGGTCCGACATGATATGATACATTTCTTGTACGCTCCTCTTGCAAATAACCATCAGGATTTTTTTTTTAAAAAAATAACAAAATTATTTACTAAATGCATCGAGAGGTGTATATATCATACATGATTTACTATCTAATCTAGTGGGTGGGAAGTGGCCCCCTTCAAAATTTGGCTATAAGTTCCGGAGTTTAATGATAAATTGCCCCGTTAATCATGTTGTCTTGAAGAGTTATTATTATTTTGTTGTGGAATCTTCATATTATACCATGTGCTTGTGGAAACCACAAATGTTGCAATATATAAAATATACATATGATGAGATGCATTCAGCGCTTAGGTTGGCTTTAGTCAGGCAAATAAATAATTTATTATTTACATATCAATATTTTTATATCACCTTTAAAATATTGATTAAATTAGAAAGTAAAAATAGAGAATATATTGAAATGTGAGTTCTTTATTTTATTAAAAAAAGTGAAATAAATAATATTATTGGGCAAATGAACATTCTTTTGGTGTACGGGGTTTCTATTCGAGATCCCACCATGAGTGGAAGGGAAAGGATGGGACCAGCCACAGCAGCCACCACGACTCTCTGCTAATCCATTCCTTAATCTTTGAAGATTCTCTCCTTCCCACCACCACCTCTCTCTTGTTCTGCTTTCCTTTGATTCCATGACATCATCATATGAATCATATCTAACTCTCTTTCTACTACTTTTTTCGAAGCTAATAATCTACTTATAACTTACTGTAAATTATATTTCATTATATTTGAGTTTGTCAAAATAATAATAAATTTTATATTTGGTCACAAATTGTATACTATCTTTTTTTTAAATAACAGTTGACTTAATATTGTAAAGTATTTTAAAATAAAATATATATATTTTAAGTATCAGAATAATATTTCTGCAGTTACTGCAGATAAGTTATCTGCATTTATTTCTGAAACAACGTCGTTTTGGGATTGAAAAATTGAATAATTATAATTATAAAAACTATAATAACTCTGAAATAAATTAAAATTACAAAAATACCATAATTTTCGTCCAAAAATGACGTCATATTAGACTTACTACAGATAACTTATCTGCATTGCAGAAAAAACCAACCTTTAAGTATAACATTTTACATGAGTAAATTACACTCTAAATGACAGCAAATTATTAATTTGTCCAAAACACACACACATACTCTGACACACTTCATCCCATTCTTTTTATCTTTAACTAATTGTGGACTTAATATTGTTAAAATTTTAAGGTAAACTCATTTACTATTTATTGTTAAATATTTCTATATATTTTATGATAAAAATATTTTTTGAATATATATAATATTTACAAATATTTTAAACATAATTAAGATACCTTTTAGTGTAAAATTGAAAAATACATAATTTTAAAAAATCATGAAGAATATATAATTTATATGTATATTTATTTTACTCGTATGAATAAGAAATATTATATATAGTTACTACTGAAACAATATTCCTTTTATTTTTATTTCAATTTACGGATGCAATTGTAAATATAATTTAGAAACTAAATTTCGTTACATTTGAAAAATCATAAGATAATTTCGTTACATTTAAATAACTTCTATAACATAGCTAGTAAATAATTTCTGTAATTTTTTCTTTTTAGCTACTTTAAAATAAATTAAAGTAATTTTTTGAATTTTATATGTATGTATATCCTAATTAAAAATGGAATATAAAAAACAAGAATGTAAAGTTGTTAAAATCCTTTGTAATTTATTGCAACGATCAGAAGGTATATAGAGTTTTCATATTAATTATCTCTAGGTAAAAAAAAATGATTCATGAAATTTTTATTTAAGTAATTAACATTTTTTTTAATTAAAGAAACAATGAATAAGAGTATAATAAATTTATAAAATGAAAATATTAATTCAAAATGTAAATAAAATTAATATTGACTGAAAATATTTTAAATTTTACATAAAATTAAAATTAGTTAATATGATTTACGAGAAATGTAATTAGTAAAAATTTATATTTAAAAAGTATAAATTTTATTGTAACAAGCCTCAAAATAGTGGAGTGTTATTTTTCTTTTTCTTTTTAAGATACTAATTGGTGTTCAAAACCCTTAGACTAATTCGGTTTTGAATTTTTGTCTCTCCATCTTTTTCGGGAATTACACTTACTATGAATCGAATTCACTATTCTTTGAGCAGGTCAAATTCTAGGGGTGTTTGGTATGAGAGATATTTTCAGTATTTATATTTCGAGTTAATATTTACTTTATAAATTTCATATATACTTATTCATGATTTATTTTAATTGGTACAAAAAAATAAATTACTTTAATAAAAAAATTCATGAATAACTAGTCCAGAATCAACACGATTGTTGGGCATTTGCAAATAAGGATTAAGTAATCTTTCTATTTGCAAATAAATTATGAGACAAGAAAAGATTGTTGGGCATGCTTTTGTGGTACAGAAAAAGTTTGCAGTTGAAGAAGAGCGATCTGCTGTTCATAATTAAAGAAGAAAAGCAGATAGTATAGTTTTCTTTTCTTGAATTGTTCCCATCACATGACAAAAAAATAGTACCCAAAAAGACAATTTTAAGGCTTTATTTATTTTTTATTTTTTTAAGGCTTTATTTGAAAACTACTTCTCCAATGCGCATTATTGTTTAATTGAGACAAAAAAATAGTACCCAAAAAGACAATTTTAAGGCTTTATTTTTTTAATATTATTTTAAGGCTTTATTTGAAAACTACTTCTACAATGCGCATTATTGTTTAATTGAGCCATTGGGTTGGGTCTATAATCTATGTCGTCATTTGACAATTTTGTTAAAAACAAAAAGTAAGATAGAATTTGAAGTTGTGTGGTGAACGCTGAACAGGGAGCTGGAGGAACCAGGCCCAATCCTTGCACTATAGAACTTTTTTTATTTTTTTTGAGTTAAAATTTGAAATGTTTTTGCATGTTTCCACTTCTTCTTTTATGTTCAAAAAATTCACAACAACTCTTCATTAATAAAACATAGATAGTTGATTTTGGATAAATTCTAAACGAACAAATGTACAATTCAGATTTCATTTTTCTAACATTGAACAATATAATGTCTTGGATTTATAAATCTTAATACTACATAGTTATTCAAACAGTATATTTGATAATCTTACTGGCCCTGCCTTTGCTTCGACGGACTAGTCTAGTCAGAGTATTTAGTACTAGAGAAAAAAAAAATTATCCGAGAATTATAATTTTGAGAATATAGTGACAAAATAAATTTTTCAAGAATATTATCAAAAAACTGTTTGATAGGTAAAAAATAATACCGAGAATATTTGATAAATTTTCTGATTCTTGTCAGCTTTTTCACTTATTTTTTTCTATTTTCCCAGCAATCGAATAATATTGGGTGATATTCTTAGATGGATTCATTCACAATTTACACAAAAATAGATTCACAAGTAAATCACTTTTCTCAATAAATTTTCTGAAATGTGATATCAAACATGGTCTTCTTGAAAACTCACCCTCACTTTCTTAGTTTCTTAGGTATCTAAAAAAAAATCACCAACCAAACACCCCCGAGCTAGGCACACCAAAATATCTCCAACTTTGGGCAAAAAATGGTACTTGTAAAAATACTGTAACCAAACCCTACCAAAAAAAAATTACTGTAACCAAAAAACATTACATGGTATTTCGTAGAGGAGAAATTTTTTTTTTATTCGAGAATCTCAATTTTCAAAAATATAATTTTTACGTTCAGTCTATGATAATATCCGTAAATTTAAAATTTAGAAAAATTCAATTTCTCGGGATTCTTCGAGAATCCCACGTATCAAACGCCAAGAATGGCCAAATCTTGAATTAGGTTAAGATATGTTCAAAGAATTCTCTTCCATTTCTTTACATTTGTAGACAGAAGAGAAATTCAC
The DNA here is from genome assembly GCF_033153095.1 of Gastrolobium bilobum. NCBI lineage: Eukaryota > Viridiplantae > Streptophyta > Magnoliopsida > Fabales > Fabaceae > Gastrolobium > Gastrolobium bilobum. The sequence continues at coordinate 99,783 of NW_026898033.1, read as the reverse complement.
CGATTTCCATATATAACCACAATATGTATACAAATCTGAACTACCAAACACGTGCCAGTGTTACCTCTTCAATCATTCTCCTCAGCAGGTAGATGAATCATTAATCAAAATCAGCTGCTGAACATGCTCCTGTGGAAGAGATGGATAAAAAGCAAAACTGTTTCATAATCAAGAATTCAAAATTATGCTTGAATATTTAAGAGTAAGTTTTTAAGTACCTACCAAACATGCAGTTAACTTCATACATGGGAACATCAATAATAAAAGCCACTAGAAATGTATTATAGTCCCCAAAATACATTTAATTTCTCATGAACCATCAGAAAACAATCCTTTCAATTAATAATGCTCTAATGCTGGACAATCTAAAATTAGTCAACTAAAGAAGAAGGACAAAAAATCAGGGTTGAGATTATTGGCCATTCGTCCCATAATAAATATCTTTGCAAATATATGTTACTAATTGCATGTTGTAGCAATTTCTAGGTAAGTTCCTATGCAATGGCTAAATGGGCTAATTGCACATATCAATAAGGAATTTAGGTTGACTTAGCAACTGCAATGCATCGATAATAGACAGTTCGTTGCACTGTACCAAATGTACAAAAGACAGGAAAGTAAAGCAGACGCACCTTAATTTGAAGCATCCCTTTTTGCAAGTATGAGATAAGGACGCTGCCATATCCGTTGTCCTACCATGGTAGCCACTAATACACTGTAAATTCTCTAATACAATATAAACATTATTCACCTTAAGAGAGGTTTAATATATATTTCTAAGGGTTTTATTAATCGCATGTTAAAGGAGATAGTTATCTCATGTCATAGAGACAAATTAGTGGGTTCCACCATCTCAAAAAATAAAATAAAATAAAATAAAATAAAAATGTGACACGATTATCGAAGAATGTGTAAGAGAGAAAACTTATGTCATGTGACATAAGAATAATTTTTCCCTATTTCTAATTCTCTAAATTCTGCTTTTCCTGGACACTGCGGTCCAATCAAATTTGCTTTGAACATAATGAAGTTGAGAATAATGTACCTTTTAGATATCAACTTACATATCTGACCACATTCCGGTGTTATTGATGTACATGGATTTTTTTTTTTTTTTTTTTTTTTGGCATAACATCAATGTTATGATATTCCTGTTGAATCATGAGTTACCTCCAACCTAAAATTTACAATTGTAACCCATTCATACTCACTAGTTGAATCAGTTTTCCTTCCTCCATTTCTTGTCAAGGATTTTAATATGCAATTCATATAATAACAAAATTGTTTCTCATCAGGTGACAATAAACCATTATTGCAGCCTCCAATTCCGTATTGCTCAAAGCCGCGAGAAAAATTCTCGTGGCCTTAGTAGATGAAACCTTTTTTCAGCTCAACAAAGGAATTTCCCACGTGTCTCAGAAAATGTCCAATCTCACCACTTTGATTACCCAAAAAAGAAAACAAAAAAAACGAAAAAACAAAGGGTTTTATAAGAGTTATGTTGTAGGGAAAGTGATTGTGTTATGTTATACATATTCGTTTTGCGTGCCGAAGTTTTTTTTTTTTTTTCGCTACGGGCTCCACAAAATGTTGTGTGTGTAGCAAACTTTTTGTGGTCATGTTAAATGATAGATGATAAACCCAAAAACAAAACATGAATGATGATAGTTGTTTTTATAATCCCCAGTGAGAAACACAATAAACGACCAAATGCGACTCGTGAACCAATTCTTCTCCATAAAACAAACCCAATCTTAATGTTTCTATGATGAAGTTTTATCCAAGTCCTCTTCACAGATAATCGATTTAAGGCTCAGCATGTGCCACCAAACATTTCATAGAGTTAGGATTTCATGAATATTTTCCTTATCAATTGTACCCATAAATCGGAAAACCTTCCATATGTTCAATCTAGCCCTTTTCTTAGCGGCAATTATATGGACGTTGTTGTCATAACTCATAACAATATAGATCCAATAATGCTAAATGATACGAACTCATTCTTAAAACGTCACACGAATTCAAAGCTGAAATGCAGTTACCACGGGTTTACTGGCCCCTAAAGTATGTGAATGTCATGGAAATGTTGAATGCCAGTGAATATTTGTAATATGTATAACTAAAACGCTTTGGTGATAAGTCATGGTCTAGTGGTGAGACATTTACTTTAAGTCATAAATTCAAACTTCAGCGTCATTATTGTATAAAAAAAATAAAAATAAAACTTTTTTTTCATATAAGTAGAAATTAAATACACAATCTAATACAACATTACTCAAACCCCTCACCACTAGACCAAATATAGTGGCTTAAATAAAAGAAAATCTTTCATGCTATTTAGCACTACTAATATAGAACAGGTCAATATCGAAATAACTCATGCATATTGGGAAACCAAAAAAAAAATTGAAAAAAGGGACAATTTATGAGTAACGATAAGTACCCAGGCTTAATCCTAACAAATTTTTCAATTTTCACGAACTCCAAAGTGAATCCATCTAAGCCATTCGATAAAAGTTGCAGGTGGACCGTAGTGTTATGTAATAATTTGCATGAGCTTGTGATTTGCGAGAGTACTTTATGCCTAGTATTGTTTTCCCACTTTACATATACATCATCGGGAAATTCTTTAAGAAAAAATGATAATTGATGTAAAAAGAGTTATTTTTCTTACTTTATTTTCTAATTTTTAACTTAAATAACGTAATCTTTTCTTAATTTGACGATCTCCTTGACCGTTGTGCTAGAAATTTCAATAAATTTAAGAATGTGAAACTAATGGACGATTTGATATGTTAGACAACCAATTCTTAAAAACAGTTAAATATTTGATGACTTGTCGACTTATGAAAATACAATAAATTAATGTCTTTGTCAAATTGGATGATACAGGTTTCTTAACAACATGAAGAAATTTCATCAAATGAGTAATGCAAGCGTGCATTGACTGAAATAATAAAGAAAAAATGAATCAAGCATTTGAAATTCACTAATACGACTCCTTGAACAAAGTAACCAAGCAACACATGAACGTACATGGACACTCCCTCATTGCAGAAAATCCCCTATTGTATGCATAATTTGGTGAATTCAATGAGTCTTGTTAGAGATTTTCAAAGATAAGTTTCTACACATGACCCGTAGAGTTATACTAAAGATCGAAGCTCCTAGAGAAATATAATATAAAACTATTAATTAAGTATTTATTTAATAGTTTAAAATTTTGGTTGAATTGATTATTTATATGATATCAAAATATCCATATCCAAGTAATCACAAGTTTCGATCCTCACCACCACCTCCATCAGACTAATAAATAATTAAATATTATAAAATTTCTTATCATAAGATGAATAACGTGTGCATTGTCCACTCGATAGGCTATCATGTAAGAGGATTTTTTTAAAAATACAATAAAAAATACAAAAAATGTTAATTGATCTTTGGGGAAGGATATTGTAACAACCAATTAGTGTTACTACCAATGTTACTACAATCAATTTCACCGTTAGATCGATTATGTTGATCCAATGATTATATTTATTTCTATCTATGTATGGTTATGATTCCCTATATTTAATACTTTATATTTATTTTCACCTTTATATAGTTATGATTTTTCATATTTAATGTTAACATTAAATATGAAAAATCATAACTATATAAAGGTGGAAATAAATATAACCGTTGGATTAACATAATCGATCTAACGATGAAATTGATTGGTAGTAACATTGATAGTAACATTAATCACATTAAATACGGAGAATCATAATCATAGAAAAGTGAAAATAAATATAACTGTTGAATTAACATAATCGATCTAACAGTAAAATTGATTGGTAGTAACATTGATAGTAACATTAATTAATTTTTACAATATCCTACCCCTTGATCTTTATCTAAAAGCTTAAGCTTTTGGTTTCATGTTAAATGAATTCTTTACGTAAGCTAACCAAACTGGATGGATTATCTCTCTGCACGGGTAAAGTAAGCTTCTCCATTGATGGATATCCCAGGGTAAACAGAAGATGATTAAATGCAACAAATTCAACGAAACCCATAAAATATTGCGTCAAATAGAAACAACTTGAATCATCTCAAACCCGAGTAACTCAAAAATCATTGTTATACGGATTCATCCCCTCAAACTCCTTCATAAACTCCTTCAATCCTACATGCGACTATGGATAAGTATTCTCCAATCCATCAGTCGACTTAGTAGCCATAGCCACAACCTCAATCAAATTCATATCCACTTTACACGCCATAACTATACCCATTACACCTATATCCTCCTTCGTTGAATTTAAGCCCTTATACACAAGAGTCATCTTTGTACGGGCTCCACCTTTTTAAAACCCCATTTCAACAAATATAACCAATGGCTGATGGAGCCACACTGCCATGCAACAAGGTGACACGGGGAGTTGAAAAGTATAACATACTCTTGTGATCTTTCCCAAAATTTACCTTCCAAAGGTTGCCCTGCAATGAAACAGTTCACGTACATGGTGGTAATAATTCCAATAAGTCGTCTATGGACAAACTTGAAATATTAACAAGATTTGAAGAGTTTTTTTCCCATTAAAAACATAACCTGTCAACATAGGAACGGGTTTCACAAATAAATCTTTGGTACTACTGCTGTACCAAAAATTCAGTACATCCCATCAATGAAAATATTACATGTCAGCTAAAATTCTTTTTTTTTTTCTGTCAAATTTTTTCTCTCTCCTCTGATATGTAACTCTCATTGATAAGATGCACTAAATCTAGATACAGCAGTAGTACTAAAGATTTATTCGGGTTTCACTAAATTTAAACGGCAACTATATCATTTTCCTCAGAATCATTTGTTAATAATGCAAGTGGGGGAAGTAGTATGCGTATATGCAGCCACATTGCACGCGGGTTCATGCAAATAAATGCACAAAATGACAAGAACAGCATGCAGTACAACAATTGACTTGCTGAGCAAGGAAAAGAGCTACAAAGAATTACTAAACATTGAAATAAAAAAAAACGGTTGCATAAATTCACAATTACAGCACAAGCTAATTCTGCCCTATTATATAAAATGAAAGGAGCAAAACTTTAGGTAGCACAAAAAACACCACTCCAATCCCCATATCTTGGTCCGCAAATTCCGCTTACAGCAGACATTTTCTGCAATGCAACTGACTTTCCCTTACTTGTTAAAGAATATTCCCTTCTTCTTTCCTCTCCTTTTCTCCCCAGCCTGCAGATGCTGGAAAATCAGAAGAAACCTTAAATATGTTCAGCCACCGGCTCAACGCTTAATATAAAATATTTTATGCTAGGAACCAATAAAAAAATTGAAAAACAAATATAAAAGTACATGTACAATAAATGAAGTGAAGTGATATTTTGGCTTTCCAATACAATCCTAAGAAGTGAAGCAATAAGTCAAGATTCAAGGACAGGTCCGAATCATATAACCTTACAAAGCTCAATTGACTTCAAATTAAGGAATCTAACAAATGCTAGTTTTTTCTTGTTTCTAAATCAGTTACAGTAGTGCTTACTGTAAATAATATTGACTGGCTAAATTAAACAAAATTTATGATGGGAAACTAATGCTCTACCAGCTTCTCTCCAAACCCAACCCCCCCTTCTCTTTTTTTGTCTCTATCATGTGTTGGCAAGGGTGCATGGGGCACATGCAGTAGTTAGGCAAGAGAGAAACAGATTTAGAATCATTTATAATATAATCATATGCCAAGTAAACATAAGGGCAAAACGAAAAAAGTCTAGTATATAAACTATTGACATTTATATTAATAAGTAGTGCATAAAGTAAGTAGCCAATTTATTACCCTATGGATGAATAATCTCAAAGTGAGTACAATAGTGTCTCTCGCACTGCAAAAGGAGCAGCATAAATAACATTATCAGAAGCAGAAGCCAAAAAAGGAAAAACATTACGAAATAGACAAGAATCAGTACATTGCAACCATTCAAAAACTTGACATTGGGTACTTCTCTTGCTTAATTTTTTTTCATGCTTACAGATTAAAAAATAATAGTTCCAAATGCATTGTAAACAAATAAATATATTACAAGTTCTTAACTTCTCTAGAAACTTTACTAATAATCTTTACTGCTTGAAGTTGCACATAGGGTCAGACACTAGGGAGTAGGGATCTGAACAGTATTGTTGTTTGACATAGATTTGCTGACCATCAAGAAATATAACCTTATATTTGTTACAGTATTATAAAGAATATCTTCATCATTTTATTGTAGAAAAAAATAAACCCTCATATTCAAGGTTAAAAACGTATTTGCATTTGTTATTTATGACAAACAGAAGTAAGAGCTAAAACTACTACTACTCAAAATTGCAATGAATTTTGGATGGTGAAGATTACAAAAGCACACAAGGACATCTACAAAAGAAAAACTCTAATCTTCTGCTCGTGATCTTTATTGCATTCATAGATTGACACAGAAGTAACCATAAACAAAGAAGGCACACTACAAAAGTATATTGGCTACTGAATATGAAGTCCCATGTATAGAATGCTGAGGGCACCAAAGATCTATGACCCTCTGCCATATGCCCTTCTATCCTACACATTTACTCAATTGCGGTAAAACCTAACAGCATCCAAGAATTCCTCTGAAAAATGATTCCATTTCCATAAATAAACATTAATAAATACTCAATTTAAAAGGAAAAAGAGAAATGGTTTTCCACTTAATATTAGCAGATAAGAACACGTAGCACAACTAGATAGCGGAATCTCTGGAAGGGATCATTATTTCATTCGATGCTAAAATATTTGCACATGGAACATTATAATGCATGCAACTTAATCCCTTTTGTCAGTTTGTGTGACAAGACAACTGTAAGAATACTTACCTACTGACATCTGTTGAGTTGTTTACTGCTCTTAACAGATGCTCAGTGCCATTGGAACCAATTATAACAAATTCTGAAATATGTCCATATGGAATCACAACCTACAACAGTAAATGCAGAAGATCAAAAAATCAGCTAACCACTCAAGACAAAATCTTCCATATAGTTCAAAACATACAAAGACAACACAGTTTTCAAAGTATATCATGGAAACCCTGCTAGCAACAACATTAATTAGCTGTCGTTAAATACAACATGTCTTGAGTTTTGATAGTGACTTTTTTAATATTTTTAGTTTTGTTATTGAGAAATAAACACGGCTTTTTTTACCTTTCTTGATATCTATCCGGTGATATAACTCAGTTCTTCAAACAAAGCTCAGAAAGTTCAACAGACACTCACAAATTTTGCAATACCATAAATTTTACAACTTTAATTGAACATTAGATATAGGTACTATTACCGAGAAATAAACAAGGTCCAGAAACGATCTAATTGTCAAATTCATGAGCTCTTTTTGGTTTTCCACATACCTATATGGTTAGATAATTCATTTCATCCAACACAACTCCAAGTTGAACAGACAATCACATAGTTTGCAATATCATGCTTCTTACAACTTTATAGGCAGTCTGTAATTATAATCCAACAAAATGTTATATATCCTCAAACAAAACCAATTGCCATTTGCATAAGCACGGGGTGTTTTTCACAATGTTATAACTACAATTCTCAACTAGGCCACACTGCCAGACCATGAGACTATTAGTTTCTTCCATGATTTAGGTTATATAAATTGTTAGAGATATGATATATAAAAACTATTAATGTTGCCTTCACTTAATAACTAAAACTTTTGGGTTGAATTGGTTCTTTACATGGTATCACCAAGTGGTCACGATCACGAGTTTAATATTCACCACCTCCGTTTTTTAATAAAAAATTTCAGCGCACATGCTTCAATCCTGAAAAGGCTCTTTGCGTGATGGGCCTATGAATTATCCATGTTTTAATCCCTAAAGGGTTCTTGATGTGGTATACCTGTGTGCATTGTTCACACTTCAATTTTGTAAGGCTATTGGCGTGAGGGGGTGTTTTAGAGATATAACATATAAAAACCACTAATGAGGCATTTACCTAATAGCTTAAGGCTTTGGGTCGAATTGGTTCTTTACGTATAATACAAGGAATTTTGACATGATGAAATGATAAAGAGAAATTTGTGCTTATAAGCAGAAAGGGACATTTCAGTGAATGACTCCAAGAAATTCTTTTACTTTATTTCCTTAAACCAATCAATAACTTCACCATAATTCCAGCTAGCCAAAATCTTCACACGGAATATCAAAGAACAAGACATCATACAGTGGTGGACGGTGAAAATTTTTCTGTGATTACAACTCCGTTTGGTCCTTTGATACTGCAACCTTCCTTCTTAATGGCCAATGTGGCTGGTTCCCATATATCAAGATATCCAGCCTGTAATATCAAGCCAAAAATATTTACAAAACTGATTGATTTCTTCATAAAGAAGACTGATAAGTAAAATAAGATTGACTCTATGATACTCAAAGGAAACTAACAACAATTAAGAAAACTACTTTCATTGAATTACCGAAAGAAAAACTTTGTATGAAGCATGCCCACTATAAAAAGCCTTCTCTATGTGGCTCTGCATTTCGGGATCTGAGAAAAAATAACGAAAGAGAATAACTCAATAAACTATTTTAGGGGCACACCAAGATTTGCAGCCCCAAAAAGGAACGAAAGAATAGAGACCAGAGAAAGCTATATCACATAATTGAAATAAAGACAACCAGCATGACACATCCATAGCAGATAAGTTGGTTTAGATTAAATTGTTTTTCATTTTTAACTCTTTTCTTGGGACAGTATCTTCCTCCTTATTCGTAATATCTTTCTTTCTTTCTAATAATTTTTTTTATTAAATTATTTACTTTTGATAACTTCAGCACAATGAATGCATAAAATTTGAAACTATACCCCTCTTTTTCATACGACGTATTTGCCTCAAGTATTAACCAAATAAACAATATACTAACTCACCATTTGAAATTGTCCAACAACCTTTATGGCACTATATCACCTCAAAGAACATCTGATGTTGTATGAGTAGTGAATTAAAAAAGTAAACCTCAAATTAAAGATGTCAGAACACTCACTGTTTTATAAATGCTCTAGTGGGCATAAAGCCACACCAATTTCTTTCTCACAACAACCATGAATCCCTTTTATATATTCTTCCCCTTTTCAACAAAATAGATGTGACAAATGATAGGAGCTTATCCCAAAAAAGACTATAGTAGATTACTCTTATGCACAGCACTTCAAAATTACTGAAAAATTCACAGAAAACTTGCAATCATTTGCTGTCTATTTAACAAGTAACACGGATGGCAGCAACAGCTAAACTTCCATTTCAAAAACATTAATTATGATAAAGGTACTCACCACAAGTGATCTTTTTGTTATCATTGGCAAAAACCTTCACAGGTTCTCCCTATAATCACAAAGAATGAGATTTAGTATAAAATAAAGACAACCATAACCCAAAAACCAAACTCGGTCTAACTCGATTTACAAAGCACACATTTATGAATTGTGTTTTAGCTTCCTCTACGTTTCTGAAGTTGTTTCTGAAGTTACGTATTAAGCATAGCGCTCTGTTGAGCAAAGAGCTCATTGAGCCATTGTGTTGTAGGGCAATATTGAAAAATTGAAGTATAGAACTCTTTTGTTTTGGATAAAAAATATGTAATATAATTCAAAATAAAAATTATACTGAAAAACTTAACTTGCAATTAAATAGAAGTATACAACTATCTTTACCTACTCCCAAAATTAGGCAAATTTAACATATACTATTAGAGATATGATATAAACCATTTATATGTGTTTTAGCTTCCTTTACGTTTCTGAAGTTGTTTCTGAAGTTACGTATTAAGCATAGCGCTCTGTTGAGCAAAGAGCTCATTGAGCCATTGTGTTGTAGGGCAATATTAAAAAATTGAAGTATAGAACTCTTTTGTTTTGGATAAAAAATATGTAATATAATTCAAAATAAAAATTATACTGAAAAACTTAACTTGCAATTAAATAGAAGTATACAACTATCTTTACCTACTCCCAAAATTAGGCAAATTTAACATATACTATTAGAGATATGATATAAACCATTTATATGTCTTCCACCTAGCCACTTAAACTTTTGGAATAGTTAACTCGTGACATAGTATCCAAGCCTCTATGACCAATTATATAAAATCTGATCATTGTTTTCCTTATTCTTCTAATAATAAGTTGAATTTTAGTACAAGGTAGGTAGGCATGTCAATTGTCCAAACTTTAAACCCAAATGACTCTTGCTTAAGGGGCGTGTTAGAAATGTAATATAAAACAATTCATGTGTCTTCACCTAATAGGTTAAGCTTTAGGTATAGTTAGTTCATAACATGTACTGTCATCCATTTCACTAAAAGAAGAAAAAATCTTCATGAAAAGTACATTTCAAAGTGTATTATAGAAAAAGTGTTAGGTGAAACTGGAGTCCAGAATATGTCAGGTAAAAACCAAACATATGCCGAGTCTTCACTATTGAGTCAATTCCTCCTTGGGTCCAGAGTTTCACATTTCAGCAACTTTCTTTTTCAACACAAAAACAATGGGCTTGCAGAGGGAAACAGAGAGGTTCTTGACAAAGGCAACTGGAATGACAAGTGAAACTGAACTTCACATAGGTGACAGGAAACACAGAAGATGACCAAAAGCTTTAACTACTGACTCTGATGACTTCTCATAATAATAAGTACACATTTGCCAAAAAAATTGGCAAACAGAAAAATAAAAAAATAAAACAAGAAGGAGAATGGTTGAGGCAAATAGATAGAAAAAACAGGGTACCCATCAGAAGTGTCAAAGGCAGATGGGAAGTTGGAGAGTAAATTTTGGCAAGAACTTGCCAATATACTCTTCTCATGAGCGTCGAACTTGAACAGAATAATGGTATGATTTTCACTAAATTCTATAGTTTTTTTAATTATTTAAACATTTTTGCATCCTCAACCCAAATGTTTGGCGAAACATTGCTTGGATTGCCCCCAATGCGCAATATAGAACTGTACAAATTGCACGCACAAGGCCTGGGTATGATGAAAGGCTCAAAGCTGGAGAGATTTTATCCCCTGCTTATTCTTTTTTCCTCTCAAAATTAATAAGATTCACTATCACAGAGTGCTACAGAATTTTCAATCTACTCAAGCACAGGATGCTAATGATGCCAGCATGGTTGTTAAAACGTAGTGTCGAAACATAAAAACAAACGTTTCTACGATTTTTTGACCAAAAACGTGTCGAAACGGAAGTAGAAACGGGATCTGGGTCGAAACAGTTGAAACTCAGTAAACTCGGTTGAACTCGGCGAGTTTACCGAGTTGACTCAGTTCTAAAAAAAATAAAGAAATCCCTGTCATTGCATCGTTCTTCTTCTTCACCCAGTTGCAGCGCTGCAAACATCACCATCTATCTTGTAGTGCTGCGTTGTGCTTCTACTCGTGTTGCTGTGCTTCTGCCTTCAGCTCAATCATAGTCACTGCAATTGTTCACAAGCACCCATCTTGTAGAATCCCTTTCAATGGTCCACTAGTTTTGCCTAATCTTGCGCTTAAAAGTATGCCCCTTTCCATCTTTTCGCTTTCACTGCTGTTATTACTTATCATTCTCAGCGTGATTTATCTTCCTATATTATTAGCATTTTTCACTTACATAAATGGTTAGAAAATAAGTTATATTTCATTCTATATACGTGTACATGACTATCACCTAATTGAATGCATTTCTTTTTTTCTTTTTTTACTACTTGAATGCCTTTCTTAGTTTTTTTACTACAAATTATAATTGTTAGAATATACTAAAAACATTGGTTGAAAGTTGTTTTATAAATTATAAATTATAAATTATAAATTATAATACCATTCTATATAATAAAAATTGTTAGAATATACTAATTATAAATTATAATTCCTTTCTATATATTGGTGTATTTTGGTTTTATATATGTTGGATATATATATATATATATATATTTTTTGTTCGTAGTAAACTCTTACGTTTCGTTTACGTTTCACGATTTTACGTTTATGCTCACCCCAATGGTAAAAGAATTTCTAATTCAGCTGATAAACAAAGTAATCCGCATGCCCATATACAAAAATATAACTGTTAGAATATCTATAAGATATCTTATAATAATATGATTATATCTTCAAAATAGTTTAGAGTATCTTAAATGATCTCTATGGTGTGGTTTCCATATTCGTAAAACATTTCATGATTTGTTTCCTTATTTTAAGAGTCCACTATTAGTATAAATAAGGGTTATTACTTATAATTTGTTTCACATTATATGACATTGATCACAACAATATCAATATAATTTTATTATTTCTAAGTATTCGTTTTCCTCCCTCTATGCCTAAATCCTTATAATTTCAACATGACATCAGAGCAGTATCATCCTCCGTGACCTATTCCGTCACTATTCCACTATCGAGTTCCCTAAAATCCAAAGTGTATCTAGTCAGCCCACCCATTGTGGTTTCAGGGCCGAATGTTGTTGAACTCATGGTGCTCTTGCTCCATCGCCGCTAACGAATCTGCATCGTTTAGAAATCCTTATGCAACTTGTGGAACTACTCCAATGTCATGAACAACACAACAATGAAGGGTCCTTACCTTGAAATCAAAGGCATAAAACCTCACATGCACCGGCATAAACAGCTCCACCTTCATAACCCTAGTCTTTATCATGACAACATGGATCGACACCACCACCCTCACCAACATCACAATAAAGCTAGTTGCTATGTGGGTCCCAAGCCTATCACGCATCACTCCATCTCTGTCTACGTATCTCTACCTTTTTCTTGGTAAGTGTCAAACAAGAAGGGTAAGGAATGGCTTCCTTAGTAATACCAATTAGGGCTTTGAATCCTTGACATGAAGTGTTGCAATAGGCAGATACAGGAGATGTTTACGTCTTTGGTTCCCTGGACTTGGGTTGCAGCTGTAGCATGGAGAATAACAGTGGAGTTTTAAGGATGAAGCCCACAACTGAAGACTCTATCCAAAATCTTGAAAAGGTCACACTCAAAGCGGAGTCTTCCTCATTCACATGATCTATGCATATGTTCAATATGTCTTTTGGGGTGCTTTTGATTAGGTCAAAAGCAATTTACATGCCCAAGCCTTTCTCTCTCGTATATCATCAAAATATGTGTCATTAGGTGCATCAACATGTGTAACACATTCCCCTTGTGTTGATAGAGTATCTAGGTAGAAAAATTTTAATGTGCTTTCTGGAAATCAACCTGAAGACGAAGTACACTTGGGTATTTTGAAAAAATGATCAGGAATGTGATGGTGGAATTCACAGGAATTTGATCTGCTCAGCACCCAAGTCTTTGTTATGCTTCCATTGGTCTTGTACTATTGTGTGGCATCCTTGAATTCAGTTCTGCTATATGGAAAACCAAGCAGCTACTTATCTAGGCTGGAAGCCAAGTTCTTGGGCTGTGAAGGAAACTGAAAAAGTGTAGGAAAGTGAAAGAAAATGATAGAACGAGATAGGAAAGGTTGAGCGAAAACTGAACTGCATTCATATTATTCAATCTATTGATCTGATACAGTATACAAGTATTTATAGGTGTAGCAGCTACGAGGCTGAACAGAAACAAAAAAACAGAACTCAACTAATCTCAACAGAATCAGTTATGATTCTAGTACAGGGAGAAGCTCCCCTGTATGTGAAAAGTACAGAAACTGATAGGAACTGACACCATATGACTATAGACCATGTAATATGCAATACACATGCAACTAAGCAATTATAACAGTATGACACTCAGGCAATATGTCTTACAGCCCGTGAACTAGATCACTCGGCTCCCACAATCAAAAACTGGTCTATTTCTGGATGCAAAATGTCCTCTCTCAAGATTTATCCCCACATTGTTTGTCTCTTTTCCGATGGCAACATAGCATTGAGGGGGAGAAATTTGGAAGATGCAGTATAGCCAGCCATTCTTTGTCCCAAATCTAGTCTAGCCTTGCTGGTCTTTGTCCAAGATGCAGTCCGTCCCCATCAATATTTGTCAAGATGCAGTCTGGCCCCGCCAGTCTTTGTCCAAGATACGCAGTGTGGGCCTATTGGCTTTTATCCTAAATACACAATTTGGCCTTGCCGACCTTTGTCCCAAATGCAGTCTAGCCCCGTCAGTCTTTTTCCCAGTTGTGGTCTTGCCCTGTTAGTCTTTGTCCCATGTCTTGGATGCAATGTGGCCCCATAGATCTTTGTCCCAGATACGGAGTCTCACCCAAACAGTCTTTGTCCCAAATGCAATCTAACCACGTCGATTTTTGTCCTAGATTATATTGTTGGGCTATTTTTCCTTTTTAAAGGTTTCTTTTATATTAGAAACGTAAAATAAACCCATTCATATGCCTTCACCTAGAGCTTAAGCTATTGGGAGAGTTTGTTCAGGACATAATATCTAAGACTATGATCAAATGATCTAGAATTCGATATTCACCCCATTCTTCTACTAAAAAATTAAATTTAAGCACAAAGTAGGTGAACCTATATATTGTCTGTGCCAAATGGCTCGCGTGAGGGGCATGTTAGAAATGTAATATAAAGTCATTCATATGTCTTCAACTAAAGCTTAAACTTTTGGGAGAATGATAGAATATGTAAAAGATATCTTATAATATTATAATTATATATTAAAATAGTTTCGGGTATCTTAGATGATCTCTTAGGTTTGGTTCCCATATTTTTATATTTCATGATTTGTTTCCTCATTTTAGGAGTCTGCTATTAGTATAAACAGGAAATTAGTTTATCTTACGTTACATATTACATCATTAGTAAGGTGAGCCTGTATATTGTCTATGCCAAATGGCTCTTGTGTGAGGGACGTGTTAGAAATGTAATATAAAGTCATTCATATGTCTTCAACTAAAGCTTAAACTTTTGGGAGAATGATAGAATACGTAAAAGATATCTTATAATACTATAATTATATCTTAAAATAGTTTAGGGTATCTTAGATGATCTCTTAGTTTTGGTTCCCATATTTTTATATTTCATGATTTGTTTCCTAATTTTAGGAGTCTACTATTAGTATAAACAGGAAATTAGTTTATCTTACGTATTACATCATTTCACATAACTCCACTTATGTGTGCTTACATGCATGGCTTGTCCCAAGCCAGGGTAAAGGAGGAGGGTTGGCGTCAAGTGAAGTAAGCCGGCCGTAAAAAAAAAAAAACAGCTATATTTATGAGATAAACCCTTAAAAAAATTTGTTAGGGCATACCCCTTCATAACGACGCGTTGCATCGGACCCCGGGTGTAGCAAAAAATAGGCAAGGGGCTGCATCAGATCCCGAATGTAGTGATAAATGGACTAGGGTCCTTGCCCAAA
Organism: Gastrolobium bilobum; assembly: GCF_033153095.1. Lineage (NCBI taxonomy): Eukaryota > Viridiplantae > Streptophyta > Magnoliopsida > Fabales > Fabaceae > Gastrolobium > Gastrolobium bilobum. The sequence continues at coordinate 84,390 of NW_026898033.1, read as the reverse complement.
GGCAAGGCGCCACATCTTCACCCGGATTTGGTGACAAGTATGTCAGGGTCCCAATAAACAGATAAAGTTCAAGGAAAGAATGTTTCATGAAGGACCATGGGAGTTTGATGGAGGAGCAAATGAAATATGAAATGAGATGGCTATGTATATCAAAAATGTGGGAAGGAAGGTGTTAGGAGAAAGCAAAGGAAACGTGGTGGTGGAATGAAGAGGTGCAGGAGGCAATTAAACAGAAGAAGGGATGCTTTAGATATTTGCATAAAAGTCTTAATGATGAGAACTAGCAAAAGTTTAAATTGGCTAGAAAAAATGCTAAGAAAGCAATGCGATAAGCTAGAGGCAAGGTTTTCGCCAATTTGTATAAAAATCTTGGGAGCAAGTGTGCTGAAAAAGGTATATATAAACTTGCAAAAATGAAGGATAAGAAAAGTAAAAAATTCACCCAGGTTAGATGCATCAAGGATGAAAATCAAAAACTTTGGTAAGAGATACAGAGGTAAAAGAAAGGTGGATGAACTACTTTAACAAGCTATTTAATAGGGATGGCGATAAAAGCGAGGTGGATTTGGAGGACACTTACGATGTTTTGAATAGAAGATTTGTGCACAGAATCAAAGCACATGAAGTTAAAGGAAACTTCAAAGAAAATGAAGACTAGTAAAACTTTGGGACCAGATAGTTTGCTTATTGAAGTGTAGAGAGACTTGGGGGATGTGGCAATAAATTGGCTAACCAATATTTTCAATAAGATTATTCAAACAATAAGATGCCTGATGTATGGAGGAAAAGTATGTCTGTGTCTATTTACAAAAACAAGGGAGATATTCATAATAGAGGCATTATACTATGAAGTTGTGGGAGAGAATTATTGAACATCGCTTGAGGAGAGAGACCAAGATCTCTGTAAATCAATTTCAATTTATGCCAGGAAGATGTACCATGGAAGCCATTTTCTTGATACGACAATTAATGGAGAGATATCAAGAAAAGAAGCAGTACATATAGTGTTTAGAGATCTTGAGAAGGCATACAATAAGGTTCCAAGAAAGGTTCTATGGTGGATTCTTGAGAAGAAAAAAGCACCATCAAAGTATGTAGATGCAATCAAAGACATGTATGATGGTGCTACTACATGTGTGAAAATTTGTAATAGAACATCAAGTTATTTCCCTATCACATTAGGTATACACCAAGGCTTTACTCTAAGTCTTTACCTCTTTACTCTAGTTATGGATGAACTAGCAAAAGATATTTAAGAGGAAATGTCATGGTGTATGCTTTTTGCGGATGATATTGTGCTTATTGATGACACCAAAGCTGGTGTTAATACAAAACTAGAATTGTGTATAAATACGTTGGAGTCTAAATGATTTATATTAAGCCGAAGTAAGACTGAGTATATGAAGTATGAGTTTTCTCTGATAAGAGATGGAAATCAAGATTTTGTGCATCTACTTGGACAAGAGGTATTCAAGAAAGATGTTTTTAGATATCTGGGATCAATTTTGCAAAAAAGTGGAAAGAATAATAAGGATATATATCATAGAATCAGAACAAGGTGGACTAAGTGACGTAGTATCAGGATTTTTGTTTGACCGCAAAATTCTTCTTAGGCTAAAAGAAAAATTTTATATAACAGCAACTACAATGTTATATGGAGCTGAATATTGGCCAGCACATAGGCAACATGAGGATAAAATGAGAGTTACGGAGGATGTTAAGGTGGATGTGTAGTAATACGAGAATAGATAAGATAAGAAATGAATATATTCGACGAAAGATAATAGTAGTACCGGTAGCTAAAAAGATGAGAGAACATAAATTGAAGTGGTTTGGGGGGTACGTAATGAGTTCAAGACTGCTAGATGCTCTTATAAAAACAAAAGTTTGTTACTGTTGAGATATATAGTCCCACATTGGTTGTATGTGCAACTAATGTGAAGTTTATAAGGCCTTGGGCACTCCCACCCTTTGAGCTAGCTTTTGGGGTGGTGACCTCAAGGTTCTTTACATAGTATCAGAGCCTCGTGTTCCGGGTTCGATCCTTACCGCCCCCCACTTTCTTACCCAATAGCTTAAGCTTTTGGATTGAATTGGTTCTTTACATGGTATCAGAGCGTTCGAAATCTCACCGCCTCCCACTTTCTTTGTAGTGGAATTTCCACATATAGGTGGGCTTGTATGTTGTCCACCCTTCAAGCCCAGTGGCCCCCCGTGTGAAGGGCCGTGTTGAGAAATATAGTCTCACATTGGTTGTATGGACAACTAATGTGAGGTTTATAAGGCCTTGGGCACTCCCACCCTTTGAGCTAGCTTTTGGGGTGGTGACCTCAAGGTTCTTAACAAGTGCCCAAGACCTTATAAAGGCCACATTAGTTGCCCACACAATCAATGTGGGACTATATATCTCAACACGCCCCCTCACACGAGAGCCCATTGGGCTTGAAGAGTGGACCATGCAACAGGCCCAACCTACCTGTGCTAAGAAACGCCACAAGAGAAAGTGGGGAGCGGTGAGATTTCGAACGCTCTTATACCATATTAAGAACCTTGGGATACAATCAATGTGGGACTATATATCTCTATATGTTTGAGTTAGCATTTAGAGTGGTGTATCCCAAGGTTCTTTACATGGTATCAGAGCCTCGCCGCCCCCCACTTTCTCTTGTGGCATTTCTTAGCACAGGAAGGCTGGGCCTATTGCATTGTCCACTCTTCAAGCCCAATGAGCCCTCGTGTAAGGGAGCGTGTTGAGATATATAGTCCCACATTGGTTGTATGTGCAACTAATGTGAAGTTTATAAGGCCTTGGACACTCCCACCCTTTGAGCTAGCTTTTGGGGTGGTAACCTCAAGGTTCTTTACTCTTACTAAGAGCTTGACACAAAGAAAGGAAGAGGTAGAACATAACTTACTTGAGAGAAAGTAGTAAAACAAGACTTAATGGAGTGGGATATAGATTGGCGGACGGTGTGTCTTATGACGGATTAGATAAAAGCTATTAGCATTGTAGAGGGTTAGACCTGTTTTTCTTCCTATGTTTCAAATGGTCCCTTTTTAGCCTTTTTCCTCTTTATTTCCCTCTCTTTCTCTACCGTCCTTCGTCTCCTTTTTTTTTAATTTCTTTCCTTCTTTTCTTTTATTTATCTTTTCCTTTCAATCTTTTTTCTCTTATTTATTTATTTATGTTTTTATTTTTCTTTATTTTACTCTCTCTCTCTTTTTGTGTTCCTCTATTTCTTTTTCTTTTTTTCCTTTTTTTTTCTTATTCTTTTTGTCCTCTTATATATCTTTATTTTCATTTTATTTTAATTTAATTTTCCTTTTAATTGTTTACTGCTATTTTATATATATATATATATATATATTTAAATTTTATTTTTATCTTTTATCTCAATCTTTTCGTACTTTTCATTTGGGTTCATTTACCACCCACTCCAACTAGCTTGGGATAAAAATATTGCTGATGTTGATGTTAATTACACCATTTCACATCCTTCACAACAATATCAACATAATCTCATTCTTCTGAGCATTTGTTTTCCTCCCTCTAAACCTAAAACCCTATAATTTCAACAACAATACAAGTTGATGTTCATATTGCTTTCAGAATTACATAGAAAACTTTAAATGACTAAACCTATGACAATCTAACCCACTCTAATCTTTGCCGTCTATTCATGCCAAATTCTCGTGCAATTTGTTTCAAGGGATTATCAAGTACAATGCTCTTGGAAAGAAAGACAAAGATTCGACTATCTTTTGTCACCAAGAGCACTCACAAAACAAGGAGAATAAAATAGGCACAAATTTAATGTGGTTCGACCTACAGCGAACTATAGGGCAACTTCCAGAGACAATATATCAATAAAGATTGCAATGTGTAGTTCCCCCTTCCACCAGAACTTTCCTTGAAATTCTTAACTCCTTCTTGGATCACACCGTTGGCTTTTCATGACAGGTTGTATTTCAGACAAAGCCCATAACTAAATACAAGCCACTTTACAACAATTAAAATCATTTTTTGCATACATTCATAAGACTGCCATTATGGTAAGAGAAAAAGTACCTTGCGCTTCCTGTTATCCAGAGGCTGGACTTCAATGGCAAGTAATGTATCAACATCATCAGCAGTGATAAGATAGTTGGGCTGCTTTGCCCCTATATTTATGAACAATGATTATGATTGAGTTCATCATGCAAGGATGGAAGAAAAGGAGAACATAATCTCAAACAGAAGTATAACAATACCCTCAATATAATTAAAGGAACCATCTTCCAAATGTCGAATCCACTGGCAATCCAACAAGAGGGGACACAAAAGGCAATGTCAAATGCTTATGACATATATCTAACATTAATACTATATAATGAAAAACACTTAAAGGAAATAAAGTAATAAGAAACAAGTTCCAAATTATAAAATAATAAAATGCACCTCAAAATTACAACTAGTGGTGCCATGGATGGAGTATCCGCATGCCTGAAGTTCCCTTCCTGGAAGAGCTTCTCCTGAAATTTGAAGGCTCTCTATAGCTGGTAATGGATCATCATCTGCAGCTGAAGAATGAATTATTCAACTTGGAATAGCCAAAAGCAAAGCTCTGAATATTTAGTAAAGCTCAAAGGTCATTAATTCTTACCCTCAGAAGACGAAGGTTCTTCAAGAACTGGTGGTAAATAAGGAGAAAATGAGGAATTTGGATCATCTACGGTGGTTGTATAAGGAGGGTTGCCTGAACTCCAGTTAGTAGATGTTTCTCTGTCACTATGATTTCCATCTCCATCAGGATCATCCACTTCACTGTTGCTCACAGGGTCACGAAATGTGACTTGTTTGTTAAACATCTCCTCTCCATAATGTGCTGGTAGAGTATCACCCTGAGTAACCACCAGGTGGGTGGGTGCATCATGGGCTGAAGAATTCCTGTGAAATGGCCAATATATTTGAGCAAAGATGCTATTTTCTAACAGCCCAACGAATGTCAAATTTTATCACTCCTTTACCAATACTAAATCAAGTATCACAAAACTCAAAAATTCATATTTCCAGCCTCCTGGGGGTGAACTTTAGTTCAACTTAAGGAACTGATAACATAGCAGATAATGGAAAGAAGAGAATCATATCAATAAGGACTTGTTTTTATATGAAAAGACCCAGTAATATATCACAGTCCTTCTCAAATTGTAAGAGACAAAATGCAAGAGAGAATTTTTATTTTCAACAAGAAGCTGCGACAGACCACATGGATTCAATGTGCTATGGAATAAGCCATTGTAGATAAATATGTTTATCTCAATCAAACAGGAATTCATTTTGTCTATATCGGAACACCCAAGGTATCAGAACAATATTATCCCATCTTGAGCACCTATTACTATTGAGGTTCCCTAACAAAATTAACTTATCCACTTGAGTCAAATGGAAGGGAACAGCATCGCATGCATCAGGACCACTTTAACAAAGATTCCATGAAAACAGAACCCACCAATACATATTCAGTTCAGAGTAGCAGTCTCCATTTGATCAGGCTCACCTGCTTGCAAGAGGTGAATATCTCCCCAAACCATCAGCATCAACATTCGTTGTTACCCCACCACCTAAGCCACTCTGGTGGGGACCCAATATTCCCCAATCAGTGCCTCCCTGAGCATCAACAGAGACCTGAGTCCTTACATGGGAGTACATATGCTGAGGTACTAGTTCAAGGCCATTTTTATTCTGATAAAAATGGTAATATTTAGATTTTTATTTAAGGAAAACAAGGAAAAGGGACAAAATCGCAAAATGACCATACTGAAGTTGCCAAAGGTGCACCAATCGAGTGAGATGATTGTGTAGCAACATTTGCATGGTTCATATCTGAACGCCAAGGTGTCAGTTGATACTGAGACTCCTTTAGTTTCGACTGCAACAAAGAACAAATATAACTGATAAACCCAAATCTCTAGAAAAAAAGGGAAATATAAACATTCGAAATTTTGAGAATATCCAGTCCAGTTAAACTTTAGCACTAATTCTATTGAAATACCATATCAAATCATAATATTGTATACAGAAATATAGAGCACCCAAGCATCTTCCCAACATACCTCAGTGAGAAGAAGTTTTTCCTGCAAATGTTTAAACAAAACCTGCCAAAAAGCAGAATTCACTGAGAATTCAATATAGGTGCGGTCCTAGAATTCGGAAGAAAACAGACAAAGGGACAGCTTTCAGTGTCACCAATATGACCTTTTATACAGAGCTTCAACAAAATTTTCCATGTGAGATATCAACCAACTGCTTGAGAAAAAGTGGGGCCAAAATTTAAATTTTTTTACACCCCACCACAAAGAATGGAAGAAAAAACAAATAGTTTTGCAAAATTTTATTTATTCCATCATGATTCGCACATCAATGGAGATGATAGAAACAAATAAATCCAGTAGAAAATACAACACAGCCCACGTATGATGCTAATTTTAGATGACATCAAAATATCAAAAGAGGGGGAAAACTTGTCTTCAATGGTAGATTGGCAGTTACCTTCGCTTATATTACTATTGAGCAAAAAAATTGAGTTTTAGAAGTCAAAAGAACGCACATGTTTGGATTATGCTATTTATTTATTTATCTTCTTCTCTAATTTACTTTTTCCCTCTTATTTTTTTTCCTCTTATTTAATTATTATTTTTCTCTCTTATCTATTTTTATTTTAATTTATTTTCTTTTTCTTTTCCCACAATCTTTTCTTGCTTTTTATTTGAATTCATCGCCCGCCAACCCCAACTATTTTTGGATAAAGACATTGCTGATGTTAACGCAGTTGCGCTCAAAAAAGCTTTTCAGCCTAGAGCTCTCTCTTGAGCATTTTCATTATAAGCTTTTCTAAATGCAAAATATGCTAATCCAAACAAAAAAGACATTTGAATTAAGTATTACTATTTTTTTTTGGAGACAAGTATTACAATTTTGAAATTCACATATAGTAGTAAAAATAAATATTTTGGAGGTTTTCACAAGACTAGAACCCAAGAAAATCTAAACCAAGATGGCCTCAGTGCGCCAATTCCTTGCCCTTGTTACTATCCGACACTGGCCACTTTTACATCTTGACATTAAGAACGTTTTCTTACATGGTGATTTGCAGGAGGAAATTTAAATGAAACAACTGCTCGACTTTGTTGCTTAGGTAGTCTGGGTTGGTATTCAAATTCTGCAAATCATTACATGGCTTGAAATAGTCACCTTAAGCTTGACTTAGCCGCTTCAATTCAATTGTTCAAGCATTTGGTTTAACCCGTAGTAAAGTTAATTTTGTTTCCTATCAACACATTCTCTTGATCAGTACATCTATCTTCTAGTCTATGTTTATGACATGATCATCTCATCGCTATCATTGATCAAATTGGGATTGAACAACTGAAACATAACTTGTTCAACTAGTTTCAAACCAAAGATCTTGGCAAGCTCTGTTATTTCTTAGGCATTGGAGTGGCACAATCTAGACATGGCATCTCCATCTCTCAAATGAGGTATACCTTGGATATCTTATAGGAAATTAGCATGTTGGGGTGCAAGCCTGCTGATACAACTATAGATGCTAATGTCAAACTATTAACTGAACAAGGGTAGCCACTAATAAATCCATGCAGTTATCGGAAACTAGTAGTGAAGTTAAATTATCGCACTACAACAAGACCAAATATCTCTTTTGTAGTTAGTGTAGCCAACCAATTCCTTGACTCTCCATGTGATTCTGTTGGACCCCTAAAATGGGTTTATGAACGTAGGAAGAAGCAGAATAAAGATAAAGGCCATAGTGATCAGCCCATTGCATTGGCAGATTCGGACAAGCAACCCATGACAGTAAATGTGCAGGCCATGGCAGATTCGTTGGGTGATCAACATCAGCCCATTGCTTCTTCGGGTGGCCAAGGCTTGGTGAAACAGATAGTGCTGGCTGTTGAGAAGAAAAGCACTGCAAGAGAGTTTGTTATAAAAGAGCACATGTGGCAAGCGTTGAATGGGGCATACCATGTGGGAGGGGAATGGGAGAAGGGAATCAGTGGCTAAATAGGAAAAAGGGAGTAAGGGAAGTTAGTTAGAAAGTTTGTAAGAAAAGTATGGGTAGCTTGATGGGGAGTGGGGTTTTCTTCCTCGTTGAGAGTAACCATTGTTAGTAGTTGAGTATTTTACTGGTTCAGTATTTGTAATTTCCTTCAAGGTGTCTCAAGCGGTCCGTTGTCAGTAGTCCATTCTGAGTACTGTTATATTGTTGAGCGTTAATCACTGTTTGTAAGAACTCAATTGCAATTCAAGTTTTAGTATATTTTCCTGTTTATTATCTGTTAATCTTCTGGTGCCAACAGATTCCCATTGACATGCCAGGATTCTCCAACACATCAAAGGTGCACCAGGCAAAGACTTATAATACGAAGACAAGTATCATATGGAGGTTTGTGGCTACACAGATACCGATTGGGCAGGACCCCCTTCAGATAGGCATTCCACTTTAGGCTATTGTGCCCTCTTTGGGGGAAATTTCATTTCTTAAGCAAGAAGCAAACGGTGGTAGCTAGATCAAGTACAGAAGCTAAGTATCGAGCAACCTGTGAGCTTATCTGGTTAAAAAAATTAATTAAAGAACTGCAATCCTTTAATCCAGTCATTCATGAAAGAACCAAGCATATAGAAATTGACTATAACTTGGTCCGAGAAAAGATTTAGTTTGGGGAGATCAAAACAACTTTCGTAAACTCTCATGATCAACCTACAGATAATTTCACAAGGCTCTTAGAGGTCCCTGGGTTGACTATATTTATGACAATCTTGGAGCGTACAATATATACCCACTAGCTTGAGGGGGAGTGTCAAAATATATATATATATATAAGATATTTGTATATTTGTACCACATTGTGTAAATAGTACCCAAGCCCATATAACTCATTATTAGAAGTAAAATCCTTTTGTGGTCTGATTAGACACAGTTCCTCAATTTCAAGTTATTCCATATCTTACCATTCAAAATTCAGAATTCTTATTCCATTTTACTACTCATCTCTATTGTATTAGGAAAATATCTGGTCTTCAAGCATTGCATATTCTATTACTCTAATTCAACAAATTCTTCTTTTATTCATATATAATCATATTAAGAAAAGAATAAAAAATCCAGTAAAATATATTAAATAAAACGAGGAAAAGATAAGTGAGATTCATGGAATATCTTTGACTGCCCTTCACAAATATAGTTTAGTTTCAAAGGTTTTTCCTCTTTGCAGCATTGAAGGAGAGAAGAAATGCTGAAATTAATCCAGGTGTCATATTCTTAGGTTATACTTGAAAGTGTTTATGCAAGGGTGGCAGCATAACTTATTTCAAAAAGGAAACAGCTCAAAGCTGACCTTGACATTGCTAACAATTGACTGGGCATCAGGAACAGGTGGCTGCAAGGCGTATTCTGCAAGAAGAGGCAGCAAAGATGAAACAAATGTTGATCTTTCTTGCTGTGCATCCTGACAAGGAAAAGAAAAGGCGAATATTTAAATTTAATTCAGAAAACCCAAAAGAACAAGTTACTACTCAAAGATATTCACTCAAAAATATTTAAAGCAACAAAATTATCATGCACAATTCAACATAATACACCAAACCAGTAACAAGTGGAAACACAAAAAATAACCTGCAATGCATATGTAAGACGTATATTTTCTTCAATTATGTCTTGTCTATACGATAAAGCTTTTGATGCGGCATCTACAAGTTCTTGTTGCTGCTGATCAAAGGCCTAGCAGCAATATTACACACAATTTATATAAGCATAATCTCAACCAAATAAAAGGAAAAAAGAAAAACGAAAATAAAGATACTTAAGGAATTTCATTATGACTTCAAAAATATTCATATACCAGACGCATATATGCAATGCGCTTTTCCAAGACATATTTTTCATTGCGTATTTGTGCTTCCTATCATGGAAAATTCATCAGTCACCATAATGGACATCAAGCAAAAGATCTATAGATCACAACTTCAAAAAAAGATATTTTACACCTTTTACCTTTACAGAATAATCTGCAAGATGTTTCTTTAATAGAATGATCTCTTCTTCATGTTCCCGAATCTTAATGGCCAGATCCTAAATACTTACACATATGACTCCATAAATATCAAGCTATGATTAAAGATGAAATTTTAGAACTAAAGGCGGTACCTGCTTCATTAGGGTATTAGAATTATTCATTTCAGCCATTGGCATCAAGCCTTGCCTAGGTGAATTAATTCGGGGATCAAGGTCTCCTTCCAGTAGATGCCTATGACAAAGATAGGTTTCTAAAATTACTCAAGTCCTTCTTCAACACCACTTAATACTTACATATAGAATAAATATGGCATCACATTGTAGCTCTAACAATATAATTGATATTTGATATCACATACCTGCTTGGAGATATTGACCTTGTAGATGGTGAAGACAACTGAGAGTGGCCAGTATTATCCACAGGCAGCTGATCATTTGGCAGTACTCTCAATGTTCCATTTATTTGACTGTTCTCAGAATAGTAAACTGAATTGCTTCTGGCTGCATCATTTTTACATTTGTTATTGGTGGGCGAATAGTTTACCATTTACTAATTTATATCATAAAAGAGGCCCCTGTACCATTGAGCATATATACTCGATTACCTGATGATGAAACTGATTGACGAGCTTCATAAGATCCATGACCCTGCTCCTTCCATGGAGCAACCAAACGAGATTTTTGATCCACTGACTCACTGAGTTTCTGTCAAGAGGTGTAAATTGCACACATGAGATTTTAGTGGTTTTCTTTTTAATTGTTGTTTTTAAGAACGATATAATATACTCCTTTTTACTAGTACCTTGTCTTTCCTCTCTCAAATAATATTTAGTCTTTTATCCAGGAAAAAGGAAAGTGTACATTTTCCCAATGTCATAAATCATGGGAAAAGGAAAAAACATTCATCAAAATGAATGGATGATAAAGTTTTAAAAATCAAAGTTTAGGGAAAGATGTTGCTTTATGGAGTAGACATCTAGATTTTGCAACTGAAGTACATAATTCAATTCTTCATCCGCTTAATGCCATTACAGCATATGCTTGGAAATAGGCACTTCTTCAAATACAAGAACTACTCCCACATTGTGACAGTTACTGTCCCTTGCTCCAAACAGTTATTGATAAATTCACTCAGTTGCCTAGCTGGTCTACCATAGTAACCATCTCAAGTCCATACAGGCTCCAAAAAAGCATCACTGCCTATCTTGGGTTCATTTTACAAATTGATTAGGATTTTGATGGGCATGTCACACATAATTCAAGCTGTGTGGATGAAATGGAAAAATGTTTCAGAGTTTATATGTGATTTGTGGTCACAAAACACCACTATCAAAACTCAAAGGAAATTTCAACCAAACAGCTATGAGACCAATGATGCTCTAACAGTGAATTTTGAGCAGCGAAGAATCAACAAGAGCAAAGAAATAAAAGTGTAGAGTAAGAATGACGAAGTGGATCCACAGTTGAGCGAACATATAAGAAAAGATAAGAATACAAATAACTGAATCCGAGAGAATATTCCAACTTCCTCTCAAATAGGATAAGCCCATTATTAAGCTGATTAATTATTCATGTAAATTTTCACTTTCAAAATTACTTCTGCTAAGTGAACTGCATATCCATAAAATTAGAAGACAATACTGGTATATGTTGAGGGATTGGGCAGCTTTACTCCTTTGAAGGTTTTTTTTACTTCCTTGTTTATGTTTTCTTTTTCCGTTAAGGAGGACCACTTATCCTACTCTTTGTAACTATCTTCTCTTTGAGTTAATGGATTTCTTCTTTATCCAAAACACACACACACACACACACACACACATATATATAAACAATCTTGTCATTATTCTTATGCTCCCATCATCATTTCTCTATATTGGTAATCTAAGATTGTCCTAGAACCTATATCTTGGACATCCTAGAAATCCAAATAATGTCCTCAATTCTAGTGAAAAAGCTCCAGTTGGCAACTCCTACATTAGTAAAACAAAAGTCCAATTCAAATAGCAGAGAATCACAAAAGAATTGAGAAAAAAACTGCGCAATCAAATGTAAAAACTTTATAAAAAAAAGGTTCATATTTTAACATAGACAGAACCAATATGCAATAAATCGAGCAGATGTCATTACAGAACTTACATATTTTTCCAGTTCCTGAATTTTACTCAGAAGTTCAGACCTAAGCCGGCTATTCTCATCTACCTGTCAAAAGCAACATGTTACATCCTTAGCATCCCATCTTAAATCGTATGACATGAAAGATGCCACCATTTCGTTATACTAAAGTGAACTTACAACTGCAACTCTGAGTGACAGTACTGTTTTCCTTTATGAACAGAAGTTAAAATCTCATTGGTGGAACACAGCAGTCAAACCAGAAGAGGGAGACGGAGAAAGAAAGGGCGGCCTACCAACCAGGATTATATATTTTATTATCATACACAAGCCATACTCACTATCTCTACTGATAAAGGTTCCTAATGTCTCATGGACCCAAATTCAAGCATAAAAATAGGTTCCTTTTCTTTTCTTTTTTCATTTGCTAAATGCATGTCAGTAAATCGAGAGCCAAGCAAGCACTACAGCACATAGCATATTAAATAAGTCATAATCAAAACTTTGAAAACTTCAACCGTGTAGCACTACACTACACGTTAAACACACAATTTCGTATGCAAATAATGAAGAACATGCAGAACCAAACAATCATACTCGTAATTAAAAATGGAGCATGTGTTGAAACCAAAGTACCTGTTGTTTAATGGTGGCCTCGGCAGCTTCAACAGCCTTCATGACCTGATACAAGTTATCATTGTTGTTAGAAGAGAAGTTAGATTGATCACGCACATGTTGCTGACCGTGCTGGTTAATACCCAAGCCTGAGAATTTCTCAGCTAATTTCCCATCGTGACCATTCTCCATGCCCTTCTTGTCCAATCACCCCACAACAAGCAAAACCGACAAAGTATCACACCCCCAAATCAATCACCAATTATCATGAGCCTACACAGCTAGCTAGGGTTCTAAATTATAATCTTCACAAGCCACTTAGCATTTCCAACTCACTATTGAACCTTGTAACACTCTTTCGTCCAAAAAAAAAAAAAAAAGGTTCTCCTTAGCTACCCACAATCGAATCCCACCCTAGCAAACGTCAATACAATTGAACTTGCTGCATCAGAAAAGAGATCAATCACGCAACCAGAAATCTGGAGCGAAAAATCCGGGAATGAAGGGAGAAGAAAAAGGTAGAGGAAGTCGATTTTGGAATCAAGGAGGAAGGTTGGGTTTCAATTGCTCTGGAATTTGGAATGGAAGAAGAAGACTTTGAAAGTTTGAAACCCTAAAACAAGTGAAACAAGAAGAACAGAAAAAAACAAAAGGGTTGAGGAAATAAAGAATAGAATGATGACTGTGATGGTTATGAATATGAAGGATGAAAAGAGTGTGGTCACTGTGGTGTGGTGTGGTGGGTCTTAGGATTAGATTGGAATTTAGATTAAGCAAAGGTTTGAGTTGGCATTGTCCTCTATTCTCACTATAAAAACAGAGAAAGCTTCTTGTTTAGAACCCCGCCCCCCCTTCTTAATTATATTCATCTTTCTATTTGTTTGATTAATAAATGCATGCCATGTATTTGGCTCTCCCCAATTGGTTCCTTCCTTTTCCTCGTGATTACATTTCCACTTCAATCCTTTTTTTTTCCACAAATTAATAGATGCAAATTCTCATCATACTTCCTTTGGAGTGAAGTACAATCCACGGCTTCATGTTTCATGGATGGAAAGGTCGTCATATCATGCATCTCATGCTTTTATTTTCAAAGTGATTCAATTTTGCTTTGTATATTTCTAATATATTGTTCATAGAATTTGGTATGTAGATTTTAGATAGTGATTATTTACAGTTTAATGATGGGTGTTTTTTTTAAGAACAATACTTCTATACAAGTTATATACCATTATTTCGAAAATATTTATAAAAAAAATTATTCTTCACCCTCTTATGAAAGGATGTGGGCTACAACTTCTAAAAGGGAAAAAGAAATGAAACATGTTTGAGAATATTATTGTCATTAATTTAATTTAAAGAAGTTTTGGTTAGTTAGAATTCATATTACACGAATGGTCATGACTATATTTTAGGGGGAATCTATTAAGCTTATATAAAAATGAGTGAATTTCGCTAGCTTTTTTACTGTCTTCTCCTCACAACAGGACACACTTTTTTTTGTATTAGTGTGAGATAAAAAAAATTCTTATTTTCAACCAAATTCTAATTGTTAACAAAAAAATTATAAGCAAATCTTTCAATGGTACATGTTAAACAACTTGGATATTCAAAATAACAGTGAATTCCTATCAAATATTCTCCATCTCTTTTTCATTCCCATTACTTCTCTTTCCCTCCAACCTTTCAACAAGGTCACACATAAGTTCTAAGAAGGGTTATTTTAACCATAAAATCGGTTTGATAATCCCAACAAACTATTTTCTTTTGTATTATTGGTTCTGTAATGGTTGAAATTTATTTACTAAAGTTAATTTCAAAATGATTGGACAATTAATGTTAAATTTCCAATTATCGGGGTTTATTTATCGAAGTCAATCTCAAATAATTGAACCGTTAATGTTTTTGACATTACGTTGTCAAAAGCTTTAAACAAAAGATCATGTTATAAATGAGTTGACGAATCTAGTGGAGATCAAAGGATTTAAAAAAAACATAAGACAATTAAATAAAATAGGCACGTGTTATTTTGGGTTGAAAATATATATATGTGTGTATATATTGGATCTCTAATTATTATAATTTATTCACTGAAGTCAATCTTAAAGTTAAAGTTGAATTTTCAATTATTGGGATTTATTTATCAAAGTAACTCTTAAAATAATTGAACATTAATGTTTTTGACATTACGTTGTCAAAAGTTTTAAACAAAAGATCGTGTTATAAATGAGTTGACGAATCTAATGGAGATCAAAGAATTTAAAAGAAACACAAGACAATAAGGCACGCACGTGTTGTTTTGGGTTGAAAATATATATATGTGTATATATTGGATCTCTAATTATTATAGTTTATTCACTTAAGTCAATCTTAAAATTATTAGACGGTCTATGTTAAATTTTCAATTATTGGGAATTAAAGTAACTCTCAAAATAATTGAACCATTAGGGCTTGTTTGGTACATAATATAGGATAAGGCCTGATAGTGTAAGACCTGATAGTATGAGGCCTGAGTGTATAAGGTCTGATTGAATTTTAATATTTCCAGCGTTTGGCACGGTATTGTATAAAATAATATATTGTATGAGATGATATCATCTAGTATTTGGTAATGCATTGTATAATACTATATATGATAAAAATAAATATTTTTAATAAAAATATCCTTTAATAAAGAATTTATATAATTCTTCGAAAAAATATCATATGATATTAATTTTTATAAAAATTTATTGATCAGTGTGTCCAAAATATAAATTAATTTTTATAAAAATAAAAATATTTCATATTTTTAAAATTAATATATT
The DNA here is from genome assembly GCF_033153095.1 of Gastrolobium bilobum. NCBI lineage: Eukaryota > Viridiplantae > Streptophyta > Magnoliopsida > Fabales > Fabaceae > Gastrolobium > Gastrolobium bilobum. Next base: position 68,786 of record NW_026898033.1, on the reverse strand, counting down.
GAAAATTTTATTTTTATTTTAATAGATTAATATTAAAATAATATATTAATTTTTGAGAATTACATTGGTCAACGATGTTAATACGTCAGTCTCTTATCAGGCTTTATCCCTCACCCCTAGGCCGGATTAAGTTATACATCGTTTTGATGTATTAAGGGATTATGTTGTATAAGCTTATATTATATGATGGTAACACCAAAATACTGAAAATATCATAACGTATAGTATAAGCTTATACTATCATGCCTTATACGTCACACCAAACAGGCCCTTAATGTTTTTGACATTACGTTGTCAACAGTTTTAAACAAAAGATCGTGTTATAAACGAGTTGACAAATCTAGTGGAGATCAAAATATTTAAAAGAAACACAAGACAATCAAATAAGGCCACGTGATGTTTTGGGAATAAGGTACGCACGTGTTGTTTTGGGTTGAAAATGTGTGTGTGTGTGATCTTTAATTATTATAATTTATTCACTAAAGTCAATCTTAAAATTATTAAACGGTTAAAGTTGAATTTTCAATTATTGGAATTTATTTATCAAAGTAACTCTTAAAATAATTGAACCATTAATGTTTTTGACATTACGTTTCTCAAAAGTTTTAAACAAAAGATCGTGTTATAAATGAGTTGACGAATCTAACGGAGATCAAATATTTTAAAAGAAACACAAGACAATCAAATAAGGTACGCACGTGTTGTTTTGGGTTGAAAATATATACACGTGTATATATTGGATCTCTAATTATTATAATTTATTACTGAAGTCAATCTTAAAATTATTAGACGGTAAATGTTAAATTTTCAATTATTGGGATTTATTTATCAAAGTAACTCTCCAAATAATTGAACCATTAATGTTTTTGACATTACGTTGTCAACAGTTTTAAACAAAAGATCGTGTTATAAACGAGTTGACGAATTTAGTGGAGATCAAAAGATTTAAAAGAAACACAAGACAATCAAATAAGGGCACGTGTTGTTTTGGGAATAAGGTACGCACGTGTTGTTTTGGGTTGAAAATGTGTGTGTGTGATCTATAATTATTATAATTTATTCACTAAAGTCAATCTTAAAATTATTAGACGGTTACTGTTGAATTTTCAATTATTATGATTTAATTATCAAAGTAGCTCTCAAAAATCAAAATAATTGAACCATTAATATTTTTGACATTATGTTGTCAAAAATTTTAACAATCTTAAAATTATTAGACGGTTAATGTTGAATTTTCAATTATTAGGATTTAATTATCAAAGTAGTTCTCAAAATAATTGAACCGTTAATGTTTTTGACATTAATATGTCAAAAGTTTTAAACAAAATATCATGTTATAAATGAGTTAACGAATCTAGTGGAGATCAAATGATTTAAAAGAAACACAAGACAATCAAACAATGTACACACGTGTTGTTTTAGGAATAAGGTATGCACGTGTTGTTTTGAGTTGAAAATGTGTGTGAGTGTGGGTGATCTCTAATTATTATAATTTATTCACTGAAGTCAATCTTAAAATTATTAGAAGGTTATTGTTGAATTTTCAGTTATCAGGATTTAATTGTTCTCTAAAATCAAAATAATTGAACCATTAATATTTTTGACATTACGTTGTCAAAATTTTAACAATCTCAAAGTTATTAGACGGTTAATGTTGAATTTTCAATTATTGGGATTTAATTATCAAAGTAGCTCTCAAAATAATTGAACCATTAATGTTTTGACATTACGTTGTCAAAAGTTTTAAACAAAGGCTTACATTATAAATAAGTTGACGAATTTATTGGTGATAAAATGATTTAGAAACACAAGATAAGTAAATGGCCATACTCACATATTTTTTTAGGGGGTAGAAAGAAATAAAAAAAAATTGAATCTCCAATCATTAGAACTTATTAACCACAGTTAATTTAAAAATCGTTAGCTGGTTAATGTTGAATTTCCAATTACTGGGATTTAATCATTAAAGTAACTCTCTAAATAACTTAACAATTAATGTTTTTGACATTGCATTGTCAAAAGTTTTAAAAGAAAGGATAGCATATTTGTTTTACAAATTGTAACACTGATTTCTCTTATTGGACACATTTTGTATTTCGCCCATATCCTGAGTTGTAGACCTTGGATTTGAACATACTCCAGTGTCTTAAAAAGTTTAGAAGTATATCGACAACTTTCTTGCAGGGGTCAAATTCTAATTTGGTAGTTAATGGGTTGTAAATTGTGCCCAAAGTCCTTGGGGCAGTGCTGTTGTGAATTTAGAACCTACTTCGAAAATTTGGCCATATATGGAGTTACAGACATCGGTTTGGTCCATTCTTAAATGTTTTGGAAAGGTGAGACTTTAAGATAAAACTTTTGTGAAGAAGTCAAAATCCAATTCTAATGTTTAAGTAGCTTAAATTGGTCATAAAATCAAGACATTGGTGTTGTCATATTAACTAGGCAGATATATATTGTAGTAAAATGGGCATAACTTCAGCTAGAGAGCTCTAAATACAGTGAGGCTTGAACCTATGTAAAGCTAACTCAAAGATATTTAATTTTGAAAAGCTTTAGAATTTTTAGACGAGTGAAATGGTCTTAGTTTTAATTTTAAGTAACTGCCCTATTTCTAGAAATTCATCTTGAAATTGTTGGTTTGCAAAGGCTGTAACTTGGGATGTATAAATCCAATCGAATCTTATAATATGTCCCTAGACAAATTTAGATGTATGGTTCAACATAATAATTAAATAACTAGATGTCAATAGAGGTAAAATGGATTGACTTGTAAAATAATCGATATTGATGGATTATTTGCCTTTGGTAGGTAGTTGTTGATGGAATAGATGTTATGGTGCCCTGTTCAGGGGTATGAGACCCTAGGGGAGTGGATCTAGATCCTCCTACCATAATTAATGTTTTAACATGATGATCCACTACTTGAGGACAAGTGGCTTTAGCCTGCTTTACTTGAAAGTTAAAATAATGTCTTAGGGATTCCTAAGTAATGAGAAGTATTTAAAGATGTTTTACATTATCTTAGGCTAATTGTTGATAAAAAGATTTGCAAGTGGCCTAGATTCATAGTGAATATAAATTATACTCGACAAATGGTATTTGTATTGGTTGCTTTAGTAGCTTTGGACTTGTGACAACAATAAGGAGCTTGAGGAAAAGCTTGTTGGATGGAAAGACTACTTGAGGTAAGTTTTCGGACCTTGGAGTTAATCCCCCTTTTTGTTCCATCGTGTCCTAGAAAGATAGTGGTTTTTATACTTGGTGTATGTGATTGCATTTAGATTCGATATAATGCATGTCATGGGCGTTTATTATTGTGTGCGACATAAGAGGGTTAATTCCTTGTGCTAGGTATAGGACGAGTTCCTATTATTGATATGTTGAAAGACGTTGCGTAAGTCATACATTATATTTTCTTTGGCGAGTAGGGTTTATATTTTTGCACACATAACATTGACATAGACTGCATTATTTTGATTATTATGTTTACATTGTATGCCTGAAGTGAACTTTGAGGTGAAGAAATCTCCAGGGACCCATAGTTTACTGAGATATTTATCTCAACCCACGTTTCGGTGACCCCCCTTTCAGGTACAAGCATAGATGGTGCGAGAGCATTTATGGGCGGGAGACCCGTGTAGACTGTGCTATTTGGCTTGCTGCTGTTGTTGTGTATGCATTTTGATTATTTATGTTTTATGCATGTTATTTTGGTTGACTGTAGTATCATATGTTTATGTAGTCTTATTTTGAGAGTAAGCAATGTTGATGCATGGAGGATAGACTTAGCCTATGATCATAGTTATTGGAACTTTTTTACGTTGTTGATGCATGTAAAAGACTTTGATAATATGTTTTGTATTAATTAAATTCCCATTTATGTAGCATAAGGACATTTATGTATTTGGATACAATCGTGATGGAAGGACTTTACGCCTATTCGATAGATTGAGATGATGTCAGTATTTATTGATAATATGTTTTGTATATTGACCTTAAGTGGTAGAAAGTAGAAACTTTACGTTTCGTGTTGTTTCTATGTTTTACGTTTCTACCACCCATTTTCGTTTCTACGTAGAAACTCGAGTTTGACAACATTGGTTACACCAATGATTTGAATTTATTCACTAAAGTCAATCTCAAAATAATTAGACAATGAATGTTGCATTTTTTATTTTTGGTATTAATTTATTAAAAGCAAACTCAAAACAATTGAACTCTAATATTATTGTCATGTCTTGTCAAAAGTTTTAAAGAAAAAATCATTCTACATATGAGTTCACGAATTATTTGGAGATTTAAGGAATTGAAAGAAACACCCATGATTATTAAATAATCATACACGCATGTCTTTTTGGATCGAAAAAAATAAAATATTGGATGCCCAATTGTAACAGCCCGTTACGTACCGGTAATGTTATCATTGCACATGGTATTAAGCGCAGTTACAATTACAGTAATTGAGTTAATTAAATTACGAGTAAACTTTTTCATTTTATTATATTCTTTTCTTTAAACATTAACCATTTCCGTAATCAATTAAAAACAACATTGTAATTGTAAAGCAAAATTCGCGAAAGCATAAAACTTATTTATTATAACCCCTACAAGTAACATTATCGACTCTAGGTTATAAAATGACTAATTTTTCAAAAATTTCACAGTGGGAATCGATTTCTAACAGCTACAGTAACAGACAGAAGCTTGATTTTTACTCCCCTATTTTTAGGAATCGATTCTCAGCCTTCGCAGTGGCTGAAATTCACGTTCTCTGTTTCAGGAAATCGATTCCCAACAGCAGGGAATCGATTCCCTACTGTTAAATACCAGTTTTGACAGCTTTTTCACTTCACAAAGGATCCATAATTTCATTCCTAACACTTTAATACTTAATATAACTCATGTACCATTACTAATGTAGGCTCTAGGCCCTTCCATCATGCATATGCATTATACAATGTCTCAATTACAATAATTCCCAATTCCAAGGCCATTTAAACATTATATTACTCATTTTACATCACAAATATCCAAATGCCTCTAAACACAAAATATGGCCATGGACAAGTCTCATGCTCACCAAAATGTCAATATAACAAGAGACATATATATACATCAATTTCAAAAGACTTAGAATATGGTTATGAACACACAAAAGCATGCAATATCACATGCAATATGTTCATAAACTAAGTCCAAAATACTAAACACTATGCTATGTGTATCAAATGGAATCCTCCAAAATGTCATGCTCTCTATATGCACATCATGATCCGACTCCTCCACTAAGCGGGCCTCTTACCCAATGGTCATCCATACTCACTATAACCTGAAATGATATCCCCAAACGCGGGGTGAGATATACAAATATATCTCAGTAAACCAAGGGTACTAAAGGATCACTCCACCCCATGGTTCACTAAATGTGCATACAATGATCATCATATAAAATGCATAACATACAAAATCACAACACTGGGCTCATATCTAAGAACATTCCCACAAGGATTCCGTTCAAGGACCCCATCGTATAACTCTCGAGAAGCTTCCTGGCGCCTCTCCCATGGATGAGACGACCCCATGGCAAAACCCAATTGGAACTCCTCATGAGCCCTATCCAGCAGAAGTCCCACGTTTGGATCATCCTGGTGCCACTCCCAAAGTCGGCCCCACGGCAAAACCCGAACGGAACCCCCAAAGGGATATCTCCAGCGGAAGTCCAAACCACACACATCTACTGGGCAGATATCACAGATATATCACACAATTCAAGCAACAATGCATGAACATATAATTTAACACAACGTCAAAAGCACAAAATCCAACCACGACCTTCCACTAGGTGTAGCGGAACACACGAGGGATAGAACCAAAGTATCAAGAGTTTACCTCAACTTCGAAGATAATGCTCCTCAACGTAAGCTCCAAGCTTAATTCTCCTATATTGAGTCCGTGAGAGGAAACCTATAATGATCAAACAACATGATCATCAATACAATTTCAAGGCAATCAATTCATTTTCAAAATACAATACCCAAACCTACTCACTTAGTCCAAGGGCTATTTTTCATTTATTTTTCCTTAACTTTCCTATAGGTCAAATTACCATACACACCATACAACCCACATTCTTCCTTCCAATTCCACTATATCACAATATACTATCATCCATTTAAACACCATCTACCACCATACAACATCAACTATATCATTTTTACATCATCAAACCATCCATGACCACAATAGGTCGAATTGTTCATGCCCAACAACTTAGGGATATTCAATCCAATTCCACACTTCCACACATCATACAATTCTATAATTAACCCATCCAATTACTCCACAACTCAACAACATACCAATTTAACAAAGTATCGAAATTCAACTCAAATTTCACTAAGTTACAATTTTCCAAATCACAATAATTTTTATTACATCAATGATCATCATTTATCATTCTAAGTATTTAATTCCAAAGGAGATATACCATTTAATGCTCCTAACTACCATAACTCAACACACATCATCAAAAACCCTCACCATTTTATGATATAATGGAAAATTCATCGAGAATGTGAAAACTTACCACTAATAGCTTCCTAGGGTCAACACAAGAATCCTCAAAAGTTCTCCCAAATATCACAATTTTCGTTGCTGTATATGGAGGATTTCTCTCTCCATAATGCTTCCCACAAGGTGCACTCTACATGAAAGTCACTCACAATTTAAAGGGGAACAACTTTGTAGTTGAGAGTTTCTCTCAAAAATATATAGAAAAAAAGTTGTAAATCACAAGGCTTCCAACCACCAAAATGGAGAAACCTACGGGAGGAAGAAGAGAGGAGGAGAGAGAAAATGAGAAAAAATCTGATTTTTGAATCACTTTATCCACTTAAGTAACTTAAGTGGGTCCCACATGTCACTTATCTTTCTTAAATCACCCAATTTAATCCATAAATTCATAACCTACATATTTTTCTCGTTCACGTCATATTTTTACTTCCTAAGAATACTGATCATATTTTCACGTTTATTGGTACAATTATACCGTAGCATTTTACACCGATAAAATCATTATTCAACAAATTTTTCGAAACTTGCCCATCCACTCGATTTTTCATCTTGAATTCATTTCCGGCATTATTTTTACCATTTGAGACCTTCAACTCAATTTTTTTTGCCTAGGGTCACGTGTTTGGTAAATTATCATTTTGCTCTTTATACGTATTTTGGCCCTAATTTCAGGATTTTCCCTAATCCTACTCCTTTAATCAACATTATCACATATAATCATACGTTTAGAAATATGAGGTGTTATACCAATCACTGGAATTTATTTAATAAAGTCAATTTTAAATTAATTGAACGGTTAATATTGAATTTTCAATAATTGAGATTTATTTATTAAAGTCAGTCTTAAAATAATTGAACTTTTGTTTAAGGAAAGAATCATATGATAAATAGGTAGGTTTTATTTATAAAAAAAATTCTTACAATTTCTTATAATCATTTTATTGTCGCCGGATTAAAATTTAATGAATAATTTTTATTTGTTCCTATTTTATAATTTGTTCATTTAGTTTTGATCCAATAACAATAAAAAATTATACGAGGTGATAAAAAAAGAGATTGATCCTTTGTTGAATTTATTGGAGATTAAATAGTGTGATACATTCTCTGTTGGATGAAAGAAAGAATACTGATATTAAGACCCCTCAAAAAATTGTAAACCCAACCAATGAAATTCCGCCCTGGATAAAAAAGTGAAGCAATTATTCCACAAAAAAAAAGAAAAAGTGAAGCAATTATCAAGTCTGCTTGAAGTAAAAGATCATGAGGATGACCACACGTGTTGTTTGTATTGGACATAGGTTAATTAAGTTGCTTGAAGTAAAAGATCATGAGGGTGTTGTTTGTATTGGACTTAGGTTAATTAAGTTTGTTGGGCCTCGATACTTTTTTTTTAATTAAGTTTGTTGGGCCTCCATATCGTTTCTTTTTTATTAAGTTATTTTTATGATAGATCTATGGTAAAGTGACAAGTGACAACCATTACGTTATGTGGGCCGATTTCTGGAGATACTATATATATTTTTTATTTATGTGTGTTGAAAAATTTATGAAAAAAAAATACATTTGATAATACAATTTATTTGTACTCCCATGAAGAGATGACATGCATTTAACAGATAATATATTAAGAAATAAAAAATTAAAAAATATTTCTTCCTTTTGTCAAATTTATGTTATTGGACCACAGGTTTATTATCTAAAACAGAAAAATAATCCGACTTTATGAAATATTATTTCTATTAATATTTATTTTCCCTACTAGAAAAAGGAAATTTTTTTTTGTCATCATCATTACACACGAGAACTTACAAACTTGATATGATTTCCTTAATGGATTTTATATTATTGGAAGGAAGGCAAGAAAAAATTATAAAAAACTTGACATCATATAATTTATTATAAAACATTCTAATAGTTTCTCTAGTGACATTAGATCCTATGCATTCAAATTCGTGGGATTGTTTCAATTTAATTTGATTTAAATTGAGTTTGATTTCAACTAGTCAACTTAAGTCCATTTATTTGATCTTAAGAAAACAAATTATATGTTGGGATTAAATGAATTTATAAGAAAACTTGTTATTTTTTTGAAAAAATAATAAAATTTTGATTATATATATATTTTGAAAACTAAGTAACAAAGTTAAACTACTACTAGTAGACTGAACTCAGTGAATCTATCCTAACACCTCAAGATTAGGAATGCTTGTTGTATCAGGTATTTATGGGAAAATGTTTTAGGAGAATTGTTTTCTGCTGTTAGTAATTTTTTGATTTTCGTACAGTATTTTTTTTTTTTTTTAATAAATATGAAATCCATACGTGATACGTGTCCATAACATGAAATATTTTTGAGAAAATTGAAACCCAGTATTTATTTGTGCAAATAACTAAATTATATTATTTATTTATCTATTTTTAAAAAAGAGAATTTTTTTTAAAAAAATGAGAAAAGAAATGCGAAAGTGAGTTAAGGCAGTGTTGGGAGGGTTTTAGTTGTAGCACATTTTGGCGGAAGACGTATACTCTGAAGTGACTCTGTGCCGTGCAAACCGATCATTTCTTGCCTCCGTGCCCTAGCGCTCTTTCCGCCGCTTCCTCCACTTTCGCCACCGCATCTTATCAGGTAACTTTTATTTCTGATCTGCGATTCATGGCTCTATTCGTTTTCTTCGTTCTTATATTTTTGAACTTGAATCTGCTACCTTCAAACTGAACCTTTGTCGTTTCAGTGTTTTAGTTTCTAATAACTTGCTTCTGTAACAGCGAACCTTCAACCTCCAAATCATGCAGTCGCCGGTTCTAGTTCTCAGTAAGTTTTTTCTTTCTTTCGCTTTCGCTCGTGGATTCGCTTTCTTCGTAAATGGATTTGCATCATCTCATTTTGCATAAGAACACAACGCTGTCATTTTTTAAATTGCAGTAATCTAGCATTATCTGTGTGGACAGTAATTTTTTAAGAAGAAAAAAAATAAAATTAATCCAAATCCGTTGAAAAGACTTCGCCGAAACTGTTATTTGTTTTGCTTGAAACTTTCTTCGGTTTGATTATTTTTAATTTTTCTTTTCTCCTGTGGTCCACTGAAGTTTCATGTTTTGCTTGTAACCTGATTTATGTTCATTAAATTAAGACAAGTCTTATGCGGTGCATTTTTAGCATGTATGTTTTATTTTTTTTTATCAATTCACTCATCAAATGCATATTGACATTGGGCAGAGGACTCCTTGAAACGTGAGTCTGGAAGCAAGGTGCAGCATGCAAATATTCAAGCATCAAAGGTATAACATATTACTATTACTAACTATTATGATGCTGGTTTATATTTTTTCGTGTTTCTCTTCTTGACAGTTTACTTTGTAAAGATTCATCCTTTTATAAAAATTTAACCTCTAAACCATAGAAACAAGCGTTAAGAGAGGCTTTCTACAGTGATTTGATTTCTAACTATTGTCATTAAGGGAAATAAGTTGCTTGGGTAAGCTGAATTTTTATCTTTCTCGAAAAGGTGCATCTCATACTACACACTGTTACTCTTAAGAGTTTGTAAACTGTAAAGTGGTCATTTCTGTGTTTCTTTTTAATTAAATTTTTACATCAATATATAACCATCTTTATTAAAGATTATAGTTTAGAATCTAATGAAGCAACATGACTAACCTTTGGAGAACAATTCTAATTCCATCTTATCTGACATTCATTAAAAGTGACTGTAATCATCATACCCTGAAATTTGAAAGTTTGATTTCCTAGTTGTTTTTATAAGTTTATATTTTCAGGGTTCTGCTTCCAAGATTTGTAGGTTCTGGATTGTGCTCGTATATTTGGCTTGAGCTCTGTTGAGATATATAGTCCCACATTGATTGGATGAGAAACTAATATGGCCTTTATAAGGCCTTGGGTACTCCCACCCCTTGAGCTAGCTTTTGAGGTGGTGTATCCCAAGGTTATTTACATGGTATCAGAGCCTCACCATCCCCCGCTTTAAAAAGTGGAATTAAAATAAAAAAAAAGCACAAAAAGGTAAACCAAAAATGGGCCTGTGCAATTTCCACGCTTCTAGCCGAAAGGGCTCTTGCGTGAGGGGGCGTGTTGAGATATATAGTCCCACATTGATTGGATGGGAAACTAATATGGCCTTTATAAGGCCTTGGGCACTCCCACCCCTTGAGCTAGCTTTTGAGGTGGTGTATCCCAAGGTTATTTACAAGCTCTTCATGTTTTTTTACGTACAATTCCAAAGTTCCAAAATAGTTATTGTATGCTTTTGTTTTCTCCTTTTTTTGGGAGGGCCATGCATCCATGCACATGTCATGGTTTCCGTAAAGTAAATATTGTGATAAGTAATGTGTATTTACACTAAAACTTTGAACTAATTAATAGATTGTCTGCTTTCAGTCATGTAGTCTATCTTGTTGTCTACTCTCTAGTGCTCATCATTTGGTGTTTCTAATATGCTTTGTATCTATCAGGCTGTTGCTGACATAATTCGTACAACCTTGGGACCCAGGTCCATGTTAAAAATGCTACTTGATGCTTCGGGAGGTTAGTGTATTCATCTTTTAAATTATTTTGTGACTCGTTTATTGATGATTCTTGTAAACCATTTACCCTTCTTTAAAATTAATTTGTGAAGATAAAATTATTTCCTGATTTATGTCTTGAATGCATGAGTAAGTATACTTATTTTTATTGCTTATGGCAATCTGAAAATTTTGTTTCTTTAGTAACTACAGTTTCTGGACGGTGTGGGACATTGTTACGTATAAGTTCTGACATGGAACTTGTATTTTAATTAGTGTTTACCACAATGACTTATCTGCATGGATTGTGTTTCTAAGTATTTGTCTGACACTCATGTTCCTTGTAATTAATAGGAATTGTGGTGACAAATGATGGAAATGCTATCTTGCGTGAATTAGATATTGCTCACCCAGCTGCAAAGGCATGTTTTATCCCCTTCACTTCACCTCATTGATATTTGCTTGCCATGCATATATACTATTATATATTGCTCTCCCGACCTTGTCTTTTGTGAAAGCACCACTTTCTGTTTTTGCATTGAATTTTTAAGGTTTAGTTGCTGTTTGGCCTGTAATTTTCTAATACTGCTCTCTTATTTGGATGGTTGCAGTCTATGATTGAATTGAGTCGCACCCAAGACGAAGAAGTCGGAGATGGAACAACATCTGTTATCATTCTTGGTATGTTTTGAGCATATGTAGATGCTTTTTTTTTTAAATAATGAATTGTCATCTTGTGCTGTACTCCATGTTAACCTATTCTGGAAATCTCATTTTAATGGTTAATAATGTGATTATGAGATTAAATTCAAAGGGGAAATGTTCCAGACATCAGCTAAACCAAGTCATGAATCATAAGTGTTGAATTCTAGGTTTTATTGTGTACTTAATGAAGGAGCAGATCATTATTTGATTTATTGGGCAATGGGTTCTTTTGCCCCCGTTTTCAATATCTTGTATATATTTGCAGCTGGTGAGATGCTCCATGTTGCTGAAGCATTCATTGACAAGAATTTCCATCCTACAGTTATTTGCCGAGGTAATTTATAGTATTTATCAATGGTTCTTTTCTAAAAGGATATCGGATTGTATATGATAACTGCTATAATGTTATCTGCAGCTTATAACAAAGCTCTGGAGGATGCCATTGCTGTGCTTGACAAAATTGCAATGCCCATTGATGCCAAGGATAGTAAGTTTGCTGCTACTTTTTTTCGGGGAGGGAGAGTAACATCCTTCCATCTCCTAATAATTTGCAATTATTTACATTGAACTGAACCTTTTCAACTATATAATCCACTGGTTTGTAGAAGTGTCTAAGTAGGTTGTTTAAATAGCACGTTAGACCGTTATCGAAGTGGGTTTGCTGGAATCCCCTTGCAATTCGTAGAGACATTATGATAAATCGAGAAGGCTATTGGTAAAAAAAAAGTGCACTATCAACAAAATGGCATTATTTGATTATTAATTTGGTGAGTAGGTGGTTCTTTGCGATGTCAAGGTGATACATGCATAGCAGAATGGCTTAGTAAATGTGGCTTAAAGGCAGTTAAGTATCAGTGCAGCCATCTTACCTGCCATAGGGGAATTGCTTGATTGAGCTTCTTGACTTCATGTTAGATTGATTTGCTTTTAATTTTTTGGGTTATTTAATCTAATGGAATTCATCTATTGAGTAGAGAAGATACATAATTACCTCCATTTAGTTTCTTCTTTGATAAAATATCTTAATGTGGAATTGTGGATAAAACTGCAGGAGGTACAATGCTGGGGCTAGTTAAAAGCTGCATTGGTACCAAGTTCACCAGTCAATTTGGAGATTTAATTGCTGTGAGTATCCTCTACTCTATAGCCAAGATTTTCGAATTGGTCATCTTTGTTCTTTTATATATTATCTTTATTTTGGCTTATGGATATTCTTAAAACCCTAAATAAATGGTCTTAATCCTTTTAGTGTTACTTGAAAGGAAATGTGACAATGATATAAGTTGTCAACCATACATGTTGTTCAACCAGAAATGAAATTTTCCATAAAAACTTAAGTTAAATGTTATTTTTATAAATACAATTTGTTTGTTCGTTTCTCACGTTAAGTGTTTGGCTTCTAGTCAAGGTTGAGTTATCTTGGTATAGGCGGGACTATGGAGTAACTGAGGTGCCTCATCTATATGCATTTATAGCTCCAGTCTAGGTTGTCAGTAGCGGCCCGTAGCGCCGCTGAACTGCTACCGTAGCGGATAGCGGCGGTCGGCCGCTACAAACCGCGACGCTACGCGACATTGGCCATAGCGGAAGATAGCGGCGTAGCGTAGTGGCAATACCGCTACACCGCTACACCACTCCCATGTTGGAATTTGATGGAGAATCTGGAGATGATGATGATTTTCTTCATTAGTTCACTTCTTGTACTTGACAATTTGACAAATTTATTGTTCAGTTGTGTTTAATTTTGGATCCTTCCTTTATGTTCCTTGTATTTGACATTGATTGTGGAATTATGTGTTTGATTTTGTGTGACTTCTTATGTTTGAGCATTAATACTAAAAGCGGTATTGCCTCGTTTCTTGACTGTTAGTATAATATATATAGAATTAATACTTCACCGTAGCGGCAATACCGCTACCCGCTACACCGATATACCATTTTCGGGGTCGGCCGCTATCGGCCGCTAACTGCTACTGACAACTATGGCTCCAATGTATTTTCTTCTATAAAATTTGTCCAGTTACATGCAAATATAGCAAATAAAGAAGTAGCAAAATGATTGCCTTACTTTGGCTTTTATTCATCTTCAGTTTATCATTTACTGTCAGTGAAAAGGATTAAAACCTTAGGCTACTGTAAGTGCTGATGATTATTGTAGTTTTATGCAACAGGTTAACAATTCTATATCTGTTGAATTGTATTTTACATATTCAACTTTGGTTAACTTTCAGGATTTAGCTATCGATGCTACTACCACAGTAGGTGTTGATCTTGGCCAAGGTTTGAGAGATGTAGACATTAAAAATTATATCAAGGTTGAGAAGGTCCCTGGTGGGCAGCTGGAGGATTCAAAAGTTCTTAAAGGAGTTATGATAAACAAAGATGTGGTTGCCCCTGGCAAAATGAGGAGAAAGATTGTCAATCCACGTATCATTCTTCTTGATTGTCCCCTTGAGTATAAAAAGGGCGAAAATCAAACAAATGCTGAACTGCTCAAAGAAGAAGACTGGAGTCTCTTGTTGAAGTTGGAAGAGGAATACATCGAGGAGCTTTGCATGCAGATATTGAAGTTTAAACCAGATTTAGTTATTACAGAGAAGGGCCTTAGTGATTTGGCATGCCATTTTCTGAGCAAGCATGGAGTTAGTGCAATCAGAAGGCTGAGAAAAACTGATAATAATAGAATTGCTAAAGCATCTGGTGCTGTTATTGTGAATAGACCAGATGAATTACAGGAGTCTGATGTTGGTACTGGCGCTGGGTTATTTGAAGTTAAGAAAATTGGAGATGAGTTCTTTGCATATATTGTTGAATGCAAAGACCCTAAGGCCTGTACTGTACTATTGAGGGGTGCTAGCAAAGATCTCTTAAATGAAGTTGAAAGAAACCTCCAGGTAAGCTGTTGCTTTCTACTGAGAGCTTGGCTTTCAGATTTTATCACTGCTTTCTGAAGCTTGTTTCCATGACAGGATGCCATGTCTGTTGCAAGGAACATAATAAAAAATCCAAAACTTGTTCCTGGAGGTGGTGGTACAGAGTTGACTGTATCAGCAACTTTGAAGCAAAAGAGTTCATCTGTTCAAGGCATAGAGAAGGTGAGTGTAATAGCCATTGTTTCAACGGGGTTCTATATACTCATACATCTAAGGTGGACGCTAGTTCTTATTTCTGTCTCATTACAGTAGTTTACTCATTCTCACTTTCATATTCTTGTTGACCAACAGTGGCCGTATGAAGCTGCTGCTATTGCTTTTGAGGCGATACCACGTACTTTGGCACAAAATTGTGGTGTAAATGTCATCCGGACTATGACAGCACTACAAGGGAAAGTAAGAATATTTGCAACTACATTTGTAGATGATTCTTTCTCTGATTTTGTTTAACATTTTGTTTTTGAATTATAGCATGCAAATGGAGAAAATGCATGGGTTGGCATAGATGGAAATACCGGTGCCATCTCCGACATGAAAGAGTCCAAGGTGCTTTAATTTTCTTTTATTCCGTATACAATGTAAATAATTCCCAAATCACATCACTTTTGAATTAAATCTAACGTGTTTCAGTTATTCCCAAAAGAGATAACACAGTGAAGAAATGCCTTGTTTATTTCCCATTGCACCCACTTATATAAGATTTACATCCTCTATATCTCGTTTCAAGTAATATACGGATGCTTGGTTAGCTTGATAAGCATATGTGAGGGAATAAACTCTAAATATTTTTTCTTCCAACATGATTTTAGATCTGGGATGCATACAATGTGAAGGTACAAACATTTAAGACTGCCATTGAAGCTGCTTGCATGCTTCTGCGGATTGATGATGTTGTGAGTGGGATCAAGAAGAAGCAAGCCCCTGGAGCAGGCCAGGCTTCTTCAAAGCCTAAGGTTGAGACTGAGGCAGATGCTGACAGTGAGCAAATTCTTCCTGACTGAGAACATAACCGAGATTGCCTTTTGACGTAGAGTTGAAGATGTGCTAGGTTCCTGATAAGCTTTTAAATCTAATTACTATTATTTGTTTGGGTTGGCTGTTGTTTTGTGCGTTATACTGTTTTGATGGTTTAGATGACATTTGCTTTATTGATTATTTTTCTATCCATAGTTGAGATTTTGTCCAAATGCCGCTGTAAAAGTTTTCGGTTTCACAACTTAAGGTTGCATTGTTTCTGGCTTCTTGCGTCTGATTTCAGATTTTCAGTTTCTGTCTGAGAAGCTTTAAGACTCATCTGTCGGTTTTTCTTCATTGGTTCAGTACCGATAGTGATACGTAAGATGTGTTCTATGGAGGGTGAAGTATGTTGATATAGGGGGTGTCCACAGTGGCTTTGATAGAGATCAAAGCACTCGTAAAGCTTCTCATGTATGTGCATTAAGAGAGAGTGTGTGCGAGGCTTGAATGGCTCTGCATCGAGGCAGAGTAACAACATAGGAGAGGAGTGAGTAACAACATAGGAGAGGAGTGAGTAACAACTCGTAAAGCTTCTCATGTATTTAGTGAGGAGAGTCCTTTCTAGCATGAGAGAGTGAGCTGGTCAGTCCCAAGAGTTGTCTCATCAAGTCATGTCTTGTCTTGAGACAAGACATGACATGCTGTCCATTGTCAATGTACAGGGGCAGCTGTGCAGGAAAGGGAAATGTTCCAGTGGTGAGCCTCTATGGCTTGCCATGGGTGTCTTCTAGAAGGCTCTAGATGTGAGCTTTTAGAAATTGGATTCAATTGGTGGGCCTAAGGAGAGTATCCATAACAGGTTCAATATGGGTCATAGACTAATGGAAACCCAGATTTTCAGACAATTAACCATCGTAATATCTAAGCTTTCAAAGAAAATTATTGTACATATTTTTTATTTTTTGGTTACGTACTCATGAAAATTTTAAATGTTATTTGACCTGTTGAAAAGCCGATCACGAAATAGCTGTCAGTAGGACACTGAAAGTTAGTTGTGTTATTTTGACTTCAGAGGATAGCGGCTAAAAATTGGTGGGTAAGTAATATCTGATAAGTACTCACAAGAAATGTGACGTTGACAAGCAATATTTTCCCCAAGCAGGTGA
This sequence comes from Gastrolobium bilobum, assembly GCF_033153095.1. Classification (NCBI taxonomy): domain Eukaryota; kingdom Viridiplantae; phylum Streptophyta; class Magnoliopsida; order Fabales; family Fabaceae; genus Gastrolobium; species Gastrolobium bilobum. Next base: position 51,928 of record NW_026898033.1, on the reverse strand, counting down.
CAAATGATTACAAATATTAAATGCTTCAATTTTTATAAATCGTTTTTTTTTTTTTTTTTACGAAAAAAAAGCGTAACTCTACTAGTATATTGTAATTTTTATTTTGATCAGCGCATGCATTAGTGGACAAAAATGAATTCTGTCAATTTTTTTAAACAGGAAAATAAAAAAAAAATTCACTTTTATTGTAAAGAAAATCATTTAGTTTTATGTTGATTTATCTCAAAAATAATAATAATATGAACACAGCTCTATTAAGGCTAAAATCTAGTTTAATAATTATATGATTGCTTCCAATTAACCAGAGGCTTTATTAAATAGTTTATTTATACCACCGTAACTCCATGAGAGTCCATGCATCGTAAGAGCACATATATTTCGCCTTTGATTTATGGATGACAACCACAAATTAAAGTAAAAGATATCACATACAATTCTTGATTGAAATATGCGTTCATATTTAAGAAGGCAAACTACTAGCCAAACTGTTTACCAGGTAAAAAAAACACTATCACCAAACTTAAATATCTTAGCAATAAGCAATACAATATCGTATGAAAAGTGAATCCTATTACCAAAACTCATACATAGCTATCAATGAGGGATTTCCTCATCTCATCCACAATGGCACTAGGCTGGGCTTCCCTCAGCTTGAAAACACTCTCAATCACAGAGAGCTCAGTTGCTGTGGTGTCTGAACCACAAAATGCTGTCCAATCATTTACTGTCATGCCAGCAGCTATTACTTCACTACCGCGATTGACAGTCCCAGCAACCAAAGGAACCTGAAGAAGTGTAGAAAGTTCATCCAAGTCTTCAATGGAAGTATGAGGATGGACCTGCACCAAGTTTATGGTCAAAAGACAGTATAGATATTTAAATTATGATATTCAAGAGAACATGTCTTGTACTTACCAAACCACCTCTGTTGGAGAAGGCACAGAAACTGCCAACAAGAATATTACCCGCGATAGTCTGCCTGAAAACTTCTACTCCAAGAACATCTGCAATCATTTCCTCAGTTTCCTGAACAAAAATTTCAGTGAATACAAGAGCCGGCCAAGAATCCTTTTAAAAAGCCGCAATATAAACGTGTTTTTATTTTTTTGGTATAAAAGGCAGTGTGTTAATAATAACTATTGTATGAGACACGAACCCTACTCGTATCACAATAAGAGAACAGTTTGGTGGACATAAAGAAGCCTTAATATAATGCCCTTAACAAAAAGAATCATCTTACATGACAATTTAAGTAAAAAGTAAGGATTTGTTTAATTCACAAAACCAGCATTTGTTACCTACCTACATAAGCTTCAAGTTTTCCTCATCATGTTTAACTCAATGCCAACAACAAGTGGGACAAAAAGTTTAATAGCTATTCAAATAAGTTTCTCTTTCTTTTTGATAAAAGATGAAGTACTTGGATTATGTAGATAATATACAACCCTGAACGCATATCCACATTCCAATAAAAATGAATAATAGGGGTCACATAGATTATAAGGTGGTCAAATCACGTAATCTTACCATACATGACAGCAAACTTTTCAATGAAAATTAGTCTATTCTTTTCAAGAAACAATTTTCAGTTTACATGAGTGCATAACCTAAAATTTTTAAGTGATCAGATCCAGAAGGGCAAGCACTAGGTATGTGACAGCTTGTCCACTTCTTTATTCAGCATCCATGTTTAACATAAAAATTGAGTGTCCTCGAAATCAATTTCCAATCCGAGATAAGTATAAAAGATCAGCATAGGAACAAAAAAAGCAATAATCTATAATAAACAATACCTTGTCAAGATCAGTGTGTGTTAGGGCCACATGGTCATTACATGCTATACAATTTCCCAGAGCGGATAATCTTTCTTCTATGCGCTGAACAACAACTTGATCAGGTAGACTGTTTCTCAAATGTTGAAGTTCTTCACCAATAGCCATGGCAAAAAGATAGAAAGTACCATAAGTCAGTACAAAATCACAACACCAACAAAGATGAAACAATAGATATGTCATATAAGAGGAAAATAATACTAATTAATAATCCTAGACAGCCCACACCTTACTAATTAATAATCCTAGACAGTCCACACCTTGGAGCATATTTGTACGAAAGGAGATTGATGGACTGATCAAACCCAGCAAAATATGAAAAAATGTTGAAAGGCCTATACCCAGGGTGTTGATAAAGATCCCAGATATTTCCAGGCAAACAAAAGTTTTCCGAATCTTTTGGCCACTGGATAACAGAATAGGCCTCTAGACAACCATCAAAGCAGGGTACCCTGTATATAATTTGGTGATTAATCTGGTATTTTAATTAAGGTTATCACTTACAATTATACAGAAGTCACAGAAACGGTTCTCATCATACATAAAATTGTTCACCATCTCATCAATGCTAATTGCACTCAAATCACCGTTCAAATACCAAGCAACATTGTAAGAGTTCCTTCGTATGGATGAATAGTTTTTACTTTTTAAGACAGAAACGGGAACTAGAGATCTTAGATACCAAAGTAGCTCCTAATTCTTCAGTCATTAAAATTTCTCTTTATACTGTTGTGGAAGGAGGCAAACGATGAACAGTATCACATTAGTGCTTAGCACTTATACCCTACTGCAAAATCCTTTTCAACAGATTAAAAGACAAATTATTTTGTAAAAATAAAATAAGCTGTGACAACCAAGCATCTATGAGGCCATGACATACCAAAATCAAAGACTAAAGCACTAACTTTTAGTCATTCTCACTCCCATTACAAAACATGAAGATAATTGATATGGCAGATGAACCATCAATCATTAACTAACAGAATGGCATCAAATAAAACTATAAATGAAACCAAACATATAACATAATAATAGGATTTACCTTGGTCTGTGGTGGTATGGGGCAAGAGAAGCCCATTCTTGTTTCCTGCAAACCAATAGAAAGGTAAGTTCATTAGGTAATAGGTAATCTAATAAAAGATAAATCAATAAATACAAGAAAATGATGTAACCATATCTTTATTCTTTTACTAAATGAAGAAAATATGTCAATGACGGAGAAAGAAAGAGCATGCAACCATCTCTTCACAGCCTTGATATAGTCCAAGGCAAGGACTGTACTGATACTCATTAAGATTTAAGAAACCAAGGGAAAAAACTTTACCAATACAAAGACGACCAACAATACGAGTGCCACCAATGGAGGTTTTGACCACAGGGATAACATCTGCTAACTCAGCCTCAAATGCACTGTATCAAACAACACATTAATTTATTCATCTACCAAACCATTATGGCAAATTTCAATCCATTTGAAACCAACCACAAATAAACCAAAATCTACTGGGGAACGTATTAGTCCAAAAAGAATAAAAACCTGTAGAAGTTTTCGGAACCTCCAATCGCAACCAAACAATATGCATTGGTAAGTTTTGAGAAGACTCCAACTTCACAAGAATTCTCAAACTGAAGTCCTGCAGGAAACCCATAATCAAAGATTTAGAGAAAGAAAAATTTTTCCACAAAAGAAAACCATATAGCTTCATATTAGATATTAATTATTTAACAAATACAGACTACGAAAAATTTATATGTCTCATTACTTACTAGTTGCCATGACAGAGATTACACAAATCTTGGACCCAAGTAACCAAGTTAATATCTGCAGCATTAGATGTCTAATCAGGAAAACAAATAAAAGGAATTATTATGAAAATAAATTGTAGCAATGACAACAATAAGCAGTCAAATGTTAAAGTTGATTATCAGAATTCTGATATGTAAAGGAAGCAAATGTTGAAAAGTTTCATGTAAATTTGAACCCTGTAAGAGTATAATAAGTGTTTATTCTGCAAAAGGCCCTGTTGACTTTGTATGCAACTTAGAACTAGTGATAACCAATTCAACAGGCTTCAGCACAAGGAACAAGCTTGTATTGTATTGTATTGTATTGTATGGTAGGTGGAAGACCCACTTAGAACTAGAACAATGGCTATGTAATCTGTGATTAAGCATCAAGCATCATACACACACATAAGGTTCAAATTCGTAACACAAGGGAAACACTATATGTCAATAAAATAAAATAAAAAAGATAATAACTTTACACTCAAAATTGCGAAACAGAAAATGGGGATATCGGTAACCTGAACAGAGGACTAAAGCGGAAGAGGTCACCGAAGCTGAGCGGCGGTGAATAGAAGCAACACAATAAGGGATACGGTGAATAGAATTTTCAAAATGTTTATATTATAATTTTTTTAAGTAAAATAAAGAAAATATTATATATCATTTACACTTAAGTCATTTTAAAAAAAAAAGTAAACACAAAAAAAAAAGGATTCCACAGATCGATGAGTCAGAGTAGGATATTTTGTTGTTTCGTGCGAAGTAACATTTATAAACCCCTTTTTTTAAATATAATAATTATGAAAGAAATTATTCTCGTATTACATTAGATAAATTTTCTCTTTTACACATTTTTTGATAACAATGTTATTTTTTTTTTTTTTTCCAGATGGTGAACCTACAAATTTATCTCTACGAGGTGAGATCCCTTTGTTTTTTTAATTCTATGAACGAGTGAGTGACTTATTTTAATTGTTATAGGGGAGTGAAAATTATCACTCGATGGCTGGACTGAAAGAGATTCTTTGTGTCGCCTTTGATATTTGATAGTTTGGGTCTGGGCTCTGGCTTTTGTCACACTTGCAAATTAAAGGAAGCCCGTAAGGAGAATGATATTTTTGAAAATGGTTTCTTACGAAGAGTCGGATGGAACTTTTTTTCCCTTAATTTTTTTTTTAATAAATAATGTGCTTTTTCAACTTATGTGTATGTTTGGATGTTAATTTTTTTTTTAAAAAAAAGTTAAAACAGTTTTCTGACTTTCAAAGAAAAGATTATGAGGATTTTTTTTTTTACATATTTATGTAAATTTGAATTTGAGGAAAAGATAAAACATATTCACTAGAAAGGGTGCAACGTAAGCTTATACTAAGCCATTTGGATAATTTATATATAATATATATATATATATATGTGTGGACATGATTAACTTATATAAATGTAAGAATAATAAGTCTTACACTAAATCTTAACCGTTACTTTCTGTTAATTCAACGATTATGATTTATTGAGTCATACATATTAATTGATTATTAATTTCAAATAAATCACAACTGTTACGTTCACAAAAATCAACAGTTAAAATTTGATGTAATACTTATTATTCTTATGTAAATTGATCTCATCCTATATATATATGTATATATATATATATAAAGTTTATATTGTGTGGCAAATTTGGGATTTCACCCTTGAGGGAGAAATGTGTGTGATGAGTTTTACGTTAGTTAGTAATTAATTAAGAGAAGAGGAGCAAAAATTAGATAAATGCTGCACTAAATAATTAATTATCATCAATAAACCAAATTTAAATCTTCACATACATGCATAATGCATCATCCCCTGCTAGTAATAATGCATAAAAAATTATATACATTTTGTCGTACGATAGGTCCATTGAATCAATTACAATAATGATAGTGTTAGCCCACATCTATCAGCTGATCGATTACAATATTCAAAGTTCTAATCATGGCCTGCCTTATAAGATTTTCAAGACTCTTTATTACAAATTATCTTCTCAAACATTATTCTTATGGGAAAAATGGGCGTCTTTTTAACAGATTTTAATTATGTAATGTATAGTTATAGGTTTTCATTTGTACTTTAACATGACATGGTAAAAATTTTTACACACACAATATTTTGTGGGGCTCATATTTTTTGAAGCAAAAAAACAAACTAAGGCACGGAAAACAAATCTCAGTAACATGACACAATCACTTTTCCTACAACATAACTCTTATAAAATCCATAGTTATAATATTAAAGCTATATTATTCTCACTTTTTACGTCAGTAGACAGCTTTTGAAGAGAGAAAAAAATAAAATTTTAATATTATAACTATGTATTCCCGAAAATGCATAGTTAAAATTGCTAAAAGGACATAACTTGTGTTCTTTAAAAGAATATTCAGTGAACCCTTATTCTTATAATATAGTGAATCTATTAATTGTGACATTCTTAATATATACTCGAAATTTCATATATTGCTAAAGTTGGATTCCATCTAGAGGAACTAAATAAAAGTGATAATTTTACTGAAGATGGTTGGTTTAAGTGGTACATACTTAATTCCGTTTAAGTAAAATCGTGGGATCAAGTTATTGTGAATGCAAAAAATTTACTCTGGGAGAACTAGTCCTACCATGATGTGAATGTTCCTCCTCGAATAGGATTACCTTCCGTAGAGGATACATGTGGTTTATCTAAAAATATATATAATTTTTGTCTTTCTTAATTAAAGTTCAAGAGTAAATTTTTTTAAAAGAAGCGTGTAAAATGCATAATGAAAAACCGTGATTGATTGTACCAAAATAAAATAAAAAAACCCATTCAACTCGTTAAGATTGAAGCACTTGGTCGGAAATGTTTAGGTCTGATTTTCATTGTCTTTGCTACAACTTTGACATGTTATAATTTTACAACGAGATAGCTTTTCTTTAAAGTACTCTTTTTAATTAAAAAAAAACCTTGATTAAGCAACAGAGAAATTATATGGAACTGCTAAAGAATCATGCACCTGTTACCACAAGGCACAAAAGCAAAAGGCTGAAACAAAAGGTTACAGGTTAGGTATAAAGAGGACATGCCAATAGTTCAATATCTTACCGATGGATTTTGAGATCTTAATTCAAATCCAAAATGTTAAGAAACTATTTTTAAATTCATATGCATGCATTAGTCGCTTGAGAAGGCTGTTGTACAAATTGCTGTACTTCAGAGACGTTTATAGCTTCAATTATGAGATATGGAATGAATTATTTTCTTATTACTACTCTTTTTCATCATATATATGCAAATGTATTTCCTTCAACAACTTTTGCTAATTATTTTATAATTTTCTTGTTTTCTATTGAAAAAAGAGGGCACTGACCTTCATGGTACAATTTTTTATTTTAATAATCCAATAGATGCTCATAATTGTGAATGGTTCCTTGAGCGGCTCGCGATATTCTTAATATCTATGTGCATATATCAAAGATATTTTGCCCTTTTTCGAGTGGCTAATTAAGAAGTTGTAAGGGATAACCAAAGATAAGACTTTGAATGCAGGCACCCTCTACACGAATAACATTGAAAATGTACATATATAAAATATGTTGTCCATCTCAAACGTGGCCAACAGAGGGACAACGTAAACAAATGTTGGATTCGCGGTGCATGCCATGTGGAGGATTTCAATGGTGACAACGTCAGAGTGAGTGAGTAGCTGCTTCTTCTTGTTACCAATAAATTACCTTATGAACATGCTTCTATTCTTTACATTTCCAAATTAATTAAGCAGCATTATTCGTTGTCATCCTCACAGCATACAGTTTACTTTTTATATTATTTACATCTATATATCTTTCTCAAAGTTTGGGTCCATGTTGTCTTTAACCAAATCCAGCAAAATTGGACCCTTTCGGCTAATTAATAGTCATCCCTGAAATATTTGTTAAGTGCTTATTACGGGTTATAATTTTCAACACGATTTGCTTATATATATGAAAATTTGTATTAGAATTGATACTTTTTTAAATTCGTGTTGACAAAAATTGATATAAAAAATTTCGTGTTGTGTTGTTTGTCAATTCGCGAATCCAAAAATAATCTGCATTAATATTCTTACATGTTATTGTGTTTTGTCGTAAATAAATTATTCGTGTCTTATCGTGTCATGTCAACTCACATAATAAGTAACACGTTAGAATTGATAAGTTATTCGTATTGTGTCGTGCCAACCTGCATAATAAGCAACATACTTTGATGTTGTGTGTTATTCATGTCTTATTATATCAACATGTAAAATAAGTGAAATCGTGTTTGTGTCAGAGGTTTTAACCGAATTTCAAATTTATATCTTATTTGTATTTTTATGTTTGTGTTGTATGCTGTCGACTCGAATCACCACTTTGATGCCTACCATTCAAGAGCATATTCTATGCTGCTCAACATTGAGTTAACTTAGCGAGTCTTAGTAGATTCAAGTTTTTAATTAGGGTTTTATAAGAGTTATGTTGTAGGAAAAATGATTGTGTAATGTTATAGAGATTCGTTTTGCGTGCCGTAATTTTCTTTTTTCTTCAAAAAGTGTGGGCCCACAAAATGTTGTGTGTGTAGAAAAGTTTGTTGTGTCATGTTAAATGACAAATGCAAACTCCTTTTAATTATTTGTATTATGCGGCCAACGAGCTGAAAATAAAAAAGTGTCACTAGCTATCAAGGAAGTTTATGAACCATCATTAATGTGTTAAGTTATAGGGAAATATTAGTCTCATGTAATAGGAGACAATAAGTCTCTCTTACACACTCAAAAAGACGTGAGACCCACTTCAAATTCTTTTTCTCTTTTTTCTATGCAATGAGACCCACCTAAGTTTGTGAGTGTAACATGAGATATCTTATCTCATGTTGCATAAGAAAATATAATCCCTAAGTTATATTAATCTTAATAAGTGGATCACATATTATATCTTAATAAAAAATTTAAAGTATCGGGTTCATGTAAAATTTCATCACACTTCAACATCTAAAGGAAAATTACAATTCACGCACCAATGAATTATGGGACAACCTATAACAAGACAATCTTTTACCATATCTCATCCCCAATGAATTCCCAACAAATTGGATAATGATGTCACTACAAATGAAAGACATTTTTAGTTGAAAATAATTTAAGAGGCGCTTGATGTTAAGTGACTTCAATAATAATTGAAGGGTTTTGTTACAGAGACATGTTAGGGAATAAAGTTAATATATATTATTTGAATAGTTTAAACATTCAAGTATTCAATGATATTATGGAAAAGGGTGCCCCAATAATTGGAAGCAATGCAAAATTCTTGAAGCCAGGTGGGTCGTTCACAGTGGTAGATGAGTAGTACGTGGTACTGTCCTGCTACACCACGCACTCTCATTACAGCTCAGTTACATGAAAATGAACCAAAACTGTCACCCAATTATTTGCTTCACCGCAAATCAAAGATACGTGGGACCCTCCTAAACTCCATTCAACGGTATCAAAGTAATAAACTTCAATTAAATTGGTCCCACACTGTCCCTTTTCCTTCAATGTCTCGGACACCAATTTGCAGCCAGAAGACAAAAATGTGATTGTGATATTTATAATGGTCAGATTCACTTTGAGTTGTTTATGTTCGATGCAATATCGACACGTGTCCTTCTTGGTTTGCTTTTGAACTCTATATATTCAAAGTGTACCACATTCTCAATTGGTCATTGGGTCTATATATGTTATGTTTCTATTCTTAGAATATATATCAAAACAAATAGAAGCATTGCACACCATGAGAGCACCAGCCATGTTAAGGAGCTTCACCTTAAGGCAGTTTCAGCCAAGGGTGCTGCCCGTGGCGGTGGCCCCTTTGCCGGAAAAAACCCGATTCGACCGGGAACTCACGGCAGAGCTTGACAACCTTAGGTCACAAGGCACTGATGGTGGTGAAATTGGATTAGCTCAGTTGCTTGATGCTGCCATCACCACTCAGAAAATTGCCTTGGATTCTTTTGTGAACATTTCTTATATAGATGATGCTGACCGTGGGGCTGTTGATAAGTACCTAGAAGAAAACGTTGAGATTCTTGATGCATGCAATTACTTTATGGACAAAATGGAGAACATCAATGAGTATGTGGACTCACTAAGAGTGGTTGTACATTTGGTTGATAGTGGTAGTGCCAAGCCTAATGCTGTGGCAGCAACGCGTGCATTGGAACTTTTGGAGTCATGTCAAAGTATAGAAAAGAGATGCAAATCAATGGGGAACCGTGTTGGCTCTTGTTTCAAGAAATTGTTGAAGCAAAAGCTATGTCATGAAACAGAACTCAATGAGATCATGTGTGGTTCTAAGGCCATGGCCTTGTTATGTTGCAGGTTTCTTGAAATTGGTCTTTCATTTGATTCAAAAAGTGGATTCTTCCCCACAATGAAACAGTCTCAGCCTACTAGTTCTTCGTGGTTGAAGTTGGTTCTGGAGTTGGCAAAGCAAGCAGAAGGAAGTGCTGAGAAGAAGCTGCAGAAAAGGAGATATTGTTTGTTGATGAATGAGTTGCAGCAGACAGTAACTGCAGCTCGAGATTTGAAGGAGCAGATTAAGGGTAAAAGGGAAATGGAGATGAAATATGCTGTTGAGAGACTAAAGATAAGTTGCAGGGAATTGGAGGATGTGGTTGAGATTATTGAGGGAAGAGTAAAAGATTTGTATAAAATTTTGATTGATGTTAGGATGACTTTTTTGGGAATTATTTCCCAGACTTACAATTTTTAAATCTGATTAGAAATTAGAATAGCTAGGAAGCTTTGACAGGAATAATGCCACTTTGCTGACAGTTACTAATGTACATATTTTATCTTGGATTTATTCACGATATAATTTATCCCCATTTATAATTCTTTGTCAGTAGTTTCTTCTTATCCATATTTATGAACCTAATATTTTAAGGTGTTAAGATATAATGATAGGCTCGTTTACATAACTAGTTGCTTAGTGCAATGAATGCGAATTTTCATATATTTTGACTCTACGGACCGATAATACATACTAAATTAGAAAGAATAGGCAGGGGAAAAGGAAAATATATATGAAAATGTTTAAAAAGCACGAAAATTTGTAAAACGCACATGGGAATGTGTGTATCACAAGTTCAGTGGGAGTAAATTCATATTCCTGGTATTATATGTTGATGATCTCTTACTTGCCAGTAGCGATATAGGCTTATTGCATGAAACCAAGAAACTTCTCACTAAAGATTTTGAGATGAAAGACCTTGGTGATGCATCTTTTGTCTTAGGAATACAAATACTTCGAGATCGCGCTCAAAGTATCCTACGGTTATCACAAAAGGCCTACATTGAAAAGATTTTGAATAGATTTGGCATGAAGGATTGTACGTCAGGAGATACGCCCATATCTAGGGGAGACAAGTTTAGTCTTGCCCAATGCCCTAAATGTAAGCTTGAGATGATAGAAATGACAAAGGTACCTTATGCTTCGGCAGTAGGAAGCCTTATATATGCCCAGGTTTGTACTCGCTCTGATATAGCATTTATAGTGGGAGCGTTAGGAAGATACTTGAGCAATCCTGGAATGGATCATTGGAAAGCAGCCAAGAGGGTTTTACGGTATTTAAAGAGAACTAAAGATTATATGCTTACATATCGGAGGTCAGATGAATTAGAGATCGTCGGATAAACTGACTCTGATTTTGCTGGATGCCAAGATAGTAAAAGATCCACGTCAGTTTATGTCTACTTGTTGGCCGGAGGAGCTATTTCTTGGAAGAGTGTTAAACAGACACTCGTAGCTTCCTCTACTATGGCCGCTGAATTTGTAGCTTGTTTTGAGGCATCCAACCATGGGGTATGACTGCGAAACTTTGTCACAGGGCTGCATATAGTGAGTGGTGTTGAAAGGCCACTGAAGATTTATTGTGACAATAGGTCAGCAGTGTTGTACTCCAACAACAACAGAAGCTCTTCAAAATCGAAGCACATCGATATAAAGTTTCTGGTTGTTAAAGAAAGAGTTCAGAGTGGTCAGATTTCCATAGAACACATAGGGACGAACTCCATGCTTGCGGATCCGCTTACTAAAGGCTTAGTGCCTAAGGTCTTTCACGAGCATACTGCTCATATGGGTGTTGTTTTGTTCGATGGCACTACGGTTTAGTGGGAGTTCTTTATGTTGGTGTTCTATGTAAATAAATAAATGAAACATTCTTATGTTTGTTTTCTGCAGAATAAAGAATTCAATGATATTTTCCCTCTGAATGTATTATATTTTGTGCTTGTGTTTCTGCTTTGTGTATACAGAAAATTTAGGATTGATCTCATAAAGATTAAAGTAGGACCAGTTGGAAATAGGCATTGTAAGATCACATTGCATGTAATTTCCATGCCACTCATCCATACTTGATCTATGTCATTGAATATATTGGTGCGATGACCATGGAAGGTTTAGTTACGCTTGAAAGTGACAAAAGCCGCCATGATCTCATATTGATATAGGAGGTGGACCAGATTGTATCTAAGGAGGAATCTAAAGAAAAATAGCATACAGTTGCACACTAAAGATATACGATATAATTATCTCAAGTTAATATGTGGCCCAAGTGGGAGATTGTTAAGAAATTATATTTTCTAATAATTATTGTGGGTCACATATTATATTAATAATTATATTGTGCTATTTATATATATTGGGTAAATTAAAGTGATCAGTTAAATATTCCCAAATAGATTCCTAAGTGAGTATGGACTGAATGAGTGGATGCCGGTGTTGGGCCAACTAGGTATAATGGGAGCTTATTGGCCCAACAATAAAGATAAAAACACTATATAAGGGTTATGGTCCCCAATACGTTAAATCAACAACCCTAGTTTCTCTTCCCCATCAAGAGAGAGACGGCACACTAAGGAATTTGGTTTTAGGGTGATTTGACTGAGGAAGACTAGAAACCCCAAGAGAAAAGATCAAAGTTATTCCGCTGCAATGGAGACAGGTATGCCTCCACCTTTATGTTGTTCTTATTTTTCTTTATGATTTGGTACGATGGATCTTGGCTTGTAGGTGATAATTATCACTATAAGGTTTAGAGGAATTAAAAATTCTAACAATTGATATATAAATACACGATATAGACAACTAAGAAGGAAAAGAGTGGTTGTGTTTTGTGTGGAAGTGACAAACGATTTTTTTTTCTCTCTCTCCACTCATTGATAAGCCCCACTTCATAACATTCTTCTTATAAATTCGTGCTAAAGAGCCTAACTTAAATATCTATATCGAAAAATATATAAATTGAATATTAAAATTGAAACCAATTGTATGTTGCTTGAAGAGAAAAATAAAGTTTATTCCTTCCGTAAAAGAAATAATGAATGAGACATTATTTCAAGTTCAAAACATCAATGGTTCTTTTTAAAGAAAAGTTCTCACTTGTGAAGCATATATCCCATGAGAAAAAGACATTAATTGGTTCCATATGCAGTCCACCTGGGCTCATATTCCGAATATGGTATGGTTGCTGAAGAGAGGAACATCAATTGTGATCATACTCCAGCTCAAGTGGAAATGTGAAATGAACTTTAAGAATATGCTGGAATCAGGTTCATAAACTGCTAAGCACTAAGTGCATTGCAAGACACCTGTACGACAATTAGAGATTTTTTTTATATATGCTAACTATTGGCAGACTGGCAGTTAGGGGTGCTAAACGAGTCAGGGCCTTACAGGAGCCTTTGGCTTGGCTTGTGAAGGCCTGAGCTTACATGTCTAAAATTGATTGTTGGACCCAGGCTTGGACTTGTATAAAAGCTCGTTTAATAAAAAGGCCACAGACTCCAATTCAAAAGCTCGGCCTTAGAATCTCTCGGGTTTGCCTAATATATTATTTATTTATTTATTTATTATACTACTTGTGATAACTCTCTCTTCTCAATTCATTTCATCCCATTTTATTAATTAAACAGACTTTTTAAAAGATTTTGTTTTATATTATGCTATTTAGATATACATTAAATTTATGAATATTTATGGAATTACTAGTGCTGTTGATTGTATATTTTGTTTGGTTGTTGTCTTATTTTTTTTAAACAGGCTTACAGGCTAAACAAGGCTTTTATTTTTTGTAAATGAACCAGGTCACAGGCTGATATTATATTCATAACAGGTAACAGGCTAAGGCCAGTCTGACACATTTGAACACATGCTTGACCCGTTAAGACCAAAGCTCGGCTCGGCTTGGCTCGTTAACACCCCTACTGGCAGTGTACGTATTCTTCAAAAAAACTCCCAGAATTTTTTTTTTTTTTTTTTTTTGCATTGATCATGTACATATTTCTTATGTAGCACCGATATCAATACGGGACACGTGATACAACGATATTCCGACATATTAATTTTAAATTTTTTTAGATTTTGACATATTAAGACTTTACACATTAAGACACATTTTGATATTAAATAATATTTTTAATATATAAAGTATATATTATATTTAATATTTAATAATTTAACAAAAAAATAAAGTTAAACTTATAATACCCATCAATTTTAAAAAGAAACATAACATATCTCAAATATTTATATTAAACTCAATAAAATGATAACCGTAATCAAACGAATTTAATAAATGAAACTAAAATTAGAATTTTTGGAGTGTCCATGTTTAGCATATTCCTCAAAAAAAATTGTGAAAAAATAAACTTCAGCAAATATGGCCCATGCAGGTCTCGAACCTGCGACCTTCGCGTTATTAGCACGACGCTCTAACCAACTGAGCTAATAGGCCAACTGTTATTTGATAGTGCAACAGTAATCATAGCACTGTGCATACTAGTACAATGATGCGTTTAAGACACTGCTTCCGTTACCGTCTTCTTCCTCCATCTTGTTCATGTTAGGGTTTTCAGAGTTGCTGTGATCCTTCACTTCTTCCCTCGCTGGCGTTCACGCATCAAATAATGTGTTTTCAATAACCAAATTTTGAAGAAGATCGTGATTCCCACAACGTTTTTTTTTACCCTAACTCACGGAATCGACAGCATCGTGCGACACGGTACGATGTCTCGTTCCTTTCCCATAATCACATTGCACACTAAATCAAACGTTAAAAACACTCTCTTTTCATTCTGGGTCTGTTTATCTTTGCCTGCTTCGTGGGTTTTAGTTTTAGGGTTATTTGTTTTCTCGGGTTTTGAATTTTCCGTGTGTTGATTTGTTTCATTGTTGGGGATTTGTACTTTGTTCTATGCATTGAGAATCTGACACAATTGGGCATGCTCAAATTGAGTGATGTTACTTACAGTGGCAATGGCTTACGTGGATGAGGAGGGTTCTTCTGGTTCTGGAGAAGATGTGAATATGTTGGATGGACACAAGCGTCACCCAGTTGTAGTACCGTCCGGTTCCGGTGGCCGGAAGAGAAGCCGGAAAGCTGCCGGAGACGCCATAGTCGATGCCATGCTGGAGATAGCAGCTGCTTCAAAGATGAGGGCAACTGCAATTTTGAAGAATGAGGACAGGTTCTCCATAAGCAAATGCATTAAGGTGTTGGATGAGTTGCAAGGTGTTGATGAACGGGTCTACTTTCTTGCTTTGGATTTGTTTGAGACTAACACTAGTGCCCGCGAGATTTTCATCTCTCTCAAGTGTGAAAAGAGATTGCCATGGTTGCAGGGCAAATGTGTTGTTTCCTCTAGGTGAAATTGATTGTGAAAATTCTTGGATTATGTTGAATAGGGGTCCTATACCTTTTTTTGTACGGTCAACTTGATTGAAAGGGAGTTATGTGTATAAAGCACTTCCCCCTTCCCATGATTTCTAAATTATTATTGGGATTGCTGTTTTATGCGTGATTGGAAATTTGAAATGCTTTCTAAAGCTATGAACTAAATATTTCAGAATGATATACTACTTCTTGTTCATTGGTACTCTCTTAAGTTTATCTTTAGAGATACCACAATCAGGATGGATGATATTGGCCTTGAATTGGATGACATGGAACTCGTTCCAGCTGCTGCTGGCTACTATTACTATAGCTGGCAGCTTGCACAATTGAGCTGCACTTTATGCTCATTTATTTTGGTTGGGAAGGCTCTGTATCATAATCACGTTTACTAAGACAGTCCTTGATGAGTGAAGACCAAGATCAAAATTTCCCTCAAATACCTAAAGGTTTTTTAGTATTTTATAACTATTGTTTTGTATTCAACATCTGTTCATATCACAAATTAAATTAAACCTGTCCTGAATTTATTTCATTTTGATTGAATTTATTCTTTAGGAAGGGAGAGTATTACCTTGTTGACATGGATGCTCAAATATTGAAAGGGTTTATTGCTCTTTTTTAAGGGGTACAGTACCAGGTTAGCAGCATTATGAGTGGAGAGGTGCTAATCAGTTTAGTATGCAAAGGAGCTATTCAATCACAGGCACTGATGTCTGAGAAGTGCTATCGGGAGGTCATTTAATGTGTTGAAAACTAGGTTCCCAATTCTTAAACTTGCTTCTCAATGTGCCTTTCAAAGATTTAGTGAAATAGTCATAGCTGCATGTGTTTTGTATAATTTTTAAGGGGGGTCAGTTAATGAAATGTAAGACATTCATGAACTTCCTGAGAGTACAAGAACAAATTGTACTCTCGTAGTGAGATTGGATTTCTGCGGCTATGTGAAATAACTTCCTAAAGATAATGATTGGGACTCGTGGCTATAGAAATATGTGGCTGGTGGCTTGATATTTTGGTTGTTTCCAAAGACACACGTGACTTAATCATCTGCCTCTTGAGCCACATATCTGGATTCTCTCTTCGAGTTCGTATTCAAATATTACTGGTAACCTAAAAACAGAGACTCGGCTGGCAACTAGAGCCATGGTTTAAGCTATATATTCAATCATATACAACGTAGTAGTTGTGGTCAAAATGATAAAAATTAATAGTTGTCATGTAATAAAATGTAGATCAGAAGAATAAAACTATTTTATCGTTTAAAGAATGTGTACACTATTAGTATCTTCGTCATTCTTAAGAAATTTACGAGCATCACTTAGGTCAGGCTTGTATGTAATTATCTTGAAAATAGATTCTCTTATGTATAATTTAACATGATCATGTTATATATGAAGATCGTAACTATTAATAATTAAATCAACAGTGATGATTATATAACTTCCTATCTTTATATTTTTTTTCTCTTTTCCCTTATCATCATTAACTCACCCATATATGGTTATAATTGCTTCACGTGACATGGTCATGTTAATTAGCACATGAGAAAATTCACTCCCAATTATCTTTGCATTCACCTCATGACACACCGCAGCTTCTGATTTTAAATTTTTTTTTTTTTTTGATTTCCAAAGATAACCAACATCCAAAGATTAATGCATTCGAGATGGGAAATCACATTTCTTCCAAGAAAGCTTTCTTTATGCACAGTCAGAGCATGCTTAAGAAACATAGGTTCCGATTTTAATTTAGCATTGGTACTTCAGTTGGCTAATATATTTTCCTCCAATTATTGAAGGAATGCACCCGATTTCTGTAACGTTATTTCGACCCTTGAAATTCAGGACACAGCGAGAGCAACAATGGCAAGCAAATTTTAAAGAAAACACACACAATGTAAAGCATTTTAACTTTAGACCAATAGCCAAGCCCCGTAAACTACAAAGCTTGGGTTTTAGTTACATAAAAGGACAATCTCTTTCCAATTAAGTACATGAATAAACACATTATATCATCCCACCATCACTCTTCTTAAAAAAGAAAAAACATAAAAAGGGGTTATAAACTAATTCAGTCAAGGCACTAAAAAAATAAAATTATTTCATTGACAAGAAATGCACCCGTGCAAGGGTATATTCCTTTCCTGCAATCCAAACACCAGTTTGAGACCATTGTACATCTTCCCAGTCCAAATTTTCCTCCAATACCTAAAAAGAAAGCTCAAATTTTCAATTATGAAATAATTGAAAATACGAGAGTTTGTTATCAAAAAAAAAAAAAAAAAAAAATACGAGAGTTTACATATTCATTCTTCAATTTGTTCATAGTAACATTTCAACTATAAGTACCAAATCGAGGGATTATGCATGTGATGTTTAAGCAAGACAAACAATGGCCACAGCCCACGTTATATATAACTTGCATGTAAATTGGCAAGTGGAGAAACGGGAGAAATGATTCATGCAAATGAGAGCTTGCAAATTTTCAAAACGCATTAAGTTAACACTTGGCCAACAGGAAATTCCATGTGATTTCCCTCTGTCTCTTACTGGTAAAGAGACCCCTGTCCCCCCACCTCCCCTTCCACAGTCATACTCTTAATCTTAACAACAAATAAGAAAGTATACTATTAGATGCATGATGCAAACCTCCAATAGATATATAAGTCACAATGGAGAGGAGAAAATACTATATACATCATTCACATGCAAGTGGCAAACAAATGAAGAGTGATTTAAAAATACCTCAACATGTTCAGGAGGCAGAGGAATGCCAATGGTACGCATCACGTTCTGTGGCAGAGGCTTCTTACAACGAGACCACCGGAATGCATCAATCATAACATTATAACAATCATTCTTTTCACCATTTGCGGAATGGGGGTGGTTAGACTTTTCTGCGCCTGGGTCATGCAACTGAGTTGCTGGCGTAGCCTTGACCATTTTGTCTCCAATAAAACAAAGCTCATATCTACAAAGAATTAACTCTTAATTAAAAGAACAGTAGGAAGTTTCTTCAGGACTTCAACAAGAATCTCAGACTTTCAAGAAGATTATGGAGCGGACGAATACATTTCAAGACCTTAATAGTGAATTCTTTATATTTCACAAATTAACAGGTGGTTTAAAAGAAATTATAAATCAAAATAACTTTGATAACAGTGAAATTTTATTCAATATGGTTTTACATTTATAAGCATATCCCTGTTATATGTGACGTTTAACAAAAAATGCAGTGACTTTTATTAAGGGAAATTAAATATGAAGCCAATAACAGTTGACATACAGATCGCTGTATAAGTACAAGTTCCATGTCAAAAATACCTGGACAAATGTGTCTCCAAATACAAAACTTCTCCCTTCTTCAAACGAGCAGATGTGTACAGTGGCTTTTTTAGACCCTTATCAGCAACAATGTTTATACCATATTTGATCCTGATAATTACGAATATTATAATCATGAGATACGGATAAGTGAAAAAAACTAAATCAAAATAAGCTGCAAAATGTGTTGCATATGGTATCTAATTTAGAATAAGAAATATTACAATCCATTCCAAATTGAATTTCCAAAAACAGATATTTTCAAATATTACCAAAATAACACAAATTGGTTTATATTATTTTTGCGCTAGCAGAAAACACAATTAGATTAATCTCTTTGCCAACAGAAAAAAAGCATACCAAGGCTCGTTGCAGAGATTGTACTGTATTGTGACTTCTCGAACATATCTTTGCTGACGCAATGCATTCTGAAAAATAACAGCCACCATGTCATGGTAATAAATAGGTCTTTCTAGCTAGGCAAGCAGCACAAATCCAGGCCTCAACACAAGTGAAACATAAAATTGCCAAATACAATTCTTTTATGGAGATTAATAACAGTTACTATCTATGGCAACCAATAGAAACCTGACCCAAGGAAAGTGCAAGACAGATCCAGTAAAAAAAACAAAGCAGTTTTTGTTTGCATTAGTTGACCCCCTCTTTCTCAGCTTCTATGAAGTAGAGGTGTTACAGAAATAAAACATAAAATATAAAACAACTAATGTGTCTTCACCTAATAACTTAAGCTTTTGGGTTAAAATGGCTCTTTATAAGAGGAAAATAAAAACAATAAATCAAGCTTAGGAAGCAAGGTTGCCAAACTCAGATCCAATAAGAAGGGGGTGGGAGAATCATATATTGTGCGATTGACATGGATCATAAAATCCTACTACACAACACACAAAATTATATTCAAACATATATATTCAACTGATCTCACAACAAAAGATTTCAATATCACAAAGTCATCAAATTTCTTGTAATATTTACCAAAACTTGATTGTCACAATAATAATACCACTCCCCGTTAAACTCCGACAAGCAAAAATGGGGTGAGGGCAATCCTTATATACATAGCCTTACCCTTACATGTTTGCAAAGAAACTATTTCCCGAATTCGACCTCGTGACCTTTCAGTCACAAATGACTAGTTTTACCACTGCTCCAGACTCGCTCTCTTATTGTCATAATAATAATAATAATATACCAAAAACAGAAAAACATAAAACCCCATATTCTCAATATGGAAATTTTTCCCCACAATAATAAGATAAGACCCTTCGAGTTTCTCTCTCCTAAGATCCATAAAAATAAATTTTGGTTTCAATCACTACCATCAAATCCCTTAGAAATCAAACACCAATTAAAAAAATGAAAATTGTGCATAAAAAGGAAGGAAAACCCAGACGAGGAAAACTCAGCACCAGAACTCCTCAATGGTGTCCAAGGTGTAAACCTTGCGAAGATAGTTTACCCAAGCAGCACCTTGCCAACGATTTATTATCGGACCAGAAGGTCCACTTCCTCTCTGGTTGTGCTTTAGCCCTGTCTTTGGAACTGACATGCCATTGCTGCTGCAACCCCTTCAATGACTGCTTAGGTTGCCATCTCTCTCTTTCCTACCCAAGGTTGTCAAACCCAAGATTCTATGCAATCTCGGAAGGGTGAACCAAAATCGTAAATCGCAGAATCGTAACACGGATCGTAGAATCGTAACATGGGATACAAATTATATTTATATATATTTATATGCATATAAAGTAATATAATAAGAAGCAAGCAGTATTGAGAAAAATAAAACTTACCACTATTCAAGTAAATCTAATTTGGACTAATTTGATTTTTCAATCTTGACTAATTTGAGTTTTCAATGTGGACTAATTTGATTTTTCAAGTAAATTAAAAAGGAAATAAAAAAAAAGGAAACAGGCAAAAACAAGAAGAAAAAAAAATAAAAAACTAATTTGGTTTATCAAATAAAAAAAATTTGGTTAAGTAATAACAGAGGCAGAAGCTGAGGATCAGACATTCAAGTAAAATGAGAGAAAACAAAAAAACATATCGACGAAGCCACAAAGGTAAACAGATGCATAAACGAAACGAAACAGAGGCAGCGCATAAGAGATAGAGACAGAACACCATCCGGCGATGGCAAAGGCACAACAGCGAAGGCACGATGGCAAATCCTGGGAAAGGAGCACGTGGAGAACGCACGCACGCACACAGAGAGGGATGACTGAGTCGGAGAAGACGGTGGAACGCAGCCAAGCCTGATGGTGGAGCAAGAGGAGTTGTCTCTCACTGAAAAGGAAAGGTGGCGGCTTCCTCCAGGTATTTAGGGTTTTTTGTATTGAAAAATCCCATTTATTCGATGGATTTCGGGTCAAAAAATTTGGGTCCATGGGTCACTCTGTTTTTGGTGGAATTGTTTAACTTGTACAAGCTTACGAGTTTGCCAAAAAACACGGCGTCCCTACCGAGTCAATGCCAAAAACGAATTTATGGTGAATCGGGATCGTTGAGGGTGTTCAAAAGCGTAAACTCGTACGAGTTTACCTGCGAGTTTGACAACCATGCTCCCACCCCCCTCCAGGTCTAAGGAAGAATAGAGAAATTGGATGAGTCAGGTTATGCTTTGCATGGTTTGTTCGCTTTGTTTTATGGGTCTTTTTTGGGCCTGGATTTTTTCAGGATTGCCGCGACAGTGGGATCACACATCCCACCAATTTTATGATCTAAGACGGTGATCCCACCCAATCTCACTCTCGTACGATCTTGCTATCGATTTGGTTCGCAAGAGGTCAAAAAATTGTAGGATCGTACAATCCCATGATCTAGCTCACAATCTTGACAACCATGTTAGGAAGCCGAAACAATACATAATTTTTCAAGCTAATTTAATCAATTGAAAATTCCAAATACAACAGCAATTAAAACACCAAAACTTTTAATTTTTCAAAAAAAGGAATCAACACAATATATGCTTGAATTATTGAGAAACACAAATGCAAGTTCCATATGTGAAACAGAATAAACAAGTATTAAGCAAACACAAGAATTTATAATAAAATTAATCGATCTAAACAAAGCAGGTATGGATCACAATCTAAAATCTTAAATAATTATCGATTAAATTTTGCAGGCAAAAGTTGTGCTTATTATAAGATGCTGGACAAACCGAAGCTGCAGCTCTGGTAGTTATTGTCCGCTCAACAGCCACTGGAGCAAGGGTGGGCTCAACAGTTGATGCATGTGTAAGGCATGGTTCAAGATCAATAGTTCCACCTCCTTTCTGAAGATTAACCAAATGAGCAGTTAAACATTAAGTTTTTAATATTGATACAGACCGAGTCCAACCAATGATAAATTTATACATATATATCCATGTAATGCAAAGAATAAAGATGCAGGTGTCAATATGTAAATGTGCACACCAATTCTAAGCACATGCACTTCTTCCACCCCAAATTAGGAAGTTTAGCATGTTATGAAAACAGTAATGAAGCATTTATCAGAAACTTATCTGAAAAAACGAGATATCAAAATCAAAAAAGGATATTATATTTGTTATGGAAAATAATGTTGTAGTATATATGGCAACATCTAAAGCATGTGAGGCTGCAAATAAGACAGCAGATAACTTCATGGGACAAAAATTGCAAAGGACAATAGGAGTTTTTGCAGGGCTACGGTTACTACCTTCACAATGCAACACCGCTCAACTCGATAACTACAGCCAATTGCTGCACCCCAAGCACGGGAACGTACATTGTTTCTCAGTGTAGAAATATAGCCTGGTGTTAAACACATAACTACTATCTTTAGATTACCCAAATAAAGCTTCAAAGGAAAAACAGTATCAGAAAATGCAAAAGCAGAAGGGAAACAAACAAAACTGGCTAATGGCTAATTTGCCCACTATAAGTATATGAAAATAAATAAATACACAAAACTCCAACAAAGTAGCTATACACATATAATTAACTAAGTTTCAAGAGGGTGCTTGGTGCAGTAGGCATGACTGTGTGATACAAGAAGTACTGCTATCTTCGTTTGGTAATTGGTTCATGAAGTCCCTTCCTAATAATATCCCAGAGACATATTCCAGATTCAAATTGGAGGGTAAACAGGTATCAAGCACGCATCAAATTGGTTGGAGTCATTGGTTTTTCCAAAAGAATTGGTGCCTTTAAACAGCCTGGAGATATAGGGTATTATAATGTGTCTTCAAAGTTCAAACTGCCTATAGTCTTCAAACGAATCGCTCTCAATTATTTTTCACTCTCAATTATTTTGTGACTAAACAATCTGTCTCAATTTCTTTGGCCAATTGCGTAAGAACCTGGCTAAACAAAGACAGGCAAGTCAGCCTCTCAAACTCAGACTAGGAAATATGTATGCTGAGTAAAAGCTTCGAACAAGTTGGATTAAAGATTTGGAAAGAGCCCCCATCCTCACCTCATATTTCTGCTCCTAGCTGACTCTGTAGGGAGACTTGCTTCAGTTGTGTAATTTTCTCTCAAGCCTTGGTCCAGTTCATGTACACCCCTCCCCTCAAAAAAAAGATTATATGTAAATAAAAATAAAAAATCCCAAGACCAAGGCTCTGAACCTCATTGCAAAACCTTCTAGACTTAGAAATGCCCAAGACTTCAGATTCCTATCATTTTAATTTTCTTGGTATAATATTTTAAATCACCTTATTCTTTCAAATAGGTCCTGCAAACCTATCCTAATTGCTACGGATAATAATGGTCAGCCATCAATATGTCCTTCGTGCTCTTCCTTGCTTCCTTCAACATTATGTCTCCTTGACTTCCTTCAATTTAACACATTGATTTTGTATGACAAATAATCCATATTTGTTATCAATGAAGCGTTTCAGAGTCATAATCAAATATGTAACAATGTATATGTTTCTCTTTTTTTTTCCTCTGGTAAATGTTTTTTCCCTATATTTCTCTGGTGTCAAATGACTTGCATGTTTATCAAGCAAAATTTGAGGCATTAAATGCTACCAGTTTCGTGAGCATATAAGCCACTGACTCTCGCTCTCTCTCCTGTCCCCTCCTTTCTTCTGACACAACATAATTCACATTTAATATTCAGAACAGAACCACAAATTAAACTACAAAACTAGCACCTATAATCTTAAAAACTCTAAACGAGATCCAGTTCCTTTTACTTAATTGTTTTCCTTTCCTTTTACTCAATACTTATATAATAGTTAATAGTATGTTCAGATCATTTTAGACCCATATTAAATGATTTTGAAAAGAACAACCCAATCATAAACCCTCTAAAATAGCTTAACGGAAAACTACATTTCAACTTAGAGATTTGAAATACTCACCTTATAAGCAAAAAACTTGTCAAGAGCCTAAATCTAAATGTCCTTCCCAACTAGTGGAAAAAGGCTTTTGTTGTTGTTGTTGTGTCATATAAGCCAAAACTATGACAATACATCACAAATATATTCTATATTCTTACTTCAAGACCACTTATATGTAATCAAAAGTTATTGAAGACAATGGTGCCAAGGGATGATTATCATCTTTCTGATTTATAACAGGCTAGGTAAGCTGAGTAGACGTACAATCTTGAGGAGGTAGCACCCGAATGGTTGCGCGCAATTCATGTATGGCTGCAGGAGGAGGAGATGCTGTTGGGCTACTGTAACCTGTATGCATGAGCACTATGCGACAAAATTGCAATATTAATACTCACATCTAACTTGTGACCTCGTGACATTTTTAAGAAAAAGCTAATGCATCCTTCTTGTAAAGACACATACCAGCAACAAGATCTGAGTCATATGTATACACATCAGTCCCCCAAAGCTGGCCACCTCTGACCTGAATGTAACAATGTAACTTTCAAGACATGGTATAGCATCAATAGGAAAATCATATTTAAATTGTATCGGGCGTGTTTAAATTTTAAAGATACACAGACTTAGAGAGAAAAGGAAAATAAGCAAATAAAAGACTTTCATCTCATCAAATCATTAACATTTAAAAAAAAAGGATTTAAAAGAAAAGGGGACAACAAGCAGGCAAAAAAAAGTGAATTTCTTCCACTTTAACACACAAATCAGCCATGCATAATTTTATTTTATTAGAATTGAAAATTAAATACTACCTCCATTTCAAAATATCTGTGTGTAAGTTGTTTACACAAGGATTAAATACCCTCAATAATAAACCACATTTGACTAAATTATCCTCTCACTCCATTACTGCTCTTTCTCATTCCATTCAGAGGAGATACCAAGAGACAAGGATAAAGGGGGCAAAGAAATAATTATTAATTAATACCTTCTTGGTTTTCTAAAGTGCGGGACAAAATGAAACAAAATTCATTTTTCTAACTCCACATCATAAGCAATTTCAAAGAGATTTCAACCAGGTTTGACTCACACTAGTTACTCAGATGACCAGACTGGACTGTAGAACAAGTCCTGTTTATTTGGGCAAACCGCCCAGTCTAGTCCAATCTTCATTGCATCAATATTTCTTTCTCTGACATGGAAGCTTAATTTTTATCTCAAGGTTATGGAATAAAGCAGTACAGTTGACAAATCGTGTATCCTAATCATCGCCAATCTAATTAATTTCAAGTGAGCAATGTAAAAAGCATGCTGTAGGGCAGAAATGTCGGAAGGCTTAGATATTGAAAACAATTCAAAATCAATTGAAAAGTTCAGACCTATAGTTGTTTGGTTGTAAAAATACTCTAGCAAGCAATGATCTTAATCTTCTAAGGACTTCTAGAAGATAGGTCACATAGCTACTTGACAAAAAAAAATGCAGAACATGCAGGTGGAACTATGGAAGAAGCAGAAGATTCAGATAAATCAAAAGGTACCAGATAATTGGCAGAATATGGATATTGATGTCTCAGAGCATCCTGGATGAATAGACAAACAAAATTTCAAAAATATTCATCTCTAAAAATATTCAACATTTTAGAATCAATGATATTTAAATAATTTGACAGTGAAATTTGTGAAAAAGCACAACTAATAATTTGTTCCAACCTCAGGGTTCCTAGAGGACTCAGAATCCCAATTTTACAACTAAATTTAAACCAAATCTTCTAAACACCAAAATAAAGGCCCAAATAGTATCATGTAGAGAGAGAGAGAGAGGGAGAAAGAAAGAGGGAGGGGGGGGGGGGGGAGATAATTCACTATGGTTAAGTCAAGAAAGAACTGAAAATTACCATAACTATAACTGAACATTGTAGAAACAGCAAAACATACACTATTTCAATTAAAAGGGGAGAAGAAGACTCCCCTCATACTTTTCAAATAATTAATTTCAATTACCTAGCAAAAAGCAATTACTTTACCAAAAGTGAACCATAATTGAATTTTGGCCAACATCTTGACCACCTAGATGGCAATCACTCGTTTCTATTGTTTCATCAACTACTCTCTCTCTCTCTATATATATATATATACACACACACACACACACATCAGAAAACATTTTTTTCATAATTTTTGCTGTCCTTCATGAACAAAGGCAACAATATCCTTTGGGAAAGCTCAGAACCCAAACATAAAGATCAAAGGGATAGGTTATTCTACCTACTTTTTTTCCTGCCTACCTTTGCCTACCACTCTTCAATACCATTAAATCAGAATCTCAACCACCTTTATCATTTCTCTCTCCTATTGAGATTATGATCTAATGGTGTTAGAGAATGGTCGGCAAAGGTAGGCAGAAAAAAATGTAGATAGAATAACTTATCCCAAGATCAAAAGTTTATCAGACAAACCCAAAAAAGAATGTTCAGTAATAGTGAAATGGGCCTTTCAATATTGAAACAAAACCATATCAAAGGGAAGATATGAGCATTTATAACTTTTGGACAGACCAGCTCTTTATAAAGGACCTCCAATAGTTTCCAGAACATGAAAATTATTGAAAATGACCAATTACAATCCAAGCTACAACTACAGGAACTACTATAGTAGTCTAAAAAGTGTTAAATGCAGAAGCAAAAAGGTTAACATCTGTATTTTAGTATATTAACAAATTTATGCTTAATGGCAAGGAAGAATCTACAAGAACTATCAATGAAAGTCAATTAAAAATTTGTAAATGGACTATAAACATTGCATTCACTGCATCAACAACAAGCATAAGAAAAAGCAAAGGTAAATTGAAAATAAAAAATAGAGGGAAGAGCCATGTAAAATAATTTTATAAGAATACTAGACTATGAAGCATCGACACTTCAAAAATCTCGACGTGTCGTGTCCGACACTTCCCGACACTTCAACGCGTGTTGTAGAAACTCAATAAAAGATTCAAAGGTTGTGTTGCGTTGCGTTTTTAGTTTTAACTATTAGATTCGTTGGATTACTATTACTATTTTATTGAATTTAATATAAATATTTGTGATATCTTATGTTTCTTTGCAAAATTAATGGGTATTATAAATTTAGCTTTATTTTTTTGTTAAGTTATTGAATATTAAATATAATATACGCAACATAAATTAAAAATATTATTCAATATCAAAACGTGTCCTAACGTGTCGAAATATAACATTTTTTAGAATTAACGTGTCGGAATGTCGTGTCGTATCGTGTCTCGTGTCGATATCGGTGCTACATAGATACTAGATCAAAATCATTTGAAGAGCATGATCATCTGCCACTATGTATCAAAATCCTCAAACTTTTCTTTGACAAATAACAAAAATATCTTACATGGTGTAACATGCAAGTACAAGTATACAAACATCACAAAAACCTAAAAAATAAATCGAGAAAACAAAACACGCAACAAAGACTTCACTACCATCAAGAAAAGTCATCAATGTAATGAAACAGAAGGCCACGAACAACCCCCCCCCCCCCCCCCCCCCCCCCCCCCAAAAAAAAAAAAAAACACACACACACACACAAAAAGATGAAATAATGGCACTCATTCATCAAATTTACAATGACAAAAAAAAAACTTACTTTGCGGTTTGTGGCAGTGACATACTCAGACGGTATACAAATTTCCAGAGTGGGGCCGCCATTATTAGAGCTTTCACCATTTTTTTCCATTTGAGATTGAGATGATTCATATTCCTTCCACAACTTTATCAGTTCTTGCATGCTTTCACCAACTTTATAAACAACAGAAGAAACCTCTGATTTACCTGAAATACCAGAAGCTATATATAACGGACAAGCAAAGGTAACGGTAGCTCATCACACAATTGGTTAGCAAATTATGATAGTATCACATCACACGACACATTAAGAAGGAAGCGTAGTTAGATGAATAAATTTGAATGAAGAGATTATATCATAAAACATAAAGCAATCGGGATAATAAAAGCAATTTCTGCTGAATCCCGTAATACTTCATGAAGGCACAAATACAGTAGTCTCACGTCAAATCAAAGCCAGTGACACAAAATGACAGCATACCTTGAGACCTGCAAAATATATAGCCACGTATAATTACTAAAAAGGAATATAGCATGAAGGAGCTCAATTAAAAACAGCATAAAAGTAGGATCCAATCAATAAAGATAAAGAAACTTCTATAGAATGGAATTATGAAGCTTCAATTTTTTATCACTGAAACAAATGACATAAATTAAAAATAAAATGTATGAACAATTTCATAAGATATTTGACAGAAAAGATAGTTATTGGATAGCCAAGTTTGCAAACAATGAAAATCCAAGAAAGGTAAAGGAAGAAAGTACCCTTCATTTTCTTGGGTAAGGGATCTGAAACGAGGCTCCTGATTAGGTACCTGAGGGATTCCCCTTGATCGTTGTATCCTCTTCCGGTGCTGACCACTATAATTATAGATTTCCTTCTCCTTCTCTATCGGTCGTTCCCCTTCAGCACATCCATCATCTGATTCCTTATCAAAGCACCTATTACGCTTGTTAGACTTGTCTCCTTCTAAATCAGCATCCCTTTCTTTTCTCTTCTCTCTAGCGTTTTTATCAACATTTTTCCAGCTATCAACATCTTTTTGTCTCTTCTGTTCCGGTAACACAATTTCTTGTTCAGGCAGTTTAACTGATCCATCAACAGGTTCCTTCATGTTATTTGGAACCTCTTTCTCCATTCCATTCCAAGATTCCCTCTTCATCTGATCCTTTTCCCTCTCATTTAAAATTTCTTTCTCTTTTGGAAGATCTTTTTCCTCCCTCTCCGACCTTTCTACATCTCTATCTTCCTTGGCAGATTCTTTACAATCAACACTAGAATTGATAACTTGTGTACTGTTCCTACGATCACTTTTTTCCTTTTCTCTCTCCCCCCAGTCCCGATGCTTTACATCCTTTCTTTTTCTATCTTTCTCTTTAGATCTATCATCAACTCTAGAAACAAATTTGTTCTCCCCAACAGCTGCATGAGCTTCCACATAATCCCTTTCTTCTGCTGTTGAACTCTCCTTTCCAACCTCAAGTGAACCTTGCATATTGCCGTGTAACATATGCAAGGTGTCCAAACTCCCACTAGGGGCATCAGAATATCTTTTTCCCCTATGGTGCTCTTTAGAATCTTTCCGATTCAAGTGGCTGCTAACCACGCTACAGCTGTCCTTTTCTGTCTTACTGTCACCTTTCGAATCATTATGACTATCCCGATCATGTCTCAAATCCTTATTGTCATCTCCTCCACCTTCAACAGGGACATCCTTTTCACTCTTAGCACTCTGAGGATCCCTTCTTTCACCCAACAATTCCTTCTCTCTCTTTGTATCGCGACCCTCAAACTGGAGGTCTCTACCATCCTTGGAATCCCTTGATTCTATCCTGCTCTCAGTAGCAACAGGATGATCTGCATGAGAATCATTTGCAGATGATGGCATCCCATACACTGAATGAAGAGGAGATCTTCTATCTACATCACGAAATTCAATTCGGGGTGCTTTTGCCGCCCGGGAATCCTGACTTATATCATAAGACATATGGTTCTCATTTGAAACTGTCGATGAAACCAACTTGGAATATGTACCAGAATCTTCATGCTGCTGCTTTGAAGATGGATGAACAGACTCTTCACGAGATCTCTTAGGTGTTCCACTCATAGTGAAAACCCAACACGGTCATAAAACTCAAAAGGAAGTAATCTGACAGCCAAAAGGATTCCTATCTCTGCTGTCTGTTTGCTATACCAAACTCCACAACTGCGAGCCAAGAAAATTAATAAAAATAAATTAAAAATTGGAAACTGTACAAGGCCACAAGAATTTTTACAAGCATTCAGAAATCATTATACAGGAAATGCATTACCTCATTGGAACACATAAAATATATATAACATCAAAATGCAAAGTAGAATCGAACAACTGATCAAGGAAAACGGTAATTGATGAAGCAAAATCCCCGATATAGTTAGCATCAAATCAAATTAACAACGTATAAAAAGCAAATATAAATTCCAATTTGAAAAGTTTTAATTTTTCTCAGACACCGTTGCAACTACGGTTAAAACACCATAATAAGTGAGTGAGCATAGCAAAATAAAGAGCGTAGAATAAACAAATGGCGATGAGTCAAAACTAAAAATTATAGCAGTAATAGAACTCGAAACCAAATGACCTAATTTATAATGATCGACAGGTAAAGCATATACATAAAAAATACCTAACCTCAAAAATAAGTTGAAGAAGGGAAACAACTTTTGTGAAACCCAATTCAACTTTATACTAACCACCAATGCTAGAAAGGAAAGGAAGAGAAAACGGTGAAAAGAAGGCAATAATACAATACATTAAGAAAACCCTATAAAATTTGATTTTTATTTTATTTTTATTTTTAATTTCACCTTGGTTATTGGCTGTACGACACTAGTTTGGACAGCGTAATGTGTCTCCCTCGGTCGTTTGTTTGAGTTGTGTATCTCCCTTGCCGTCGTTTAATCTTTTAATTGTGTTGTCTTCACACATCAGAAACAAAATCAGAACAAGTCAGATGCCCATGCAAGCGAAACACGAGTGTTAAATAAGTGTTGTTGGCGTTCCCTTGCAGCACTTGTTTGCTTCTCCGTATTTTTAATTCTCAGCAAAGAGGGTTATGTTATGTCTTTTTCTGTCTTTCCGTTTTGCTGACCTATGGGCTTAAATAAACGGGCCATATCTTTAAAGTTTTTTTTTTTTTTTACGGATTCCGAAAAAAATAAAAAGATTACATATCTTTATAATAAACTCACACATCCAATATTCAAAGTCCATTATTACTTACGTAGTTTAATTTTAAACAAGGATATTATATTTACCATTTCTTTTCCTTTACAATCAATGGATAGTATTTAATACTATTTTGTAATTGTTGATTTGATGTTAATTCATCGTTAACAAAATAGCCGTAAAATATTATAAGAGAAAATATGTTGCGACTATAATTTTTTTCAATTTTAAATAGTCAAAGCACTTGATGTCAAAAATAAACTTATGTCATCTTCCTTAAGTTCATCATATAAAAACATAAATGAGATATTAGAAATGCATGATTTTCACATAATTAGGGATGCTAACATTTCTTGATAATGATATTTGACTTGTAAACTTTGAATGCGATAGTTTTTTTAATCTCTTTCTCCTTTTAATTCAATGTTCTTTCTTAATTCTTGATGGAAAGTAAAATGACATTCTTTATGGATAGAGGATAAGAAATGCACTCTTTCTTACCATTATGTAGAAGAAAACTTATTCTCATCTGCTTTTTATAATTGCTCCCATCAAGAGTTATTTCATCCCTCATAAATTCTCACATCAATCATCTTAATTACCTTTTGACTCTTAATATGTTTTACTAAATAACACATTTAATTCCCATAAACATTAAACACATTTCAACATTATTCCACTCGTGCAATAAATATCATTCCGTATTTTAATAAAATATCAAATTTAATGTGCACAATTCGACTAAAATTTTTATGCATTGATTTCTTCATAAGTTATAATTAGGAACAAAGCTAATAAGAGGAACCTACGTCATGAAATTGACATAATTTCTTCCACACAAGATAAACCTTTAGTTTATCATGTTTTTAGGCATAATATCATATTATATAGTCAAAAGTATGAAAACTTAGGATTATTTGATGAAAAAGCATAAAAATTGAATTAGGAACTAACATAAATGATTCTTGCTTGTTTTGAAGGTAGATTGATATGAATTGGAGCAAGAACAAAGTTAAAGGACTTGGAGTACAAGATCGAGGATCAAATAAGTCCTTAAAGTGCGTTCTAAAAGAAAATTCATGACTGAAAAAATGCGCAAAACACTCAGAAATAGCTAATATCTTTTGGAAGAGCGCACCATCATGCAGAAATTTTCTTTCAAAGAGCGCGGTAAAGTGTGCTCACATGATTTTGATATATGTTTCTAGAACGCTTAAGCACCATGTTGTGGTCTAACTTAGGGCCAATTTGTGGAATTAACATAGGGCATGAATCTTACACATATAAAAGGGATTTTGAGAACCAACTAAGGACTTTTTGGACAAATTTGAAGAGATGAATCTTGTTTTGGTCATAGAAGCACGTCTTTCATACTTTGGAGCACTGGAGGCGGGTGGAATTCAAGAATACGCTGGGGACTTTGAAGATTTACAACGCCATCATACGAATGGAGTTTGGGGGAGCTTTGTCTTTTTCTTGTGCTTTTGAATTTGCTATGCTAGGCTAGGTTTCTTTGTAGTTAGAGTTAGATGAAATCCAATTGAACCTTTGTGAGTACGGATTAAATACTTATCATAATCTTCCCTTTTTATATTGCATGAATTTATCCATTCTTAATGCCTTCTATGAGTTTGGTCTTGTAGATTGATTTAGGGTGATTGTATGACAATAGAGATGTTAGTGCATGAATCTTGCATGATAAATTCATCATAATTCTCATGATTCTAGGAATAGACTATGCAATCTTATTATTCTTGATCTTGATGTTATAGCCATGGAACTATGATTCTTTCAAGATCATAAATAGTTAGGGTGTCAAGGGATTGAATCATAATTCATTTAGAGGAATCGATTGACAATATATTAAGGGTGATTAATTAAGAGTTTAATTCATAACATAAATGGGAATTGAGGAAAACCGAAGTCCTAACTGCGTCTTCTTTGATTGTCAAAACAATCTTCAAATTACTTTCTTGCGTTATTAATATGTTATTTTGTTATTGTTTGGTTTTAAAATCCAATTAAAACATTCTTGTTATTAGTTGTCCAAATAAAGCGAAAATAGGGAACTAGTGATTGAAATTATAATTTTCGTGAAAACGATCTCGTACTTCGATACACTTTATTACTTTTTATGATCGCTGCACTTGCTGAAGTAGCAACAATACACTACTATGTTGACTCTTCTCCCTAATATGATAAATTAATGGAAATTCAATAATATTATCTTCATTAAGTTCAAGTTCCGTAAATATATATAAATGAGACATGATCAACTTACATTGGTGTAAGAATAATAAACTTTACATTCAATTGAAGTTGTTAATTTTCGTATATTTGATGGTTGTAGTTAATTGGATGTTAATAATTAATTAATGAATGTATCTCAATAAATTACAACTGCCTGATGTATGAAATTCAATAGTTGAGATTGAATGTAAGACTTATTATTGTTACATTGATGTAAGTTGATCATGTCCCTATATATACATGGAAATGATCCGTTTATAATTTTTTTTACAAATTTTTGTAAATTACACTATGTACTCTCTGAAATACATAGTGTAACCTAGTGTACTTACGGAGTACATAATGTAATTTATAATTTTTTTTTGTAAATATAACTCTCTCTCTATATCTATATATATATATATATTAATGAGTTTAGAATGTTAATAATATTAATAATAATTGATAAGTTAGCCATTAAACTATTGATTTGATCATAAAATCGACCAACTCCCTTTTGTTCCTTTCAACTATTCAATATTTAAGGTGTTTTCTAGTATCACCTTAATTTTGTTGTTGTTTAGTTTGGCTCATTAAGTTGTCATTTCTTTACTGTATGATAAGAGTATTCTCATATTGGCACATAATTTATACCAAGTCTATGCAGGAACAAAGTGTAAAAGTTCCCCACCAATTTTTTGTTGTTGTAAAAGTTACATTTTTTTTTTTTTTGGATAACTAAAAGTTACATTTGTCAAACTAAGTTGCATGGATTTAGAATAATTCCCTTCGATGGACACAAGCGATAATAGATAAATGGGCCAAGAAATAAGTTTGTGTTTGTTTGGTTTATTGAAAAAGTGAAAATAAACTAGGAGCTAGGCCCCTTGGGCCATTATCCATTTGAATTATTCAAACCCTAAAAAGCCCCAAGCATTCAAAGCCTGAAACTGTAGCATTGTCATTGCAACTCTAAAACACCTGAGAGAAATCTCAGTGGCCACTAACTACTACCCAACATCTAACGTTAACATCTTTCTTCTTGTTCCACAACAATCCTCTGTTTCTTCCACCTATGGCCACCAGGTATGCGTATTCTCTGTTTTCTCTCTCATTTTTCCATTCATTTTCTTGGAAAACCGAACGAGACTAGACTAAAGGGTATGCGGAAAATCGAGGCTTTCACGCCCTCACCCATTAAAGTTGTTAACTTTCTGTCATTGTTAAACAATACCAAGGCAAAACATGAGTGGTTCTTGATTTACCTATTTGCTATACATGCTGCAATTCAAATTTTTTACTTTTTCAGCCAAACAGAGCACGTGTTTGTGTTTTTGCCTCTGAACAACTTGCTCTCTTTGTTTTTTCTGCTTAGGCGTATGAGGGCATTCAAGCGGTGGATGAAGTCTCAGGGATTCGAATGGAGCGATGCATTGGAGTTTGTGGACACCCCAGAAGAGGGAATAGCTGTGAGAGCTTTGTGCCAATTGAAGGAAGGTGATGTTGTGGCCAAGATGCCAAAGGAAGCTTGCCTTACCATCAAGACCAGTGGGGCACGTGAGATCATTGAAGATGCTGGTTTGGATGGTCATTTGGGGTTAGCATTTGCCATCATGTATGAGAGAAGCTTGGGTGGTGACTCCCCCTGGGCTGGGTACCTTCAGCTTTTGCCTCACCAAGAGTGCTTGCCATTGGTTTGGACCCTCAATGAAGTAAACGCCCTTTTGTGTGGTACTGAGCTTCACCAGGTATACCTTATGTTATAGAGCTAAAGTAATCATTAGGGATGGATTAAAGTTGACCATACAGAAATATGACAATGTATGTTCGTGTTTGTTGATTGCTTTTTCGTCTTTGCTCTAGTATACTTGTTTGAAAATGGCTAGAGTATAGTGTTTGTTTCTTGATATAATTTTTACTTTTTAGTCTGTCTTTTAAGTATAGTTTATGAATCCCTTGTTTTTCTTTTGACATATGCATACGAGAATAGCATTGGAACCTTCATAATATGAATGATGTCAAGGAATTTTCCAGTTTACTTTCTGTTCTTTATTTGCTGTGGCTGGGGTTCAATTAATGTATATTAGATTTCACAGTTATGTCCTTTGAAAGGTAGTTTGAACGTTAGAGAAGAATAAGGGTACATATTAATAAGTTTATAATGCTGATTGCTGAGTGGACCCTGCACTTATAAGGGAAGTAAAATGAAAGAATATCTGAGTACTTGTGATCGGCACTGCATTTAAAATTTCCAAGATATTTTTATGACTGTTCTTTTAGTCCTTGGCATCAAACTAGTGTTTTGAAATACAAAACTATGTGCTTTGCCGTTCATGAAAATTTTCTGATCTCTTACAACTGTAGGCAGGCAGTGCAAGAAGAAAAAGCTCTTATGTATGAGGACTGGAAAGAGGATATTCTGCCCCTATTGGATTTGGCACCTTCAAAGCTTAAACCAAAATTCTTTGGTATAGAACAATACTTTGCAGCAAAAAGTCTAATTTCTTCGCGATCGTTCTCGATTGATGATTACCATGGTTTTGGCATGGTTCCCTTGGCAGATCTGTAAGTAAA
The DNA here is from genome assembly GCF_033153095.1 of Gastrolobium bilobum. Lineage (NCBI taxonomy): Eukaryota > Viridiplantae > Streptophyta > Magnoliopsida > Fabales > Fabaceae > Gastrolobium > Gastrolobium bilobum. The sequence continues at coordinate 16,272 of NW_026898033.1, read as the reverse complement.
GCCTCTGGTGATTACCATGGTTTTCTTTACTAGTCTCGGATTACCCCTTTAACTGCTATTTATTATCATTTAACTTTGCCTTACCCTTGTAAATACTCAAATCCATAGATGAATTAAAATCTTTAAGATGGTCATTTTATTCAATTTGACTCCAATACCTCAAATATTCACCAAGACTCTTCAATCTAGTTGGTATTCCAATATCGTATCAGAATACCATTTAGATTCCCCTGCTAGTGAGAAGCAAGCATTCCTGGATAAATGATATGTATGCTGTGCTGTAAGTCAAAGTTGTATTAGTTTGTACGTGTTTCATTTAGTATTTTTGTGGTTCTAATGTACCTGGAGAAAAAACCCTGGTGTTATCAAGTGAAAAACATTGCTCCCCTTTTTTGCCTGGATGACCATATGCCACAAAAGTAAAATGTCTATGTTTCATTCTCTGACACTTTTTGAGCATTCCAGGTTGTAATTAATTTATTGCAGGACGTGCCAGATTGTCAAGGTCAATCAATCAAAATAGTTTGGCCACAGACTTCAATATGATTTATAACTATATTAACTACTAGTGTACACTATGTTCTGAGAGTTTCAAGTGTTTGTGTTCCTAGTATTTGAGAGGAAAGAAAAGGATATTGAAGTGGAAAATTGTAAACTTGCAATCACTTATCTTTGTGGTTTATGTGGATGAGCTAAAATATCTTATGATTTGTAGATCCCTGTAACCTACTTCTAGTAAATAAGAGAAGTAATATAGAAAGGTAGTTCTAAGTATGCCATTATGCATGTAATTCTTCAATCTCAGTTGAGTGATAATTATGACGTCTAGAATCAAAGTCTTTTTAAGATTACTGCATGCTGAGAAATTTATTTTGTCTAGAAAGTAGAGCTTGTTTGTGTTTTGTATAATATTCAAGGACTGCTGTGGTGCATCAATATCTTGTGATGTTTTTAATTTATACTTAATAGAGTAAGAATAAAGCTTTTTAGGGACATGTGTAATCTGCGTACAGTAATTTATGTGTATAATCCAGATCTGAAGACTTTTTTATTCTAATGATGTCTATACTGCCCTCTGCTCCAGATTCAATCATAAAACAGGTGCTGAGGATGTACATTTCACAGCTATGTCCTCTAATTATGCATCTGACAATGACATTGATCTTAATAACAATGATGAGGGGATCATTGATGAAGAAGCATTGGCTCAAAATTCCTCTATAGATATGACTGAGTTAAATACTGCTCATGTTGAGAACTGCGTTGATGGCAACTCAGAGTATTCTTCAGATATGGAGGGTGATCCTTCAATGCTGGAGATGATCATGATAAAAGATGTCAACAGTGGAGCTGAGGTAAGAACTTTCCTTTCAGTTATGTGGTTTTTCTTTACTTCCATTGGTACGTGATCAGTCTTGAATAATTTCATGTGTATTTATTTACATCCTTTTGATAGTTTTGGAAATATGGTTTTCATTTCAATCTGAAATGTTCAACGACCTCCAATGTCACTATGCTACTCTTGATGCAAGTTATTATATATAGTTTTCTGATTCAGCGACCTCTAATTCTTCCTTTGAAGGTACTTTAATACTTACGTTACGTGTTCCTCTTGTGTATCAGGTATTTAATACGTACGGGTTATTGGGTAATGCTGCTTTGCTTCATAGATATGGATTTACTGAGCAAGATAATCCCTATGATATTGTGAACATTGATTTGGAACTGGTACTTCAGTGTTGTTCTTCTTTGTTTTCTGACCGCCACAGTAGAGCAAGAGTCTCCCTTTGGAGAAGGTTAGGCTATTCAGCATGTGGCAGCCAAAACTCTGAATATTTTGAGATCTCATTTGATGGAGAACCACAAATTGAACTTGTCATTTTATTATACATCATGTTATTACCAGATAATGCATACCAAAAGTTAGACCTATCAGTATCAATTGCTGGAAATTATCATGAATCAAGTGAAACCATTCTTTTGGATGATAATATCTTACCAAAGAAAGCATCTAAAGTGAGCACGAAACTCTTGCTGACTAAAAAAGTTTGTTATGCTCTGTTGTCACTCGTTGATATGAGGGAGAGTCTCTATGGTTTAGAATCAATAGAAGATGATATTGCAGGATTGGGAAGGTGTAGTTTAGTTAGAGATAGAAAGCTGTATCATTCTCTGATGCTGCGCATCAGTGAAAGGAAGATCCTTCAAAAGTTCAGAAACTATGCTTCACAACCATTTAAAATCACTAATCATAGTTCTGCGAGGAAGAAGTTGAAAAGGACAACAAAGAGTAAGAGTTGATTGTTTTTAGTGTTTATTTATTTTTTCCATGAGATGCTATAATATGTATGTTTTATTTATATTTTGTTGATCGAGTTATTGGCCTATTCAAAGTAGTAAAGCTGCCTCTCATTTGTCCCATTTGTTTTTGGTCAGCAATTCAAAATCATGTATCGTTTCCTTTCATTTTTTTTCTTCCTCGCACTAGTTTTAGTTATTGTAATTTCTTCAATGATCCTGCAAGAAGAATACCAATAAAAGTTCCATGGAAAAAGTTGATTAAGTGGAAATTAGTTCTTGGAAGAGGAAGAAAATACAAGACAACTATAAAAGAAACCATTAGAAAAGACTTCGCTTTAATCATTTTATTGAAAATTTAGTTTTGGGTAGGTGACAAAATGGAATGACTTAAATTTGCTTCTTATTATGCTTGATCAGTTTTAAATCTAATTGTTGACAACCAAATACTTCCTACCTTTTCAACCATAAAAAAAGTAAATTCCTACTTTTCTTCAAAAGAAATCGATAAATTCAGTTAGAGTATATAAGGGATTATAAACATGAAATCGATTGATGGAATGTTTATTTATTTATTTTGGTAGCTGATTAACATTAGTCATATATCATATCTATGATGATGTGTACTAAACAATTATATATGATGTTTTCACTCACATAGTCATAATAACTTATTCTGTATAGATTATAATACTAAATTATTTATGTTTGAACTTTTTCTTTTCCCCATATTTTCTACCTTTTAGGCAATGTCTACAAAGATCAATTCTCTACCTTATGTTATGATAAATTGAAATTTATTTAAACAAAAGCTTAATTGCACTTATAATTCTGGTAACAAAATATTTATTGAGAAAAATAAATAATTTCACTTAAAATTAACTAATCATATGGTTTTACTTAATGTTATTAAACCCGACTCGGTCATTGACGCGGTCGAGGTACTGAGTCATTGATTCAGCTAGTGAGTCATTTTTTCAACCGCATGACCCGATAAGTAGGGGTGTTAATGGGTCGGGCTGAGCTTTGGTCTCGAAAGGCTAAGCCTGTGTTTAAATGTGTCAGACTGGCCAAGTCTGTAAATTGAATATAATTATGGGCCTGTGGCCTGGTTTGTTTACAAAAAATAGAAGTTGGCTTAGCCTGTTAGCTTATTAAAAAAATAAATAAGACAACAAAAATGATGATGGACCATGAAGAGGAAGTGAATATTAGGTTCAGTTTAATAAATGAGTAGTATAAAATATAAAATAAAAATAAGAGTTAGTATTGTAGCTTTGGAATTGGAGCTTAGGGCTTTAAGGCCGCGGGCTTTGGAATTGGAGCCCAGGACCTTTTTATTAAATAAACTTTTATACAAGTCCAACTTTGTATCCAACAATTAAAATAGACGGGCCAAACCAGGTCTACACAAGTCAGGCCAAAGGCCCCTGGAAACCCTTAACTCTTTTAACACCTCTACCGGTAAGTATATACAAATTTATAATTTATATTAACAAAATTATAAGCATACTCAAATACATGTTAAAAAAAATATCAATTTCAAATATTTTAATATGAAAATAATAACCCACACATTATTATTCAACAAAGGATCAAACAAACATAAATTGCTTGTAATATTGGTTCTTCATGTTCAGTAGATGATATCTTTAACTATAAATTAAAATCAAAATTTCTTGCATAGTGCATAACCAAGATAATATTAGTGTTGTAGGTACATAACTTATGTAAGTTAATAAACAACAAATAACTCAAATATTTCAAAAGAAAATAAAATATTTGTGAATTTAAAAAAAAATGATATCCTTTATATATATTTTTTTGGAATTTTTTTTTATGAACTGGGTCGGGTCACCGGTTGAATTGATCTGGTCACTGATTTTCTCAAAATCGATCGGGTCGCACCAGTTTAGTTACTTGGATCCAACATGAAAATCGAACCGATCATATGACCGGTTCACTGATGGACTTGGACAATGGGATTAGCCAATAGAGAAAAAGAATGAATCACAAAACAAAAGCTTGTGGTCAAATGTCGAAAATTTAGAAGCATAAGCTGCAAGATAATGCAAAGTCCACTCTGTCACCTATTTCCTCTCCATTCTCAGCTAATATCTTTCTCATCTTATTGATTATATTTTATTCATATATAAATAAATGAATACCATATTCAGCTAAACTATCCAGCACTATAACATGGGAAAGACATTGGCTCCTCTTAAGGATGAGGGTGTTCTAATAATTGGGTCTGGGAGTGCTGTCCATAACTTAGAGAGCAATTGGACCTCGTAATAGCCCTGCTGCTCCTTGGACTGTGGCATTTGATTCTTGGTTAAAATACTCTCTTACTGAAGGAAGGTATATGATTATTTTTTCCTCAATATGACAGTAGTGTTGTGGATTTAAGTGTGAGTGATAAAATTTGGCATTTGGAAGAAATAGGTTAATTATAAACATATAAGTGAAAGGATCCACAAATCCAATGGATTATAATTTTGGATTAGGTATTTGAGCTCATTTATTGTAGTGAATTTGTCGCTTGGTCAAATTAATAGAATATATGATGAATTTGATTATTTTTTTAATACAATGACCAATTACAATCATTTGCATATAACTTCTTTGATGTGATTGGAAATTTAGCAACTATTCATGTGATACATCTTCTAATGCAAGTGTTCAATATATGTGGCTCTTGTAGATATGAGGAAGTGAATCAATTCGATGAGAAGGCCCCATATGCAAAACTGGCTCATCCCTGGCCTGATCACTTCTTTCCATTGCATGTGATTATGGGGGCTGTGATGGTACCCTGACAAGCTATCTAAGGATCACTTTTTTCTGAATCAGTGTAAAATCGGCAGGAAAGCAGTAATGATAAACAACAGCAAATTTACTGAAATACCTTAGTGACTCTTTTTATATATTCAGATGAACTCATCAATTTACCATTATCTAAGTACAGAAAAGGAAACCAACATGCTACTCTTCACCATCGTGACAGAGTACCACATTACACATTGAAGTAACAACTACAGACACTACTACTATCACTGCTATATTGCAACAATTTACATGAACTAATTAACTAGAAAAGACAATAACAGAATGAGGACACCTTCTTGATATTTCTCCAATTCCCCAGCTTCCTCTACAAAACAATGCCCGTTTGCAGAGTAGCCATCTTCCCCCTCCTTGAGCAGATAAAAATCTTCACCCCTTTTCCACGCTCTCACCTCCAATATAACTAACTTCATTCACGTTGTTTTCGCTTCCAATTTCCCAAGAGCCATTCAACATATGCCACATGTCCCATATGTGCATAACTAAATTTGTGCTTATATCATCCTCCTGGCCCATTCTACTTTTCTGATAGTCATCAGCATTTGGAACTCGTTGCATCAGTACTCTCATATTGGCAGTCCTATCTCGAGCTCGGTCTGCTTGGTTATTTGCTTGGACTGGGCTTGACACTTCCTCATCTGACTGATGCTCTTCATGTTGTTGGGCTGGGCTCTTTTCTATTCTCTTCCTTGTGTACACTTTGGGAAATAGCTTCAGTGGCCCATCAATGCCCCCCTTTATCAACCACCTTATCCCCAAGGTGAAATGAAGGAAAATTAGCTTGTAATACCTCTGAGTCTTCCCATGAATTATCACAATCCGGTAAACCTTCCCATTTCACCAACACCTCAACTCTACCATTTAGTAATCTTCTTGCATCAAGCACTGTTGTGGGTGTCACTTGTAGCTCAAGCATCTCGGTTAGTCCCCTAGGTAACTCTAAAACTGGTACACTTGGGTGAACCACCTTCTTTAATTGGGATACATGAAACACAATATGCAGTTTTGAATCTCCCGGTAACATGAGCTGATATGCTACTGGTCCTACGCGTTTACTTATCTCAAATGGCCCATAAAACCTTGGGCTTAATTTCTGATTGAGGAACCTTGCTAGTGACCGGTGCTTATATGGCTACATCTTTAAGAACACTCGATCTCCCACTGCGAATTCAAGCTCACGCTTGCCCTTGTCTGCCTGATGCTTCATCCTTTCTTGAGCCTTACATAAATTCTGTTTCATGTCATCTAGAGCTGCGTCCCTGGCCTCCAGCCACTTGTCTACTGCCTCTGTAGTCACTCCCCCTTGATGCAATTTAATCACCGTTGGAGGGTCCCTGCCATATACTATCTTTAATGGAGTCATGTTAGTAGACCGGTTATAGGCAGAATTGAACCAGAATTCTGCCCATGGAACCCATTTAACCCAACCCTTTGGGTGCCCGTTTATAAAGCAACTTAGATATGTTTCTAAGGTCCTATTAACTACTTCAGTCTGCCCATTTGTTTGTGGATGGTATGCAGAACTGAATCTCAGTTTGGTTCCTGCTGCCTTGAACAACTCTCCCCAAAACTTACTCACAAATACCCGGTCCCTATCCGAAACAATCGAACGAGGGGACCCATGTAACCTCACTATTTCTTTCACAAACAATACAGCCACCTGTTCAACAGAGAAAGGATGAGCCAGTGTAACAAAATGGGCGTATTTAGATAAACGGTCTACTACTACCATAATGGTGTCCATCCCTCATGATTTAGGCAACCCTCCAATGAAATCCATGGAAAGATCTTCCTACACTTGTTCCGGTATTGGCAATGGCTGCAACAGCCCAGCTGGTTGGAGACATTGATATTTTTGCTGCTGACATACCCCACAAGACTTCACATATTCTGCCACATCTCTTCTCATCCCCTTCCACCAAAAAATAGCTGCTACCCTCTTGTATGTGCGTAGCTCACCAGAGTGCCCCCCAAGTAGAATCGTGAAATTCATGTAATAACAAGGGAATTTGTGGAGAAGAACTAGGGATAACCAACTTATTATGGAACCAAAGACAGCCTTTAGATATTTGGTACCCCGAATGAGAATGCGGTTGCTGCATTAAATAAGTGAAAATGGACTTGGTGACTGGATCAGCCAACACTTCATCTGCCAAGTTTTGAAGGTTAGGACTGGAAACTAAAGACATCTCCTTACAATCCATCACCCTTGATAATGTATCAGGTGCCTTATTCTCCACCCCTGGTTTGTATTGAACTTCAAAATCGTAGCCTAGCAACTTGGTGACCCACATTTGCTGTCCTTACACAATTAATCGCTGTTCTGTCAGGAACTTTAGGCTCCTTTGGTCCGTTCGAATAATGAAATGGCGTCCTAATAAATAATGACGCCACTTCTGAACAGCGAACACAATAGCCTTCAATTCCCTTTCATAAACTGATAGAGACCTAGCCGTATCTGAGAAAGCTTGGCTAAGGAATGTTATTGGGCAATTTTTCTGAATAAGCACAACCCCCATTCCGACCCCTAAAGCATCCGTTTCCACAATAAATGTCTCCAAGAAATCAGGCATTGCTAGTGCAGGTAGTTGTAACATCAATTTTTTTAACTCCTCAAAAGCAAGCCGAGCCTGTTCTCCCCACTTAAAGTTGTCTTTCCTTAATAATTGAGTGAGTGGGCGGGCAATATGGCCATAATTCTTCACGAATCTTCGGTAATACCCCGTTAATCCCAAAAATCCCCTCGAGCTTTTCAAGTTCTTCGGAATTGGCCACTGTTGTACTGCTTCCACCTTTTTTGGACGTGCCTTCACTCCTGCACTTGATATGATGTGTCCCAAATATTCCAACTCTTGTTTGGCAAAACTGCACTTCTTTTTATTTGCACAGAACTGATGCTTGACTAGCACCTCCAGTACTCAAGGAAGCACGGACACTTGTAAAAACAGGAAGAGTCGGGTCCGACACGCTCCGACACGGCGACACGCTCCGACACGCTCCGACACGCGGTTGACCATTCCGACACGCGAATTTGACCATGTCCGACACGGTCAAATGGCATTTTCGTAATTTTTATTTTATTTTAATTTTTAATTTTTTTTAATTTCTTTTTAATTTATTTTTTTAAAAAAATTATTTTTTTAAAAGTTAAAATATATTAATAAAGCTTCCACCTGATCATATCGATTTTTTCTTTTTGTCTTTTTTCCCCTTAAGTAGATAAGAGATCATCTCAGCATCATTGTTGTCAATTCCTATCACGCTCTTGTTGTATCTTCTTTTCTCTGATCTCTCTCTAATATGATTTGATCTCTCTATCTGATATTATATATATCTCTCTCATCCCAGTTCTTATTTTTTTTATTAAAGCTTCCATCTTTATAACGTGTTGATGGGTATTATTAATTTAGTTTCATTTTTTTGTTAAATTATTAAATATTAAATGAAATATACACTATATAAATTAAAAATATTATTTAATATTAAAACGTGTCTCAACGTGTCGAAATCCATAATTTTTTAGGATTGACGTGTCGGAGTGTCGTGTCGTGTCGTGTCGTGTCACGTGTCGCGTGTCGTATCAGTGCTACATAGCCAATACTTGTCGTAACTGGTTCAGGTGTGTGAGTTCATCCTTGCTATACACCAATATATCATCAAAAAAGACTAAAACAAACTTTCGAAGGAAAGGGCGAAATACCTCGTTCATCAAGGACTAGAACGTAGAGGGTGCGTTTCGCAACCCAAAAGGCATCACCATGTACTCATAGTGGCCTTCGTGAGTTCTAAAAGCCGTCTTTTCTATGTCTTCTGGTCGCATCTGTATCTGATGATACCCAGATTTCAAATTCAGCTTGGAAAACCACCGTGCTCCATCTAGCTCATCCAGTAATTCATCAATCACGGGAAGTGGGAATTTATCTAGTACCATTCCTTTGTTAAGAGCCTTGTAGTCCACACAAAACCTCCAGCTTCTGTCTTTTTTCTTCACCAAAATCAGTGGGCTAGAGTAAGGACTTATGCTTGGTCTAATCCATCCAGAAGCCAACATATCTCCCACAAATTTCTCTATCTCCTCTGTAATCACTCAATTTTGTCCTTACACATAATAAATAATAAAAAATAAAAATAAATCATGAACCATTCATTTTGGAACATATTTGTTATTATTACTATTTTGTTTTATATTAAAAAATAAAATAAAAGAAAAGTAAAAAAGAAGAATAAAAAATTTAATTAAAATAGGATTCTTAATGAAAAAGAAACCTTCAGGGGATGTCGGTTCTCAAAACCATATACCCATCACTCATTATCACATCGTTAATGGATCCCACGTGCTGTCCATGTTGAGCAACGCATAGCTATGCCATTTTTTGAAGAAAGATATCGTAGGGGAAGCATAAAAGCAGAGATAGAGTAGGGTGAGTTGCAGGGTTTATCCAAAAAAAAATATTTTATTGAAGAGCAGAAAAAATTTACACCGCCAAACCCATGGTATAAAAAGGTTTCATACTAAGAGAGTAAAAAAAAAAGAGAGAAAATTCTAGAGGAAAGCTGTGAAAAATTCTCTGAGATAGAAAATAGAAAAGGAGAACAAATACAACGAAGAGAGGGGTTAAGAGGTTCAGAAATTATTTTATTTCTAAAAAGAAGGAGGTGAAACCAATAAGAGATATCAATATGTCATCTTCATCACAGTAAAAGATTCAAGAACCTTCTCCTTTATTTTCCATTCCTGATCACCTATGTTTGCCATTACCACTGCTGACTGAAGCAACCTCCAAGAGTTACACATTTCAATCAAGATGTTACGAGGAGTATCTTGCTCAGTTTCTCTCCACCATAGATTCTAAACTCAAGGTCAGTTTTAATATTTTGGTTAAAAGAAATTTATATGCATTAGTCATTCAATATGTGTATACGTTGCTAAAGAATGCGTGTGCACGTTTCATTTCAAAGGGTTCCTTTTGTGTCTTTGTATTTGCTATTTATTATAATATTAAATGGTGTCATAAGGGCATAAATATTAGAAACAAATGTGGAAAACAAGAAAAAGGTGGTTCAGGAACCACATTCTAAGTTATAAGATATATATGAAATGAATAGCAAATTTCAGCTTTCTTGATCTAGGCACGTACGCCATCATGAGGAATGCTGTCATGTTGCATGTTTTAATATTTAATATTTCATTGTATCTTTTGATTCTTGTTAAAGAGTTGTTTTAATGGATCATCAAACTTAAGCTCCATGGCATGCACACTCACGAAGCAATATGCCATTTGTTTGACTCATTCCAATTTCTTTGCTTTATACTAACAATGGTAACAATACTTTGTCGTGTTATAAAACAATTTGAATATTTTTTTTTTGATAACAAACAATTTGAATATTTTAATAATATAAATTTGCAAACATCATTGTTTTTGGTCCATGTACCTGCGCATTCACAGCGTTGCCTTTTGAAGGTAACATAATAACTTTGTTTTTTTGTTGTTTATTATAACATGTTGCAATTTCTCAAATAATATTTTTTTACATTATACTAACGATGACCTAAAATCCAGTTAGATTTTATCAATAATTCTAAATAAAAATTATCATATTAGATTTACATGGGTAATTTAACCGTGACGGTTTGTTAATCCCATAGATTTTGTTTTGGATCATTTTGGTCGAGACGACTTGGTGATTCAAATTTTATTTAAGTTTATCATAAAATAACATGAAATATATGTTAAAAGGATTAGCTGAGTTGTGACAGCTTGTTAATTCCTTTATTCTTTAGAATCATTTCGACTGTGACAGTCCGATGATTTTAGACCATTTAGTAATAATAAACAAACAAACAAACAAAAAATCAAGGTTTTATTTAAAACTATTTAATTTTGGGTTAATTAAAACATAAGGAATAAAAAATTAGTTTGATATCAATTGAAATGGGAGTCAGCTAAGCCGTGACGGCTTGTTAACCCCACACATTTTATTTTTGACTCATTTTTGCCAAGACGGCTTGGTGATTCAAAATTAAATCAAATTTATCATAAAATTTACGATAACAAAAAATAATAATATGAATATTATTATTCTTCTAAAAAAGGATTAGCTGAGTTGAGATAGCTTGTTAATCCTGCAATTATCATTTCGGATTATTTTAACTGCGACAGTTTGATATTCCGAAACCATCAAATCCAAAATTTTCAAATTAAAACTACTTTCAAAAAAAATAAAATCAATCAACACACAAATATTTTCTACAGAACGACGTAGCTTTGAGTTCCCTATTGTACCGAGGGATACGTCGGAGCGGGACCATCCCGTCAAGCACAAAAATAAAATTTCAAAATTAGTTTTCTTTTCCAACGATCAATTTTATTTAGGGTGAAATAAATATTTAAAATATTATCAATAATTTGCACAATTAATATAAGGTAACCGTTTTTTAACGGACGGTGTAGGGTGCTAATACCTTCCCTACTCGTAATCGACTCCCGAATCCATTTCTTTTGTATTCAAAGACCAGTTGTCTTTAAAAAAGGTTTTTTCCAATGTTTTCCTAAATAAACTTTGGTGGCGACTCCATTGTTTTAACCATTCAATATTCTTTCGCCGTCACGTCGCGATACGGTTGCGACAGCTGGCGACTCCACTGGGGACTTTTCAGAGAGTCAAGCCTATTTTATTAATTGTGCAAATTATTCATAAATTTTATTTATTTTGTTTCACCCATCTTTTTTGTATTCTTTTATATCTTTTGAATAAGTGTCATTATTGAACATTATGTGTTAATGGTATATATAGTTGCATAAAGTATGTATCTTGTTTGACTTTAACCTCAGGGTAGACGATTTTTGCTCTGTATATATCCTGCCTTGTTATTGTTTTGCAGCCTTGAGACTTTAGTTATTTTAGGATGTACATGTATGTTTACTCCTAGCACACAACTCACACACGCTTACGAGTGGGGCCCTATACCCGGGTCTGAGTGAACTTAAGATAGAAAGGAGGTTGTGTAGTGGTATCCATTTCGGATGTACATCCTGTTTGGTTATCATGAAAGCCTCATCTAGAGCGTGACTATTTTGGAATTATAGCCATTTTGGACGTACGTCCTGTTTGACTATGTTTTCAAAATGAGATCTTAGCTCTAGAGACCAAGATTCTCGTAGTTATAGAACCACCAAAATGAGAGGTTCCACATATTAGTAAGACCTTTTGACCTGCAAAATAAAAGCAAGATTATGCAACTCAAAAGAAATTGATTCAGGATGCGAAAGGATCATATTTCCTTCTTACTTTTATTTGTATCCTCTACATATTTCCAAATCATCATGAATTCATATTTCAACTACTCATTCAAATGCATAATAAATCATGATAGGCATAAATATTATCTGCATCATTTTTTTAAAAAAAAAAAAAAATTCTAAAAAAGTATTCATGCATCATTCTTTGTACTCACTCACCCACATTATCTATCTTACACTATTTCAGGAAAGTTTGTTAGAGAACTGTTGAATTTTAGTTTGATCGTGAGTATCATTATTATAAATATGGGATCAAATCACCGTGAGACACAATCATCAATGTTGAGGAAAACTTTGCATCTCAAAGCTAAAAAACTTGAAACTGAGAGTTTGAAGGTTTTGGGCCGCATGTTAAAGAAACCGCAACAGTTGACCCTCGCTAGAAAGTATGGGAATGTCTTGGATTTATTGGAGGTGGATGTTCAAGTTGAGGCAATCACTGCAATTGCACAGTATTATGATTCACCTCTACGATGCTTCACTTTTCAAGATTTTCAGTTAGCCCCTACATTGGAAGAATTTGAGCGAATCTTCGGGTTATCTTTAGAAGAGGAGAAACCCTATCGTTACATTGGGCATTACCCTTCCATGCACGTTGTTGCTGAGATTTTGAAAGTTCAGGTGAGAGACTTACAAGAAATGAAGCAAATTCGGAATGAGACTGTGGGATTTCCGAGAAAGTATCTTGAAGAACATCTTCACCGCTTAGCAGAAGAAGGGGAATGGGACACTTTCATTGATGTGTTGGCCCTCACTATATATGGCATTCTCATATTCCCTAATATTGATGAATTTGTGGACTTTGCAGCCATTGATGTATTTGTGGCGCGCAAATTCAAACGTGAAAACCCAGTCCCAGCCATTCTTGCTGATGTTTACTATACCTTGAGCTTTTGTCATGAAAGGAAAGGGAAGCGAATCTTGTGTTGTTTACCAGTGTTGTTCATATGGCTCACTGCTCACATGTTTAACAGAGGATACAAAGCGGCGTGCCCGATCGCTGATTTTCGGATGTATCAGTTGAAAGCCAAAAGTGGTCGCGAGTGGGTGGAAACTTTAGCCAAGCTTGATGGAAAAAGTGTTCGATGGTATCCTGAATGGGCAAAAATAGAAGCTTTGGTTTACCAATGTGGAGATTTTCCCAATGTGCCTCTGCAAGGTACTCGTGGATGTATCAATTACAATCCATCTTTGGCCTTGCGACAACTTGGTTACCCTATGAAAGAAGCTCCTACTGAAGACATGACAATTTCTTTCCTCCTTTATGATCTGAGCCCTGAAAATACCACAATGATCAAAAAGGTTCGAAATGCGTGGGACAAGGTAGTACGAAAGGGTAAAGAATTGGGAGTAAGAAGCTGTGATTGCAAAGAAAACTATCGTCAATGGGTTAAAGACCGAGTTAAAGAAGTCAAGTTACCATTCCAAACTCCTGTAACTCTTGTGGTCAGCAAAACACCAATTCTCGAACCTATTGAAGATGAAGAGGTGAAGGAAGTGAAGGCTAGGTTGATGAAGGTCGAGATAGAGAAAAAGAAGCTAGAACAAGAGTTGGATGAAACAAGGCAAACATGTCGGGCATTGGAACGAAAAAACATTGAGAGAGACCATAGTTTTGAAAGGACTAATAAGAAGGCTAGAAATGAAGAACACCTCAAGCTCAAAACACAGGATTGCTTAAAAGCAGCAAACAAGGAATTGGGACTTCGAGGGCAAGAAAGGGATAAGGCCCTGGCTGAAAACCAACAAATCAAGAAGTCACTTAGAAGCAGTAAAGCAGCTGAAAAGGATGCATTAAGACAAGCGGCCCATATACAACAACATATGGAAGAAGTAGTGGCCGGATATCAGGATGTGATCCAGAGAGGGCAGGAAGACATGCAAAGGTTAAGAGACCATATTCAAGAGCAAGAAGCAGTCATTACTGAGATTAGAGAAGATGTTTCTTTCTGGATGACTCGTTTCTCAAATTTGGTCAAGATTTCTAATAGGGCAATCATAGATGTTCCAGATCTTTTGAAGATGGCCGACATGATGGTAAATCCCCTCAGCACCCCGATGGAGATTTGTGACTTCATAGATCATTGCAAAGATTTGGTTAGGGAAATGAAACAATTGGTTAGTGGGGGCATGTGAAGCAGTGTATGAATATAACCACTTGTATTTTGTTAGAGAACGTTTGTATTTTGTTATGAAATGATTGTAATATGCTTTAGTTCTCAACAAAGATGTTTTGCTTGTGATCCTATATTTATATGACCTAGTACTTTCGAACGTGACGTTCTGAGAAACGGTCTTGAAATGAATAATGATACTCACATCAATGCAACACACGTATCAACAGTTTTCTGACAAGCTCAAAAAGGAAATAGTAATACCATAAGTAAACATTCATCATGTTTTCATTTCAAACAAACAAAAAAAATAGTGATTTTCATGGCATTAGTTCACTGTCAAATAAAAAGTGTTTCATAATGACAAGCGTTTCATAGTGACAAGTGTGTCAAAGTGAGAAAACTTTTGAACTGTTATTTCTCCTTGAAAAATTTGAATCCCTCAAATCTTGCATCTCAAAACTCTTGCAAACTCAAACTCTAAGACATGGAATCCAAAGAAGCATGTGATGCAAGGAATTTGAGTCATAAAGCGGATGAATTGAAAAGAAGATTAGATGAAATGACGGAAAGACAAA
Organism: Gastrolobium bilobum; assembly: GCF_033153095.1. Classification (NCBI taxonomy): domain Eukaryota; kingdom Viridiplantae; phylum Streptophyta; class Magnoliopsida; order Fabales; family Fabaceae; genus Gastrolobium; species Gastrolobium bilobum. Next base: position 1,131 of record NW_026898033.1, on the reverse strand, counting down.
CAAGAATGGAGGACATGCTGAAGCAGCAAAAGAAGGCATATGATTTAAAAGAGTCAGAGTTAAAGCCCGTGGAGCAGCAAGATCCTTCACCACCCCATATCTCACCACCCTTCTATCAACCTCTCTCCAATATACCCTATCCAGCTATGACGCCTCATATTGCGTCATTCATTCATCCATTCCATACAAATTATCCTCCTACACCCCCTCAAAGCCATCATAGCCAATATCCACCTTGGACCAGCCATCAACACCTTTCCAATCATCATTTGCCTAAGTCCAACTCTCAAAACCAAGGATGCTCTTCTTCAAAAAAAACTACCATGTCCAAAGCCATCAATTTCAAGGGCTGAATTGTCATATCAACTACAAAGTGTTCATCGAATTCATAAAATCTTCACAAAATCAAAAAAAAAATCAAAAATAAAAATAAAATAAAAATCAAAAAAAAGAATGAAAAATTGTGTATCCAAGAAAAGAATGGATTTAAGTTTCTTGTATGATTGGTCACTCCATTGAAAATTGCAAGCCTTTTGAGAAGGCGGTGAAAATTGATAGATCGTGGTCAATTAAATATCCTTTAGGGAGGATCTATTGCAATCAACAACAAATTTCTGAACCATGAAGAAGAAACAATTGTCTTCCAACCAAAATAAGGGATCTTTGAGTGATCGATGGTCTATTTTGTTAATTAGTGAGATTGGCATGATGTAATGGTTTTGTCATGTTGTCTCCTATAAAAGATTAAATTGGGAGAATATTGAACTGATGTTAACTTTCTTTGGAGCATGTATTCAATGAACTTGTGTGACAATTATCTTTCCTTACATGTTGTTTTGATTTTCTTCTTTTCCTCTCACTTTTATTTCTTAACTTTTCACATCTCACGTAAACCACCTCCAACCAAATTCATTCCTTTCAAAACTCACACCTCCAAGAAGATTCCTAAAGGCTCATTTGATTGATTCCTATGTTTATAATGGGCATGAGTAGTCATGGATTTGATGGAAGAGTGCAAGTCACTAAGCTCATAAATGATGAACATTGTTCCCAGGAACAAAGAAAGTCAGAAGGAAACCGTTCGAGATTCATACACAAGCTCGAATTAATATCCTTTTTGAACAAAAAAGC